>NC_080696.1:66851522-67151522 GCF_030445035.2 Dasypus novemcinctus | reverse complement strand
CCCCCCCCAGGAGCAGAGCGCCCAGGGGCACTTTCTACAGGAGGAGCCACCAAGGTCCCCTCCAGGGGCAAATAAAACAAGCAGGAGGCAGTTTATGGGCAGGGGGCAGGTGTGCAGCCCTGCACAGTAGGCAGCCAAGACTGCACCTGCCAGGCAGAAGGAGAAGGTCTGGAAGATGTCTCTGAGCCTCCCCACCGTTAGCTTCTCCTCCCCAGACCAGAGGGTCCTTCCAAACCCTTAGACAACAGGAGGCTGCAAAGGGAAGGGAATCCTGGGTTGAAGGATTCGAGACCTCCAAGGTGTGCAGGGAGAGAAGCAGCCTCCCGGACAGCCCCCGCCCTCGAGCCCCGAGGCAGCATACGTTACCTCATGGCTGGCATACTTATTGAGTGGCGGATGGAGTAGCCGCTGCTTGGAAGCATTGAGGAAGCAGAAAAGGAAGTACGATTACTCCGAGGACAAGCGCAGCAGAGGCCCTGGCACTGGCAGTGCTGGTCGCCTCGGCTCCTGAGCGCCCCGACACTGGTCAGCGGGAGATGGCGGACGGCCACCTCAGCAGGCTGCCACCAGCAGAGAAGCCTCCTGTGGGCCCCCACACGGGGGGCTCATCCCACTTTACGTCACAGGTGCTATGTACAGCCGCCCCCACTCAACAGGGACTACCAGAAATCACCCCAAAAGGGCCACGACTGAGGAAGAAAATCGTTTCTGAAGTCCTGGGCCTGGTGCTTTGTTTGGGTACAACTAGACTTCAGATGAGCAATTTAAAGCAAAAGAAAAACAACCAGGCCAAGCAAATAAGTATTTAAAACCATCCTCTGGGTTTGGATTCCAGGCCTCCAAGACTGGCCGGCTTGCACGTGGCTCAACACTGCCTCCAGCAGCAGGCGTGAGTCCCAGGGGAAAAGAGCTCTCTAGTAACAGATGGGGCAAATTTGACTTGGAGGCACCGTACTGCTCCTCAGGAAAGCAAGGAGACAGAGAGCCAGCTTTTGAAGAAAGACACAGAGAACGCAACACCCAGAGGTCAGCGCGGCCCTCCCTCGGGAGTGTCTTTTCAGGAATAAACTCGGATTAGGAAGCTGAGAGAACCTGGTATTGGCTGGGGCACGGCAGCGGGGGCATCCGAGTGCTGCCCTTGGAGAAAGGAACCCGGAACATGCCTGAGCAGCCAGGGGATGGCCACGGCACACAAGGTGGCAGAGCGTGGGAGGGTCCACTGCGCTAAGGCACAGCAAGGACCGACGAGAGGCACCGCCACGGCAGGAGGGAGGGGGGCCCACTGCGGACCTCGCCCTCCTCTAGAGCACACGCTGCCACTGCTGCGCCCCAGGGACCCAGCCAGCCCCGTGCCCTGCAGACCCAGAAAGGAGCCCTGCACAAGCTGTGTCCAGGGTCCGTCTCACCCAAAGGCGCGCAGGGAGATGAGCCCTACGAAGGCGGTGGCAGAGGCAATGGAACACTGTGAGGCCGCAGAGCCCCTGGCTCCAGCGCCAGAGGCCAAGCAAGGCACCCCGCAGGGGGCACACACGGCGTGACTGACCCCACGTCCTCCATCAGGGACAACGAGCACCCCCAGGGAGAGGACAGACGCCTCCTCTACCCATCTACCAAAGAAACTTGCTGCAACCCAAACCATCCAAGAGCCTGCCCAGAAGGCTGCCCATGGAGTGGGGGGGCCCAAGGGGCCAAGAGAGCAGCAGGACCAAGGGGCCCTGCCGCTGGCCGGCGGGAACACAGGGTGGGGTGTGGCCACGCGACAGGCAGCCTCTGACCAACATGGTCATCGGGCTCCCCCGGTGGGCTCCGTGGAGATGACACGACCGCCTCACCTCAGGTCATAGGAAGACACCCAGAAAGCCCGTGACTAGAGCGCTGAGTGCGACACAAACGGGTGGGCCACGGAAGACGCCCCTGCACCAGCCTCTGCGGCCCAGCTCCCAGGAGCTCCTGCAAGGGCAGTGAGGCCGCCCCCTCTGGCCCTGGCAGCACGACTAGTCAGGGCACCTTGCGTTGAAGCAGTGCCTGCCTTCGCCAGGGGTGTGACTGCGGCAGGGCTTGGGGGCAGGCTCCCGTGGTCCCTCAGGGACCCTCCTCCCCACAGCTGCTCAGAAACACCACAGGAACTCGAGTGCGGGAGAACACAGGTGTGTCCAAATTATTCAGTTTTCTCCAGATGTTAGACAATTTTCAAAAGAAGTTGGGGTGGAGAGTTCAGGGGGATTATTACAAACAAACCAAAGTAAAAGGTGAGCGAGCACTGGCCACCCTCGCTATTGCTGAAATACCCTTTGTCAGGATGGGGCGGGACTGCGGAGAGGCGCTCCCCCAAGTCCAGAAACAAGGGCCTGATCCACAGAGTGGGGATGGGGTCTGAGCAGAGCTGGGAGCTCCACGGGTGTGGGCTGGGGTGCTGACCCTGCCCATCGACCCTCCACGGCTTACCTCAGTCCCGCCCGACCCCGCAGGGAGGGCACCCTACTTCCAAGACACCTGAGGCCAGAGCTGGGAAGCAGCAGCACAGGGTTCAAGCCCAGGCCGCCTGACCCGGGTGGCCCGGAGGTCGAGAGCACCAGGGAGTGGCTCCCAGCAGGAAGGCAGAGGCAGGTGTGCCTCCTGGGCCACGCCCTGCGCCCATCCCACCCAGCACTCTGGCAAGTCCATCTCAGAGACTCTGGGCCAAGGAAACACCCAGCAACACCACACTGGGGCATTTCCTGGAGAAATGCCTGCTGGGACCGACGCCCCCACCTCTCACCCCCAACCTCCTCTCACTCCCAGACTGACACTCCACCCTGACCCCAGGGTGGTTCTCCTCTACGCAGCTTCCACCCGATGCACCTGCCCTCACTAGTCCCAACCACCAGCAGGTTTCCCGAGGGCACTGGTGACCTCCCCTTCTTGCCAAGGAATCAAGAAACGACAAGGCAGCATGTGGGAGACAGACAGAAGCAAGGGTGCCTGGGGTCAGGGTGGTCCTGGGCTGGCATGGCCACCACCTGCGAATGCCAGTGGGCCTCACAGGGTACCGGCCAGGCTCCACCTGGAAGCCACTGGCTGGATCGGCCTGGCAGGCCTCGGTGGGCAGAAGCCAGATCCCCGGGCAGGGAGCCAGGCCAGGCACCTCACCTCATGTCTCCGAGCTTCCTGCTTATCGCAGAGCCAACCGTAGACAGGGCCGCCGAAGTCTTCTGTCCCGCCTGTGAGAGAGTTTCCTGAGTCTTCCTGTAGCTGAAAGAAGAAACGCCAGTTCAGCCGGCCACTCTAGGCAGGCCGGCTCCCACCCAAAGCCAAGGGACATGCCTGGGGAGAGGACAGCACTGGTGTCAGAGGCTGGGGACACCTGGCCCTGTGGACGGAGGGCAGGGCAGAAGCTGCCTGCGCTGCAGACATTTGCCCTCCACTCTCAGCAGCTCACCCTTCTGGTCACGTACGGTTCAGTTTCTTCCTTCTTATCTGAAACACACTTATCCCACCCTACCTGCCACCTGCTCATCCTCCCAAAGCAACCTTTACTACCTGGAGAAAATGCCACCACGCTGCAAAGAGAGCGCCTGTACAGCGAGGCGACCCGTGGACTGCAGAGCACGACAGGAGCTGCTCAGCCACCTTGCACAGCACTTAGGAGAAAACCGACCAACATAAGCTTCTGTTTGCTCCTCTCACCTGAGCACAATTCTCGAATAGGTACAGCACCTGAGCTCGGCCACTGCCATTCCAGGGTGACCTTGCCAAGGGTGGCCTAACTGGGGATGACCTCACAAGTAGCCAAGGGTGACCTGCTGGAGTGACCGTGAGGGAGTGGCCTCACCGGGGGTGAGGAGGCAGTAGGACGGTTCAGTGACCACGTCTGCGGTGTGCCGGCTCCTTCCCAGGAGACGTGAGGGCCCACCTGCCCCGTGCTCCTGCTTGCACCCATTGACCGGCAGCTTGGGCACAGTGCCACTAGGCCACAGCGCCAGCACCCTCTATCTCCTTGTACCTCCAGAGGATGGTATACTTTCACTTCAAAGGAGCAAAATAAGATTACCTGAAAGAAACTGAGATGTGGGTACACCTGGACCATTGATTTTTTTGTTTTTGTTTTTATTTTTGGGGGAGGGGGGGAACCACACCAGGTACAAGGTAAATAATGACCTGCAATGATTCATTTCAAAAATAACAATTCACGGGAAGTAGACTTGGCCCAGTGGATAGGGCGTCCGCCTACCACATGGGAGGTCCGTGGCTCAAACCCAGGACCTCCTTGACCTGTGTAGAGCTGGCCCACGTGCAGTGCTGATGCGCGCAAGGAGTGCTGTGCCATGCAGGGGTGTCCCCCGCGTAGGGGAGCCCCATGTACAAGGAGTGCGCCCTGTAATGAGAGCCGCCCAGCACGAAAGAACGTGCAGCCTGCCCAGGACTGGCGCCACACACACACAGAGCTGACTCAGCAAGATGATGCAACAAAAAGAGACACAGACTTCCTGGCTGCTGACAAGAACACAAGCAGACACAGAAGAAGACACAGCAAATGGACACAGAGGCAGACAACTGAAGGGGGGGAGGGGAGAGAAATTAAAAAAAAAAAAAAAACAATTCAGCAAGTCTCCAAGTTCCATTTCTCTTGAAATAACAAGCACATAAAACCAAGTTAACAGCCTACCATTTGCTGAAGTGGTCTCAAGCAGAGGACTCAGACCACCACTGAATCCCTTGTTTGTGCCAAAAGGAAGAACGTGGGGCAGGACACAAAGTGCGCTGCTGCGAGCCTGCCAGCCACAGGGCACCCCGCAGGGTGTGCATGCCACACGGCAGCGCCCCGCCCTTCCCTGCTGCTGCCCCGACAAACAGGAAGCAGTTTCCCCACACTGCCTTAAAAACACACTGGGGCCCAGAGGACACGTCTGGTGTGTGGAAATGAGGGTGTCACAAGTGACTTTCCTTTGGAAATAGGAACCTCCAAACCCAGGCAGAAGCCACGGCGCAGGAGCCTGAGGGCCCACAGGAGAGTCTTGCATTTGACCTGACCGCCCTGCCGTCCTGCCTCTGGCCCCTCCTCTTCCCACCATGCATGCCCACCCAACACCTTGGCTCTGACCTCTGCTCTCGCCCTCTCCAGCCAGTCCTGGGGCAGCAGCAGTGTGGAGGCCACCCATCCTGGGGCTTCCCCACCCAGAGGTATTCAGTCCTCCTCCCCAAGTGCCCTGATGGGGCCGAGGGCCGATGGGGCCACTCCACAGCCCCAACACCCCGCAAAGCCAATGTCTGAACCCAGATGACTCTTCCCCAGCAAGACTCAAGAGCTCCCGAGCAATGCCAGTTCCCCTGGGAGCACACCCTCCCCTATCCTGGAGTAAGAGTGGAGCTGCCCACTCCCCACTCCAGGGTGGGCACAGGACCCAGGATCGGGACTTAACCGCCAGCGGATACCAATGCCACCACCACAGGGTCAAACCTGGGCCACTTTTCAGGTGGGGCCCAAAGCTAGCAAGGCGCAGCCTGGTCCTGTTGGCATCGCTGAGCACTACCAAAGGAGAGTCAGCTTGAGAACAAAGCCAGCACAGAGAGGAGGGTGGAGGGGCCCGGGATAGAGGGTAACCGAACGCTGGGTCAGGGCGGGCCTGGGGTCCCTCACCACCCTCCTTGCTGTGCCACCTGCAACCAAAGAAGCGAAACAGAACTAGTGACCCACACTTAGCACCTCTCTTTAGATGGAATTCACCTAGGAAAGAGCACAACACAGTGGCTGTTTCACAGCCAAGAGGACAGATGCCTGCGCTACACCTGAGGGCAGCCACTCATGCTTCTTATCAGGCTAACTTCTTGTTCCAGCCCTCCAATGTGCTGCTGGCTAAAAGGTCTGTACAAACACACAGATGAGAAAGACAGTGACCACGCTTCCACTGTGTCTTGCCCTCCAATTCTACATCCAGGAATGCCCTGGACAGCAGACCATGCCAGCAATGCTGTTTTCCTGCAGAAAGGGCAGGGAAGGCCCTAGCCAGGCACGCATCTCGGAGAGCACAGGGCAGCCAACACTGGCAGCCACACCTGTCCCCGAGCTGTGTCGGTCTCCTGGGCTGTCCCTGCAAAAATCCCTCCAGTTCTGAAAGCATCATGTTCACAACTCTTCCTGGGCTAGGAACCAGCAACAGGCCCCCAGGGGAGCTCCTGTGAAGCTGGTCCTAGGCCCCAAGTTTATCTTCACACGGCCAAGCTGTGAGTATTTATGTGAAATAGTATCTTGGTAGCTTTATATTGAATGGTTTTACAAACTAGCACTAAAAGCATCCTAAGACTATTTTCAGATTGAGCCTGTGCTAAGTCTGCCGGACACCCAAACTGTAGAGGGCAGCCCGCTTGACCGCATACTCCTTGGGGAAGGTTGCATCCCAGGGCCTAAAGGCTCAACTAGTGCCCCCAGAATACCCAGGGCAGTGGCTGGATGTGCTGACGGGCAGCTCTCGTGCCATTAGGCCACAAAGGCCCTGAATGCCCAGTACTACCACGCGAGCTCAGCAAGGACCGTTTCCTTCCATCACGAGCAGGGAAGAGCCTCCTGCCCATGCTCTCTGGCAACCATGACAGCACTTCCTTCTGAACAAGACATGGAAAAATCCCACAAAGGAACTAATTTTAAGCACTCCCATCCAGTTCAATGAAGTTATAACGAGACTGTAGCAAAGACAAGTGAAGGTGTTATTACCTAGGTTAAGAGACTCAAGTAAAACATCAAAAGTCGCTCTGAACCAGCAGCTGTGACAGGGGCCAGCCTAAATTTAAAGCTATTCATCTGAAACTCATGAACTGTGAGCACACCATGAGGCTGAAGCACCGCACCTCTGAGACCAAAAGGAAGTCCCTGGCGATGATCCTGGTATGGCCCCACCCCACAGCTCCTACACACAAGAACCTGAAGTTGGTGACACTGAGAGAACTCAGTGCTGGAGCTGTGTTTGCAGAGAAAGGAAGGAGAACAAACAGGAAAAAAACAAAGCAACCCAAATACCACCACACCCAGGCCAGAAGGCATCCGACCACACCACTCACTGTTGGAAACACAGTGGCTACTTGTCAAAGACCCCCCTCCCAAGCCCAGCCTAGAACCACTCCTTAATTGAGGCCTGGTGGACCAAGGGAGTTTATGTGCAGTACGGGGTACTGCACCCTGTTTTGCAAGAGTCTGAAGGATAGCTGTGCTCTCATTTCATTTGTATTCGAGAGGAGAAAAAATAGCAGACACTGAAGTTCGGTTTCCACCAAGCACAGTCCCTCCCTGCCGTCAGAGAGAAAGATGAGAAGAGGGAGATCAGAGGGCGAGGTCAGGAGGGGGAGGTCAGAGGGCGAGGTCAGGAGGGGGAGCGTGGTGAGATGGGCCTCAGGCACTCACAGGTCTGACTGCGTCACTTTTTCATTCCACTCTCCAAGTTTCTCAGAAGTTTTCACATAGCTAAAAACAGAAAGTCTGTGGTGAATTACTTGGAGAAGCTATTCCAACGCAGGCTTCGAGCTGCTGTGAGATTCTGGGGAAGGCCGCCGAGGAACCACCGGCAGCAGCAACATCTCGAGCTGGCCCGGGAAGTGGCCACTGCCATGACCACAACCCACCACCTGTGTCCAGCACCGTCCTCGTGAAGCCAGGTGAGGCCAGGTGAAGGCCCTGGGAGAACCGACTGGTTCCTTCTCCAACACACTGAGGGGGCACCTTGTCATTCTCACTAAAACTGCACTCTGGATAGCAACTGCTGCTGCAGAGGGGCAGGAGGCAGGGTGGGGGCCAGCAGCCAGAACGGCCCAGACCCCTGAAAACACTTCTCTGACGTCCTTGGGAATTCAAAACTTCTGGCTTCCTAGGGCAGAGAGGAGACTGATGGAGCATAACTCGGGCTGTCTTTCTGCAGGGACACAGCTTCTTAGACAGTGGGGGCACTCCCACTTTCAGAGCAACCACACTGCAGGACTGGGTCAGAGGGCACCCCCAGGCCAGGGGTGTGCACAGCAAGGACCTGTGTGCACAACAGCAGATATCCAGTCACAGGGCCTATGTGGACGGGATTAGGGTTCTTTCAGATTTGGACCCAGAAACGCATTCTTCCTGTCAATTTATTCTTGGACAACTAGCTAGTGCATCCACCCACCTTTACACATACGCAGACCTGAAGCTCTCTGAGTAAGTGCAATGAAGTGCATACACCAAGGTCCTTGCACACATACCCTTTGCTCCTATAAGACCCCTCGCCCCTTCCCACAGGACTGGTACCTACGCGTTAGAGACCTGCACATCATGCCAGCTCCGGGTCAGGTTCTGCTTCAGCCCCTCCAAGGCAGAGAGGCCCAGCTTCCTTTTCAGTTCCCCACAGTGCCTCTCCTTGGCAGCCAGGACCTGGCGCAGAGTGACAATTTCCTCCTCCACCTGCAGAAGCACACAGTGACGGGATTAGCCATTCCTATTGCAGGAAGTGACTAACATCCTTATGCACACGGCAACGAGACGTTTCTCAGGATTATCAAAGAGCTTTCTGCTTCAGAAACATAACTGACCTTATGAACAGACCCTATGGCAGACAAAGGCTTTGTTTCTTCTGGTACTGGCACACCAATTTCTTCTGGAGAATGGTCCCGCACAACCCCCCAGGCCAGGTGGTTTTGGTAGGGCCATGAAAGGAACTGGGGAGGATGAGCACTCACCCAGGTGAGGCTCAGCAGGCCTCTTCTCTGGGACTGGACATAGGCCAGAAGAGAGGAGCCCCTTTCCTCTCTGGGCTCTGGTCTAGGCATGGACAAGGGAAGCCCAAAATTGCTGGCAGCCAGGCCCCATCTGCAGCTGTCGGGGATCGCATAGCAGTGGGAAAGAAGCAGAGCTGGTAGAGTCAGATGGACGGAGACCCTGCTGACAGACAGCCCTGAGGATAGTATCTTGGGCCAAAGCCCAAGCAAAAAGAAAACTCTCTGTTGTCTTTAAGGTAGTTTGATTTGGATAACTAACACAAACATTCTTGATAATAAGAACTTTAACATTCTCAGATCACAAAAGAAATTGGAAAAAGACTTTTGAAAGGAGCATGCTTTAAAGCTGTACTGCTTTAGAAAGACATCTCAATATTTTCAGCTCCTATGTAGATAGCCATTCTAAAAAATACCTTTTCTTTAAAAAATGTTTGGATTAAGGCACTAAAAGACAATTTAGAACCCTGAATATCACTAGGTTATACTTTAGAAAGTAGTTGACACAAGAAAAAATTAAAATCAAATAGGATCACCTAAGGCCAAACTACTCCAGTCACTCCAACACTTATGACCTGTAACCAGAACATTGCATTTCTGGTATAAAGACAGTCAGGGTTTAAGAGTATATAGTCTAGTTGTCTTGGAGAGCATGCAAGCTGAAATTTTCAAGTAACATGAGACCTTCACTTTGCAATTCCACTCTGAAAAAGATCTCGTAGTTTTGGTTTTGGTTTTTAAACCAACGTATTCTAAAATAAAATCAAAGCATTAGACCCCTTGGACTTCTTGCTAAAGCTCCCTTAACCTCTTAACAACCTCCTTTCGGCTTGAAAACAGCCGTGTGATTTCCCCTAGTGAGCCAAAACTTGGTCCCTGGACTGACGCTGTGTGTGACTAGCTGGTTCAGACCTAGGGGGGACCCAGAACACACAGCACGGGGCTCGCCCTGGAGCCCGGCGCGAAGACTGGCACGCACACTCCACCCTCTGCCTGTGTGGAGGCTATGGTCTGCTAGTCAGCAAGTTCATTCCCCAGATTCCAGAATAGAAAGTGAGTCACTATTAAACTCTGAAGCAAAGAAACATTAGATCATTCTCCCGGCAGTGGGTCTGAATAAAAATTATGCTGAGAGGCTCTTGTTCTTAATTCCCATTTTCTTCTAAAAGGACTCTTACTCAAAGAAGATCAATAAAACACTTTTTAGAAAAGATATATTTTTAAAAGAAAGATTAAGACCTAGGGCAGACAGCACATGACATTTTGGGGGTATTGAAAACGAATGGCCAAGTGTTAATTACAACAGAAAAACTCCCAGCAGATGGCATGCTCAGAGCAGCCATCCCTAACGTCACCAAGCACCTACAAAGTGCCAGGGACAGACGTGCGAGTCAGACCCACTACCAGGCAACTCTGAGTCTGGCACATGGAGCTGGGCACAAACCAGATGAGGGCTGCAGAGGGCAGTTTCTGAGGGACACGGCAGGAACAAGGGCGACCCCCCCACAGCAACTCCTCAATCAGACAAGCACTGGCCCTCATTACCCTGAGAGGGCCTTGCCTCAGGGCACCCAAGGACAGCCAAGCCACAGCACCTTGGCAAGCTCAGCCCTGAGCTCTTCCTCCTCAGCCTCCGTGAGACCCTCAACAGCAGGAGTCCGGGCAGCCACGCCTGTGTCGACAGGAACGTCTGTCATGGAGTCGGACAGCAAACCCTTGTTAGGAGAATTCAGATTGATATCTGCCAGACAAAAAACGAGGTCAACAAGTGTCAAGAAAAGAAGTTATCAAGAAGTAAATAGGGAAACGGACTTTGGCCCAGTGGTTAGGGCGTCCGTCTACCACATGGGAGGCCCACGGTTCAAGCCCCGGGCCTCCTTGACCCGTGTGGAGCTGGCCCATGCGCAGTGCTGATGCGTGCAAGGATTGCCCTGCCATGCAGGGGTGTCCCCCGCGTAGGGGAGCCCCACGCGCAAGGAGTGCACCCATAAGGAGAGCCGCCCAGCGCGAAGGAGGGAGCAGCCTGCCGAGGAATGGCGCCGCCCACACTTCTGTGCCGCTGACGACAATAGAAGCGGACAAAGAAACAAGACGCAGCAAATAGACACAGAAAACAGACAACTGGGGGAGGGGAGGGGAGGGGAATTAAATAAATAAAAATAAATCTTTAAAAAAAAAGAAGTAAATAGAGCTCTCCATAAAAGGAGAAGGCAAAGGTGGGAGGGCAGGTGGCCAGGAGTAGAGAGTTCCTAGGAAGAAAGGCCTGCAAAGTCTAAAGCCTCTTCTGTGAAAGGTTCTGGAAAGACAGTATAGGCCTTAGACTTAGGCGGCCACATCTCCATCTACCCTAGATGCAAACCCATTACCACTTGTGCTTCTGGGCCCTAGAATTGCTGGTGCAAGGGCAGCCATACCCTGACTCTGGCTTCCCTTCTTGGACCTGGGGCTGGAACCAAGGCAACTGATCTGTTAGATCTTCTATTTTTTAGAGCAAAGGCACATAACATGGCTGTAAACACAGGAAGTACCACCTTGCACTCGGCTCATCTGCCAAGGCACATACTAAAATTACATACAAGAAGCATGTGCTAGTCATTCAGCCCCTGCAGGGAGGCAACAAAACAAAAATCTCCCAGCCAGTCCTCAACACTCACCCCACAGTCAAGTGGCCTGCAAGAATGCAACAAGGTGCCAAGGGGCACACCATCACAGGTGTTATCTTCTCTTCGCTGCAAATGCATCTACCTGTCTGCACTAAAAGTCCATAAGACACTGCACAAAGAACAATGGCCTGCTTCCTCTCTCTACAACCCCAAATGCATTAATATTGTTTGGCGTGTTTCCACAGACAACATTGAAAACAACCTTCCTCCTGACCAGCACATTTCATGCTACCAACTTTAAAAGAAATTAAAAATAAAAGGAATTTTTATTTTTGTATTGAAAACTGAAGTGTCTTTATCACAGATATTTGTCTGCTAAAAATAGCTGAAGGTACTTAAAACCCAAGATACGTTGCTTAAAAAGTAGCTGTGTCTTGTTCTTTTCGTGTGTCCAACAACTGGAATTGCACACTTCCCTGGCACTCAATAGTTTACTAAATGAAACAGCCACTTTTTAAAATCAGTTGATTCTCGTTTTCAACTAAGAGCAACTTACATGCTTTCACTTAATCATTTAACCCCACTGTGTTGAACCTACTCAAGTTCATAAATACCTTGAAATCTTTACAATTATTATTCTCTAGTAAAAAAAACGAATGAAGGTCTTAGCCTATAAAGCTAAAATTGGGTCCCATGGAAAACACTGCCAGATAAAACTGGGCACGACCAAACACATGCCAGGCACACTCATTCTCACCACACCCTGTGAGGAGATGCCATTCACACCTGCAATTACAAGGGAGGAGAGTGAAGCCAGGATAGGGTATTACCTAAGGTCCTACAAAGAATTAAGCTTGGCACTCGTGCCACAGGCAAAACAAGGGTGCTGGAGTCCTTTGCCCTGGGTGAGCCCCAACTCCCTGAGCCTAGATACTCATCTTTTTTTTAAAAAAAAAAAAACTTATTTATTTATATCCCCCCTTCCCCTCCTCCCGCCCTGCTGTTTTTGCTGTCTGTATGGTCTCCTCTTTTCCTTTTCTCTCCTCTAGGATTCACTGGGATTCGATTCTGGACACCTCTGATGGGGAGAGAGGTTCCCTGTCAATTGTGCCATCTGAGTTCCTGGTCTCTGCTGCACTTTACCTTAACTCTCCCCTTGTTGCTCTTTTGATGCATCATCATCTTGCTGTATGACCCATTTGTGTGGGGCACTGGCTCACCATGGGGGCACTCCCGCAGGCACTTGCGCGGGCACACTTTCTCTTCTTTTTCACCAGGAGGCCCGAGGGACTGAATCCAGGTCCTCCCATATGGTAGGTGGAAGCTCTATCACTTGAGCCACATCCACTTCCCAAAATACTCATCTTTAAAGTGGGTGGAATACAAGGATGGATCTCAAAGGGTTGTTCTGAGTAAAGACATGATAATTAGAGGAACAGGCTTAGTGCAGGGTCTCACATAAATCAAGTGCTCAGTAAATGTTCCCAGTAAATCTCACAATCAGAATCCAGTGCTTTTGATGCTTAACTAAATTACATATGCAAATCAAACAATTTAAAAAGTCTCCTGAACTCATCAGAGGCCAGGGCTTTTGATGTTCAACTACTTAGTAAACAGATGCTGACAGTAGGAAAATTTCTAGAACTTATTAGGATGTGGGGATTCTAAAGCTTAATTAATATCCAGACTCAGGTCACACAGTAGAAAAGCATCCTGAACCTATCCAGTAAAATGGTGTTAGGCAAATTTAGCATTGCCTCTCTAAAGCCCCAGAACAGAGCAGAGCCTTGTGACATTTTCTTCACCAGATTCTAATCTCAGGGCCTGCTCTGCACCTGCAGTGCCACCTCAAACCGGTCTAGGGGACCTGTTCTGCAAACAGGCATCATATGCTGAGTGTGCCCAGGCTTATTCCACCCTTCTTCCCATGAGGCAACTCCCAAGTAGGTTGGGCCCCAGCACCGTTGTCACCCAAGGGGCGCTGCGGGAAACACGGGGATGGTTTCAAACCTCCCCTCCCTTCCCGGGATCCACCCACACCACCTCGGCCCGGGTCCAGGGCAAGATGGAGAGTCCCCGGCGGCCTGTGCACAGGGATGGAAGAAAGCAGGGCAGGCAATCGCCGCGCTGGGGATGGGCAAGCGGGATGGAACGGCCTGGGGTGAGGAAACCCAAAACTCTGGGAGCTGGTCTCCGGAATGGTCCCAGGGGAGGCTGCGAGGCGGTCCGGCCCGGGGCGGGGAACGCATACTATGACCACCCGGGGCTTCAAAGACAGGGCCCTAGGAACTGAAGAGGGTCTGCCGGGTAGGCGGTAGAGGCTGAGCGGACCGGGAGTTCCAGACACGACCCCCGGGGAAGGGCGCGGCAAGGCGGGATCATGCGGTGGACAGACCGAGCCCAGCGGGTACCTTGGCCTGCGGGGTCCATGTCCAGACGGCGGCCGGGCCGCAGCTGGCGTCCGGGTCGGCGTCGCAGGCGCGATCAGAGCCCAGCGGGCCGCAGCGGGATCGGCGGCCGCGTACACACCAGCCAGCGGAACCGCCTCGGCCGCCGCGGCATGACGTAGTCAGCGGCGCGACGGCCACTTCCGTTTGGCGCGCGTCCCGCCCCCCGTGGGCGGTGCCCAATGAGGGTGTTCTTCGGAGCCGTGCGGGTTCAACCGCTCCAACCTGATAGGCCGAGGCTGCGGACGACGCTGGACGGGAGGCTGGGTTCAGAGGGAATCCCGCCCAGGCCGGCTCCACCAGCGAGACGCGCAGGTAGAACGGTCTAGCGGCGCAGGAGCACGGGGAGGTGGGAAGTGGGAGAACCGCCTAACTGGCGAACGGGCCACGCAGGGCTGCTGCGGGAGCCCTGGGCGCTAGAGCGCCTCGGCCCCAGCGCCTTGGTGGGTAGACGCGCACCCCTCCCCAAGGCCTGACACCCCTGATTCTGGGATCAGCCTCTCGCCCCCGAGCTATCCTTCCAATGGGGATTCTATTATTTATTTATTTATTTATTTTTAATTGCACGGGTCTTGTGCAGAAAAAGATGTGACCGTGCCGTCGCCCCTTGCCCTGCAGGCGCCGCTGCCCGCCGGGACTTCATCCCCGGCGAGGACACGCGCGCGCCCCGCACGCCCAGCCCTGAGCGCACCGCCAGTGTCCTTTCGTTTCTTCTTCACAGCAGCGGGTGAGCCAGGTCTAGCGCCCTCTCCATTTTACAGCTGAGGATGCTGCGGCTTGGGGCGAGGGAAAGTAAACCTGCCCACGATCTCTCAGCTGGTTGAGGGGCTTCCAGCACTGCCTGGTGTGGGGCCACGAGGCGCCTCGGCCCTGCTAAAACGAGTCTGACCACTTCCCTTTCTTGGCCCCTGGAAGAAAGATCTGGCCCCTCTGGCTTGCCCTCCCCTCTCCCTGCCATCAGACTTGTCCAGGCCATCCTGACCCACCGCTGCTCCCCTTCCCAGGCTAACTTCTCTTGGGACCACAGCCTAGCGTCCTAAGTCACATTTACGTGCCTCTGCTCACAGGCCCAGGGGCTTTGCGATCAAAGCAGCATGGCCTTTCTTTCACTCCACAGATTGTTGCTCAACTCACCCTTGCCAGGCCGTCTCAGGGGCTGGGGCCAACAGGGATGGCCAATAGCCCCTGCTTCACGCTGTTCAGGGCCGACAGCACAGTGCGTAGTACATGACAGATGTCAGTGAGCAAGAGGCCTTGTCTCAGGCCGGGCTCCAGGGGATGCTCAGGAATGAGTGCTAAGCGCAGGCGTGTCTGTTGCCCCACATGGACATGCCACTGTGCTGTGTGCACCAGTTACCCGAAGCCTGAGGTTCACATGTGAACCGCCCCCCCCCCCAGCCAGAACCCTGGAGGTGGGGAGGAGGCCCTACAGACCGTGGCGCTCCGGGATGTCCAGCTGCAAAGCCCTGCTTCCTAGCCGCCAACGCCAATGCCTTCTTTTCACAGCTGGGGCAACTTATACACGTCCTTGCACTTCCTGGAGCCCAGGCTGCACTCAGGGCCCCTCTTGGTCCCTTACTGTCCTTTTACCGTTGTCTAGGCACCTATCGCACAGAATTGCCATAAATTGAGCCCGGTTAATTTCTGCAGTCCCTTTAGGTACTAAGTGCCCAAAAGTGTGGGAGAAAGAGAAAGGAGGGAAGGAGCTGGGAAGATGGAAGGGACACGGTCAGAACGCACCCGTGAGGCACAGATATCAGGCCCCGTGTGCTGCCGCACCCTCGCCCAGACGGTCCACCGCCCAGAGAGAAAGTCCTGTTCCGGATCCACCAGGCAGGGCCAGCTTTACTGGTTGGGGGTGTGGGGAGGGGAACGGACCCAGGACCCAGGTGAGCTAGTGAGTGAGCTAGTAAGCGAATCTGAGAGCTGTGGGGACAGGGAGGACAGCACCCACGGTAACTCGAAGTCGCTGGGCTCCAGGGGGCTGCAGTGAGTCGCCTCCACGTTCTTGAGGTGCCTGCGAGCCAGGAACAGAGCGAGCTGCCGGCGCCGTCGTGGGCTCAGGCCCTGACCCACCAACCAGGGGAAGGCGGGGCCGTGCGGTCCCCAGGCCTCCTCGTCCTCCTGCTCCTCCTCGCAGCGCGCGCGGTAGGAGCGCAGCAGCTCCAGGCACCAGTCGTCGTCGACGCGGTAGCGCGCGTAGAAGGCAGCCTCCTGCGCCAGGCTGCCAGCTCGCAGCCAGCGGGCCACGACGGCGCGGCCCTCGCGCGCCATCACGGCGGGGTAGCGGTACTGCAGCAGGCGCAGCAGCAGCTCGTTGCCGCGGTTGCCTTCCACGTCGCCGGGCGGCAGGGGGCGCAGGGGGCCCGAGGTGCTGACCACCTCGTCCTGCGTCCGCCGGAGCAGCAGCACCGGGCCGGGGTAGCGGCACAGCTGCTCCGCGACGTTTAGGTTGAAGTGCTCGCGCACGGTGCGCACCACCAGCCCCTTCCAACTGTGGGGCATGACCTTGAGCGCGAGCGGCACGAGGTCGTCGAAGGTGGCGTCGAGCACCAGCGCACCCAGCTCCGGGTACCTCATGGTGGCCCAGGTGGCCGTGAAGCCGCCGATGGACCAGCCGTAGACCACCACGTGCGCGGGCGGGAAGTGCAGGCGGTGCAGCGCGTACTTGACCACCACATCCATGGCGTTGGCGTCGTGCTGCGGGAACGGCGCGCCCGTGCTGCCCCCGAAGCCCGGGTGGTTCCAGCCCAGCACCGAGTAGCCGGCCTCGAGCGGCGCCGACAGGCAGCCCATCTCGTAGAAGCCGGCGTTGCCCTCGCAGCAGATGACGAGGCGCAGGCCGCGGCCGTGGCTGCCCGGGTGCCGACGGCGGTCCATGAACATGGTGTCGATCTCGTTGCCGTCGCAGGCCACCAGCTTGGCGCGGCGGCCGCGGTAGCGCTCCAGGAGGCGCGCCTGGCCCTGCTGCAGCAGCGGCAGCAGCGCGCGCGTCATCAGGAACATGGAGCCCGGGTACACGAGCCAGCGGCCCAGCGAGTGCGCCAGCGCGTAGCTGGCCAGCTGGCCCGGCAGCTCGCGGATCTGCCGCAGCAGGCACTGCACCTGGTTGCGCGCGCCGCGCGGCGGCCGGCCCGGCGCGCCCCCGCCCAGCGCCGCGCCCCGCAGCAGCCACACGCCCGCCGCGGCCGCCGCGCACGTCAGCGCCCGGTGCCCGCGGCCGCCCCCGCCGGCGGCGCGCACGTCATCCCAGCGGAAGTCCACGGGCCAGCCGCGGAAGTTGTAGGTGTAGTTGGCGGTCAGGTAGATCTTGAACACGTGCACCAGCGCCTTCACGAAGCAGATGACACACATGGGCGCCGAGGCCACCGGGCGCTGTGCGCGCCCTCACGGCGGGTCGCCGCGGCTCGCCCAGGCCCGGCCCGGCGGGCGGCTGCTGGGGCGAGCGCCGCGCGCGGCTGTCCTGGGGCATGCCTCCTCGCGGCTCGGCCCTAACGGCCTTTGTGACCTGGGCCCTCGAGGGGCCGGGGAGGCGGGACCGCCCGGCGCAGGCGGGCTTTGTGAGTCACTGTTGCTGGGGAAGACGCGCCGCCAGGGCGATGGGCGCACAAAGGGTTCGAAGGCCCGGGGACCTCGAGTTCTGCCCCGCCCCCGAAGACGTCTCGGGAGCCTGCGGCGGCCACGCCCTCCCCGGGCCCTGTCTCCCCCACCTCCTCCCCGCGCCCTTCCCCGGCGCCCTTCCCGCCTCCAGCAGCACCCACTAGCCACGCCCGCAGAGGGATGGCTGAACCCACCAGAAACCCACAGCCTTGCCCTCACCGGCGAAGTCTCGCCGGGAAAACGCGCGGCTTCCCCAGCCTTTCCCCAAACTCGCGGAGGCGGGGGGGGGGGGGGGGGGGGGGGTGTTCGACACCCTCCTGTGCCACTTGACGTGCCCACGCTGGGTAGGAAAGGATGCCAGGGGCGGAGAGAGGCCGCAGCGGGGTTCAGGTTGTGTGAGTGCTTGAGGGTCTGGCGTGCTGGTGCAGAGCCCCTCAGCCTCCCCTGCACAGGGGAGCAGGCTCAGGAATGGACCCCTCTGTGTCACCCCTTGGGGAGTGGCCTGGCCGGTCTGCTGGTGGGCCTGCGCTGCCCCGCAGCGGAGCAGCCCTCCTGCTCTCAGGCGGGCTGGCTGGGCTCCTACGCGCCTTCCTTCCCAGGAAAGGGGTGCGCACAGCCTGGAAACCCCCGGCCTAGTCCAGATCCGCTTTTCACTGGCCCCAGGGTGGCAGTGACTTTCTCCAGGTGGGTTCTGCCTGGCCGGGGTTCCTCTTTCTCAGCCCTTGGTCCGAGCCCCCTCCCACCTAACCACCCCACAAGCTCTACCTTCCTCTTTTCTGGAAGGCGCTGGCAGGTTCCCCTTTTTCTCCTGCACAGGAGAGACCCCGCCACTGAGGTTGAGAGGGCCACGACTAAAGCCCTGAGGGTAGCCCCGGGGATGGGTGTGGGGCAGGGGTCTCCCTCGTGGCAGCTCTTGACCTGAAATGCATAATGTTAAAATCAAGGAATCTGGCAAACGCAGCCAGACCCTCTGAGCCAAGAGTTAAGACCGTCTGAGAGACCCCAGTCCTCTGCAGTGGGGGATTCCTGGGCCCCAGAGACCTCTGCCCTCCTGCTCTGCGAGTCTGGGTGGGGGGCACTGCCAGACCCTATCAGTCCCAATCCAGTCTGATTAGAGCTGAGGACTGCCGGGCAATCCAGTGGTCAGTCCACAGAGTTGGATGGGGACTGGGGACTGACACCCCCAGGTACCCAAATAAATAGAGAACACTAGCAGTTACGTTTTCATTTCAGATAAAAATTGAATACTTTTTAAGTATGTCCCAAATATTGTACAGGGTATGCTTATATTGAAAATTGTTTCTGAAATTCAAATTTGAGTGGATATCCTGGGGTTTTTGTGTTTGTTTTGTTGTTGTTGTGGGTATTGTGTTTGTTGCCGAATTTGGCTACTTTGCTCCCAGAAATCCCCTTCATACCAGCCAGCTGAGAGCCAGATTTTCCTGATTATCCAGCTTTCATCCCAAGTTGGGCTGCTCTGCTCATTGGTCCAGTCCTGAGGGCCAAGTGGGTACCTCAGGGTACACTGTCCACCTGGCCAAAGTTCCCCCATTCCCTCTGTCCTGTCGCACCTCTCCACTGTGCCCCGGGGAGAGCCCTCCAGCCCCAACACCTGAGTCAAGGGGCGGGCAGGGCTGCATCCTCCTGGGTCGTCCACCGCTGACCCTGCAGGGAAGGGAAGACAGCGTTGCGGTGGGTGTGGGATCCTCTGGGGGAGCGTGGGGACATGTTCTCACCAGGTGTCTCGTACATAAACACATGTTGTCCCCCCTCCCCCCCGTGTGTGGGGAGAGCAGATCCCAAGGCCCAGAGGAGAGCCCTCGTTTGGAGGGTGCGAGTCCCCGCCAGGTGGGGTGAGGGAACCCTGAGGGCGCCTGGCCACTTGGGCCCCCAGATGGGGCAGACCAGCCGTGGGGGGCTGGAGAGCCGTCCCGGCAGTCAGCTCTGTCGTGCCCGTTTTGTTTTGACTCCCCAAGAAAATCTCCTGCTGCGGGTGAGCCTCTCCCTGCCTCTGTCTGCTTTGAGATTTGAGTCTGGGATGGAGGTTTTCCTTTGGAAGGGCCTGCCAGCCCTCGTCCCCAAAAGCAAAAGCCTGGCTCCCAGGGAAGGGTGGGAAGCAGGGAGGGGGCGGGGAGCTGGAGACCGGATTCTGAGGGGCAGAGGTCAGAGGCTGGAGAGCTGCCCCTGGGGCTGCACCCTCACCCTGCGCCTGGCCTGGCCTCTGACCCCTCCAGCCTCCCGCAGGCTCCTGGGAGCGCCTCAGCACCGTCTCTGCTGTGAGGCAGGAAGGCATGTGACAGGAAGAGCCCTCCCTGCTGTCCCCTCTCCACAAGGCCCCCCAGACGGGACCAGCTGCAGCAGCAGGGTCGCTTGTGCCCCCATCCCATCTGCTCAGGGGCACATGGCAGTGGGGCCGGGGGTGGGGCTGCGTCCCTGCTTATCAGCTCAGAGTCCCCTCTGCCCCCCAGTGCCAGCCCAGGGCAGACATCTGAGCAGCTACCCCACCCCCACAGGTTTCTCCGTGGCCCTCTGACCTCTGGCTCCATTCCCTCCCCCACAGAGCCCCCCACCCTGCCTGTGTTCTGCCTCCCTGGAGGCCCGTGATTTATGCTGGGGCCAGCAGAGCCAACCTTGGGGAAGGGCGGGAGGAAGAGAGAAAAACAGCCCCAGAGGCCGGCGGGGCGGGGCTGGGCCGAGCCCCTGGCACGGGCAGCCAGCCCAGCGGGCGCAGACCACAGCGGCGGGGCCCTGGGAGCAGCGGAGGCCGCCTCTAGGGAGCTGGGAGCTGGGAGCTGACTCTGCACAAACGCCTCTGCTCAGGAAATGGGGTGCAGGGAAGGTGGGGTGGGTCAGGGCCTGAGGACAGGCAGGGGAGCTTCCTGGCGGATGCGGGGTCAGGAGAAGGGGCGGAAATGGCCAAGACAGCTGCTGAACATCTGGAATCCCAGAGTCACCCAGAGCCCTTAAGGACGGGGGTGTCGGTGGGGAGGGGCATGCACCCACGGCCTTGCCCCTGGCCCCTCCAGCCCATCGCCTGCCCCCCCCAGCCCCGGCCCCAGCTCCTGGCCCCTCCAGCCCATCGCCTGCCCCCTCCAGCCCCGGCCTTGCCCCTGGTCCCTCCAGCCCATCGCCTGCCCCCCCCAGCCCCGGCCTTGCCCCTGGCCCCTCCAGCCCATCGCCTGCCCCCCCCAGCCCCGGCCCCAGCTCCTGGCCCCTCCAGCCCATCGCCTGCCCCCTCCCAGCCCCGGCCCCAGCTCCTGGCCCCTCCAGCCCATCGCCTGCCCCCCCCAGCCCCGGCCTTGCCCCTGGCCCCTCCAGCCCATCGCCTGCCCCCCCCAGCCCCGGCCCCAGCTCCTGGCCCCTCCAGCCCATCGCCTGCCCCCCCCAGCCCCGGCCTTGCCCCTGGCCCCTCCAGCCCATCGCCTGCCCCCCCCAGCCCCGGCCCCAGCCCCTGGTGCTGGGTAGGGCACCCAGAGCCGGTCCCTTTCCACTCTTTCCTGGGGGCGAGGAAGCCATAGCTGTCCCTCTGAGCCTCTGACCACATCGGACACACCCATGGGTGGCCCTGCTCTGTGTGAGCAGGAGGGCCGCACCCCAGAGACCCTCTCCAGAAGACCCCCTCAGTGGCTGGCTTCATCACCCAGCCCCAGCCCCAACCCCACCCACCGCCGTGAGAAAGCAGCTTCTGCTGCCCCAGCACAGCCCCGCTCCTAGTGCTCATCGACCCACGATACGGCCAGACCTGCTCCTCGCCTGTGGGATGGGAAGGGTCACTCCAGAGTCCTCCACCAGGCCTTCAGTGTGCTGACCGGGGCAGCCATAGGCCGCCCCTCCCACTCCCATCAAGGTGAAGCTGGGGTTGGGGTCAGGAGCCCTGCAGGCCAACGAGAGAAGGGCTGAACTCTGGGGCTCCCCCCACCCTCGCCCAGGGTCAGGGCAGGCCTGCACCTTTGCACAGGCTCCATTGGGAGGGTGGTGCCCCCTGGAGGGGTTTGGGGCCCGGACGCGCCTCCAGGAGCCCTCCGGAGAAGGGGCCTTAGCCTTTCCAGCACTGCTACGTGCAGCATTGGGTTCGATATTAGGGGCACGTTGAGTTATTTTGAATTGTTATTCAAATTGTAAAGGTGCTCACTGCACTGGTGAGGCAAGGAGGTACGCATGACCTGTCCAGGTTGCCAGTCTGGCTGTTCGCATCCTTCTCTACCCGCCTGCCAACAGAACACGTCGACTCAGCCAGGGGGTTGTTCTGTCCCTTGGTTTCCCAGAAGTGAGGAGGGGTGTGCTGCTCAGCAGCCCCTTCTTCTCACTCGACACCATCCCCAGCACCCCTCGGCCGATGGCAGCTCACACTCATTCCTCTCAGGGAGCAGCACACAGCTCCCTGGGTGCAGGTACCGTGCAGTTCTAGCAGGTTTTAGAACTTCCGCCTCTCTGGCCTCTTGGCCCTTGCTTCCCTACACCATGCGGCAGTCCCAGGAGTGGCGACGCTGCCTCGACAGGCGTTTGTTCCTGTGTCTGGAAATGTGGTCAGTCTGCTTTCCCCAAAGGTGTGGCCACTCACCCCCCACCTCGTCTCTGGGGCTCTGCAGCACCCCTGGGCTGCACGGTGCTGTCAGGTTTTGTCCCTCTGATGAATGCATGAGTGTGGGTGTGGGTGTCTGGGTTTAACAGCACCTGGTCCTGATGCCCGACAAGGTGGCCACCAGAAGCCATTCCGTCCACTCCGGGGATCCGGTCCAGCTTTTCCCTGGCTACTCCTGGGGATCCTTCACCTGTGGGACCCAGTCAGAAACCACACCTGGATCTCAGCCAGCCCTGGCTGTGGAGGAGGAGAGGCTGTGGGGTGCAGGAGAAGGACGGGGCACCTCAGCCGAGAACCAGCTCGGTGTTTGCAGGATCCAGTCTCATTTTGCCGTGCCTGCGCGGGACCCCAAAAGCCAGGGATGGGAGGGGTGTAAGGGCTCTTCCCATCCCACTTTGCCCACAACTGCCGAATCTAAGCCCCCTGTTTCCAGGATTTGAGCCTCACTTGGGGGCTCCGACTCCCTGAGCAGGTCTGAGGCCCCGTGGGCACAGAGGTTGGCCGCCCCCGCCCCCCCTTCCTGGTTCCTCCAAGTCGGTCCATTCCACAGGGCGGCTCTGGGCGCTGTCGCTGAGGAGGCTGTCCCGGCGGTCTCGGGAGGATGGGGGGAGCGGCCAGGGGGCTCGGCCAGGGACCCTCTAATCCTCCTACGCGCCTGTGCCTCCAGGCTCGGTCCTAGGGGCGCAGCGGGGCGTCTTTGGGGGCACCCTGGCCGGGCATTATTATGACGCCTCCTTAGGAGCCCTGGTCCCGGGCTGGGGCCCACTCAGGGCAGAAGAGTGGCCCGGACGGGCGGAGGTGGGGACGCACGAGCGCGTGGAGCGCCTGGAGAGGGGCCGGAGGCCTGGCGGGGCGAGGGCGCCGCTGGGGGAGGATAGGCGAGCCCCGGCGCGCGCAGGCAACCAGGCGCCCGCGCCGGGGTGGGAGGCCCCGTGGACGCGGAAGCGGCCGGCGTGCGCGCGCCTGGCTGAGCCCACGCGCACCCGCCCTGCGGCCGGGACCCCCGGGCCTCCCTTCCGCGGGCGCCGCTCCCTCCGCGGCCCAGGCGGCGAGCCCCGGGGTGGGGCTCCTCGGTGACCCCCAGATGGGCGGAGCCCCGGCCCGGCGGCCACGCGGCGGTGCCTGGAGGACCAGGAGGGCAGACGCCAAGCCGCGATGGCCCGCGGAGCGGCCGGGACTGTGGCCGGTCTAAAGGGCCGAAGGAGGCGTGCGGGGGCGCCCCGCCTGCTGGGGCGCCCGGCTGGGGGGCGCTTGTTGGGCCGTGCGCCTCCCGAGCGCGCTCGGAGCGGATGTAGGTTACAGCCCGCGCGGCTCCTTGTAAGTCACTTGCTCAGATTAAAAACGGCAACTGTCCTGGAGCTGACCCCAGGGGACCCCGCGAGCTCCCGCCCCCTCCTTGCTCACAGGGACGCTCTGTTCTCAGCGTCGGTCGGACCTGGGCGGCTGCTGCGAGGCTCCCGCCCCTCGCCCGCCCTCTTCCCCCGGGAGCTGGCGCAAGGTCAAGCCCACCGCGGCCGGGGCAGCCCACCTCTGCGGCCGGGGCGGGCCGGACAGGCAGCCCTTCTTCCCTCTGTCGCCGTCCCCGCCCCCACCGGCTTCCAGTGGGGAAGTGGGGAGGGAGGCAAGGGAGAAAGCGGGAGGAAAGAGGGCGCGTGCCTATCCCTGCCTTGTCCCAGCCAGGGTGTCTCCGGAATTGAGGGTTGTGGAGGCACACCCTCCCGCTTGGTTCCTGCAGCTTCTCTAACGGGGACTGAACTTAAAGGTGACCCCCACAGCCCCCCACATGCAATCTTACAGACAGGCACCCACACGCACACCAGACAGCCCCAGCTCCAGGACAAAATCTGGGGCGCAATGTGAGGCCCAAGACAGTGGGCCTTGCCCTGAGCCCACCCAGGGAGGCAGTGAGGTGGGGAGAAGAGGAGGGGGCCTGCCCATGAGCTGCTACCCCCCTTCCTGCCCCTCACCTCCTCCCGGGGGATCAGCCTAAACACAGGGCTGCCCAGCCCGGCGGCCTTGAAGCTGTCCGGGAGTGGGCCCAGCTGCCGGGGTGCGTGCACAGCGTGGGAGCAGGGAGTGACCACAGGGCAGCCTTTGAAGTGCTTGGGCGCAGCCGCAGGAAGTGGGCGGTAGCCCACTCAGCCCTGGGCCCACCCTAGCCAGGGCACGCCACCCCTGACGGGAGACCCAGAGCTCAGGCTCAAGCTGCCCTCTCTGTGACCAGGTGCACGTGGAGACGGGGGGAGGGGGTCTACTGTTTGGATCCCCTCCCCTTCTCTAGACCCAACCTTGGCCCGATTCTGCTCCCACAGGGGCAGCAAGGGGGCCAGGCATTGGTCTCTCCCTCAGCTAAAAATAGTGGCTTTGGGCTGGGGCTGTGCAGAAAGGAAAGCCCCGGGCGGTGAGGAAGGAGCGGGGTTGGGGTGGAGAAAAGGCCTCAGGAAATGCCCGGGGCCGCACTGGCTGCCCCAGGAAAGGCTCGCTGTCCGTGGGCACAGCCCCCTGGAAAGTCCCTGGCAGAGCCCCTGGGCCTGGGGCTGGGGTCAGGGCAGGACCCACAGGGCCATCTAAGCCCCTGGGTCCTCCAGGCCCCCTCCTCTTCCCCTTCATCTCGCTGAAGTCCTCCTCTCTGTGGCCGGTGATGACCCGACACCCCCGTCCTCAATGGGTACCGTTTGTCTTCTGATGAGGCCTTCTGTGTGGGTGGCTGGGTGCAGGCTCCATCCCTGCCCTCAGGGTGCTTGCCCTGCACTGGTCAGGGTTCAACCCAAAGAAGGCAGTTCCTGGGAGCCAGTCCCAGCCGGTTTACTCAGGAGAGTGGGAGAGACCAGAGAAGAGAGGACTCGGCCTGGGCAGGGCCAGTGGGCAGGGAACCATCCTGGGGAGACCCCGGGCTCAAGGGAACTGGGCCTCTGGAGGAATAAATCGCAAAGCCAGTGTGGCTGGACCTCTGGAGTAGGGGGACACGAGGCTGGAGATGGAGAGGCAGATCAGGTAAGGCCAGGTAGGCAGTTTGAAGGAAGCCACTTCTCCCGGGAAAGGTTCTAAGCAAGAACGTTCCTTACTCAGGTGTGCATTTCAGAGACATCCTTCTGCCTCTGTGGAGGGAGGTTGGAGGGCGCACAGGCCGGTCTGAAGGCTCCTGCATCGTTAATGCTGGTGGGAAGCCTACCAAAGATGGAAAAGTTCAATACATAGCGGCAGCACTCAGCCTTGTTCTCTGGGTTTGGGGAGCAGTGCGGGAGTTCTGCGTGCTGACTGCAGTTTCCTCACCAGCAGGGAGGGGCCCAGGAGCACCACCGTCGGCCCACTTGAGGAATGGATTTTTGGCGGCCCTAGTCATCCTAGTTTGATTTTCCCGGCAGTGATCAGTGGCTAGAGCTTTGGCATGGAGACAGTGGGTGGGTAGGATTTTTCTAGGTGGATGGCACAAAGGGACAGAAATGCTAGTGTCTGGATTATTTGTAAGAGAGTGACTATGTTGATGGACCACAAAATTCAAACTAGGTTTTTGTTTTTAAAGCCAAAGAGAAGGGGGAGAGAAGGTTGTCTCTGGAGGGAAGGACCTAGTGAGGTTGACAGCTGTGACAAGCCCTGGAGAGGGAAAAAGAGTGGGTGTGGGGTTCTGGTGACAACAGGATCAAGGGCGTGATCTTGGGAGGGGCTGAAACTCTTTGGTGGTGAGGGTGAGGGGCCATAAGGAGAGGAGCCCGGGTGGATGCTGGATGGGTTTAAGATGTCTCCAAGGAAGGTGGAAGGAGGCATCTCCATTACAAGCACCTGCCTCTACTTCCATCACACCATCTGCAACCACAGCCCCCCATCAGAACCATGGTCAGCTCCATCAGCATTGTCACCGGGATCGCCTCCAGCTCCATCATCCCCTCCCTGTCAACGTCACCAAATCCTACCACCACTCACTCATGGCCTCTGCCTTTGGGGCGCTCGCTACCTAGTGGAACAAACACATAGATAGGGTTAGGAAACAGGCAACCCCGCTCCTGGATATTTACTAAAAAGAAAGGCAGCATGTTCACAGCAAGAGTCGTTCTTAATTGTTCATCCCATGACTCATAATCACCCCAAACTGGTAAAATTCAAATGTCCATGAACTGGTGATGGACAAACCAGCCATGGCAATCCATTCAATGGAATGAAAAGGAGGGAACTACACACGCGTGCACACACACACCCCATGAATGAATCTCAAAGACATTTTGCTAACGGAAAGGAGCCAAACACAAAAGATACATACTGAATTATTTCATTTATGTGAAATTCTAGCGAAGATAAAACTGGGGTGGAAAGCAGATCAGTGGAGGCCAGGCGCTGGGATGGGGTGGGGAGGGGGAGCAGTGCCTCAATGGGCGGGGCCACAGGCATGTGCTGTATCTTGATTGTGGGGATGGTCACAAGACTATACCTTTGTTATAGCTCATGAAATTGCATAAAATGGGTGAATATCATTGTATGTAACATACTTTAACAAAACTTAATATAAAAAAGAAATGTAAAGGCTGTGATTGGAAAAAAGAAAGAGGGGGAGATGATGAGGGAGGTGACAGGGTCCAGAGGGGGAGGTGGCAGGTTCAAGGATGTGACAGAGTCAGGAGGGAGAGGAGGAAGGTGACAGGGGTTTGGAGGTGGTGGGGGAGGTGATAGGGCCAAGGAGGTGGTGGGGGAGATGACAGGGACGTGGAGGTGGGGGAGGGGGAAGGTGACAGGGACGTGGAGGTGATGGGGTCCTGGAGGTGGGGGGAGGGCGGAGGTGACAGGGTCAGAAGGGGTGGTGAGCTTCTGGGCAGAGGGTGTCAGCTCCGAGAGGAGGACACAGCCTCGTGCCAGGACCAGCCTTTCTCCTGGTGGCCACCCAGGAGTGGACTAGCTGGGTCGCATGGTGACCCTGCACTTAACATCCGTGTTTCCATAAGCAGATGCAAGTCAGACTCGAGCCCAGGGCGCGGGGGTTAACTTCTGCAGGTTGTCGGGGGCGGGAGGCTGCTTTCTGCAGGGTCTTTGGCAGAGTCTGGGGCAGAGGTGTGCGAATGGCCGGTGGGCAGTCACGTGGGAGGAGAAAGGCGTGGGGGCAGGGCTCCCCAGATGGGGCATTCTGGTCCGAGCTCACCGCCGGCCAGGGGCAGAGCCCAGGGAGCCCCTGGGGAGAGTCCTCTGGCTCCATGTCCCCTGCAGGCCTGGAGGTGGGTACCCCAGGGGGACCCTCTCCCTTAAGCATCTTGGGGACCCTCATCTCCCCAGAACCCCACGCTTTGGTGAGCAGACCCATCAGGCTCACTGTGGGTGTGCATGCCGGGCTGGGCCCAGGCCTCCTGTCCTCGGGCTGGGCCTGGGACTTGGCCTGGAGTTGCCGCTTCCCAGCAGGTGCTAAAGGCAGGCCCACCAAGGCGGGCATGTGGGTGGCCCGGCCCACGGGGCGGCACTGTCCACTGGCCTCGGCAGCCATGCCTGAGGAGGCTGGACTGGAGATGGAGCGCTGGCCCTTCTTGGAACTGGCCGGCTCAGATCCCAGCGACCTTTCCCCCACGGCCTTGACTGGAGCTGGGAACCTCCGGCCTGGTCCCCTGTGTCCTGCCAAGAGGATGTCCTGTCCTCCAGGATGGACCCCCGCCCTCCCCCGCCCCTCCCAGGAGCTGCCCCCGGGCCTGCAGGGGCTGAGGAGGGGGCTGGGGTGGAGGGCAGCATCAGGGCGCCTCTGGACAGACTCCAGCCCCGCAGCGGGGTTGGAGGGGCCAGCGGCTCCAGGGAACAAAGGCTTGGGGGGAGGAGAGGGGAAGTGGGGAGCAGGGAAAAGGAAGGGGAAGGGGCTGAGCTGCTCTGAGGTCAGCCTCTCCGGGCTGCCCACCCTGTGCTGCCCTCCCCCGAGTCCCGTTCCTGGGGCTTCCTGTTCCCAGGGTGTGTGGGCGAGGATGGGGGGCAGAGGGGATGGGAATCGTTCAGCCCAGGCTCCCGCCACACCCACGCCCCTCAGGAGGGGGGCAGCGAGGGCGGGGTGAGGGTCACGGGTGGGGAGGGAGACGGAGGCTGCTGTGGCTCTGCCCCCCAAGGCTGCTCTGGGAAGGTGGGCTGGTTCAGCCCCCACCAGGCTCTTGCCCTGCTCCAGTCGGGGGATCTGGCCCGAGGGCCCCGTGTGTGTCGTGGCGTGTGTGGCTCTGCGTGTTTCCGGGTGGCAGGGCCTGCGTCCTCCGTGTCCTTGTCCGTGAGCCCCGCAGGCTCGTGTTTCCGAGTGTGTGCCCGGGCGCTGGGGGTGCCTGTGGAGGTGTGTGTGTCTGGGGTGTGCTCGAGGGAGCCTGGGCGCCTCCGGGTGCGTGTGTGTCTGTGCGAGGTTCTGTGCGGGTGCGTGTGCCCGTCGGTGCCTCTGGGCTGTCCCCTAGCGCGCTGCTCCCGGGCAGCGCGGCCCGCCTGCCTGTTTGTGGGGTGGGATGCTGTTTCTGTGAGCCTGGACCCTGGGGGTGGGGCAGGAAGGCAGCTGTTGGCGTCCCTCCTCGCCCCCTCTTCCCACCCTGCCATGCCTGTCCACCTTCAGCACAGCGGCTGAAGTTAAAAATAGCCCCAGGGCCTCAGGGAGCGGAAGGGGTAGAGGCCTCCAGCCGGCCGGGGAGGAGGGGTGGCCCCCAACCTGGGTCCCCGGCTCCAGCCCGTGCTCCGGGCCAGCCCACCGGCTCCAGCAGAGCGGCCCCTCGAGGCGGCCCCACATCCGCGAGGCCCCACCTGTGGGGTGCAGGGACCCGCCCTGCGGCCCCCTCCTGGCCCGGCTCCTCAGGGCAGCACCCGCCCCTGCTCAGTCCCCCTTTCCTCCCTGGAGGGGGAGAGGCTGGGCGCCAGGAGCGGAGCCTGCTCTTCTGCCACCACAGGGAGGGGGAGGGTGGGAGGCGAGATGTTTTTGTTTGTTTGCTTGTTTTTTGTCATTTTTATTGCAGCATCACACACAGAGCGAGTGCAATATCACAGATGCAGCTCTGTGAATTTTCACGGCCTCATCTACACACAGACCAGACTCAGGGACAGACCTGGCGCCACCCCCCAGGCCCCCCCGAGACTCCCCCGAGGCCCCCCGAGGCCCGCAGGCTCCCCGTTGGCACTCCTCATTCCCTGCCATGGACTTCTGCCTGATTCCAAACTTGACTTAGATAGAGCCAGGCCGGGCCTGGGACCCCTTGCCTCCCCACAGTCTGTGTGTCGGCCGCCCGGTGGTCTGTCTGGACATCCTCCAGAGCCCGCTGGTGGGGGCGGGGGTCTCCACTGGGTAGCAACCTAGGGGTGGGGTTGTCGGTTAAGGGGGGCACAGCCACGCCCAGGCCACAGACCCTTCTGGGGGTCTGCGGGGGGGAGAGGTGGCCGCTCCCCAAAGGTGCCAGGACTCGTCCAGATCCGGCCTGCAAACCACAGACCCTAACCCTGGGGAGCAGGGCCGCAGGGTCAGGGCTGGCCTCGGGCCGGGTGCCCACTGCACCCCTCTGCCGGCCAGGCACGGCCAGGAGGCGCCCATCCCACAGGCTGTCCCTCCCTTCCTTCCTCAGGAAAACCTGTGGTCTGATACGGCCTCGAGAACCACCCAGGCACCGGCGCCCCGGAGGACGGGGCAGAGCCACGCAGGCCCCGCTTCCCGCGCTGTGCGACACCTCTGAGCACCTGCGCCCCCCGAGCGGCTCCAGGGGACGAGAGCCCTGTGTGGCCCCATCTGGGGTTTGTGACGTCCCCTCGCCCAGCAGGGCCCCCCCCCAGGCCTTGGTCAGGGGCCCCCTGGGGTTTGCTGTTTGGCCTGAGCCCTCCTGAGATGGGCTGTCAGGGGCAGAAGTCCAGAGTGGAGATGACCCCACGCCCCCAGAGCTTGCCCCCTGCTGGGCTTCGGGCCATCATGCCAACTCACCGCAGCACCGGGCAAGCCCTTGCCCCCTACAAGCCTCCCCCGGGGGCCCGTCACCCCGGGACTCCCGGCAGCAGATAAGACATCTCGTCCAAATCCCAGCCAGACGGACGCTCCTGCAGGAACTATGAGACCCAAAACTGCACCAGAAAGACACAGACAGCTCCTGGCTTTCAGAGCCACCTCCGGCGCCGCACCACTCACCCTCCGTCCGAATGTGCAAGCTCATTGTTTGGAAGGTGCCCTACAGCACAGGCTGGTGTTTTCCGTGGCTTCGTTTGGGCCCCGTGCTAAAGGAGCTGCCTTCTTTGGGCCATCTTGGTCCCTCAGGAGCAGACGACTCCCCCAGAGAGGCTACCACCCCCAATCGCACGGCAGGTAGGGGGCTCCAGCCCTGGGCAGGCTGGCTCCAGAGGGGCTCGGACACGGCCCCAGCCCTGCTGGCACACAGCCCCCAGGGGGAGACAGATGGCATGGGTGCTGGGCGAGCCTGGGGAAGGAGGGCGGAGCTGAGTGCTGCGGAGCCGGGGCCGGCTTGGGGCAAGTCCCCAGGTGGACAGCCATGGGAAGGGCCCTGCAGGCCAGCGGCCTGGCAGACCTGAAGGTGAGCGAGCAGGTGCTGCCGGCAGCGATGGCCGGGCAGTGGCTGAGGCTGGTGCAGGGCATGTCCTGAGTTTCCTAGGACCCAGTCCGTGGGTGCCGTGAGAGGTGGGCCTGCAGGGGCTGCAGGTGGAGCGCAGCTGGGCAGGGAGGGGGGGCAGCTTCGCTTCTCCCTCCAGACTTGCCGACCTGGCAGGCCCTGGAGGCTGAGCTGTGGGGACTCTCTGAGAGCAGACCCCATTGTCCTGGGGTCTGGGTGGAGGAGGATGGGAGACGGGGGTCCTGGGCAAGCTGAGACCTGGACCAGGGTGGCTGCAGCCCCATTCCCTCGGGCTCGGCGTGGGGGAGTCCAGCCGGGTCCTGGACATCCTGAGGTCGAGTCTCCCACCCTGTGCTATCCAAGTGACAGCTGAACCCACAGCGGGAAGGAGGAGAAGTGCCCCAAGACCTTGGAACCTCGAGAGCATTTCCAGGGGTCCCCTGACTCCAACCAACCTGGGGCTGGGGAGCCCCTCTGCATTGCAGAGATCCCTGGGGGATCCCTGGCACCACGGGGTGCCTGCAGCTCTGCCCCCTCCGGTTTCCTCTGGGTGTCCCCTACCTTGACCGCCCTCCCTGCCCTCTCCAGAGTGCTAACCATGGGCCAGCTCGTCCCTGCCGTGCTCCCTGCCCCTCGCTGGCTTCCTGACCCTGGGAATGGCTGGAAGGCACCACTTCCCTTGACTTCTCCCTCATCTTCAACGTCTGGTCACTCCCAGGACACATCGGGCATATCCCTAAAAGTTTGTCAGACTCATCATCATTTGATTAAGCGTCTTTTCCTGTGCAAAGTCTTTGACAGTTTGTGGAAAAGCCCAAAAGCCCCAGCTTGGTGATTGTTGGAGGCTGGCTCAACGCATGTGGTCCCGCCCCCTGCGAGCCCCCCTGCATACCCTCTGGGCTTGGGCCGTGGAGCAGCCCACCCGGCTAAAGCCGAATGCTCTGTCCTTGCCCATCTCCAAAGCCTCCCCCAGGAAGCTGCCAGACTCCCCGCCCTCCCCATCCAGAGGTGCGTCAACCTGGGACCGGGCTCAAGGCTCTCTCCCCGTTTGGGTGGGAACCCCTGGAGGGCAGAACCATCCCTGTCCAGTGTCAGCACCGCAGAAGGCATCTGGTAAGAGTTTGTCCCCTTGGTAGACAGAGAGTGCACGAAGGCTGCACAGACACTTTGACACATGTACAAACGCGAACGGCCTCCTACAGACAAGCACACAAACACAGCCCTACCACTCCTGGGCAAGCAGGGACATAGTTACCTTCACAGACACAGTGCTCAAACTGGAACTCAGACACGTGTACAAGTGTGCACATGGACCCACGGGCAAGCGTGCAGACACGCAAGCAGGCCAAAGGCTCATGGGCACACACATATACATGCACAAGCGTGCACACAGGTGCATGGGCAAGCGTGCAGGTGGGCTCAAAGGTTCATGGGCACACACATGTGTGCACAAACATGCACACAGACACACATGTGCACACACAGGGACCAAGGGCTTACGCCTACATGCGCGTGGGGCACTGCAGGACTCCTCTGGGGCCCTGCGTGGGCTTTGGGGCTGGGCAGTCAAGTGCGCCCTGAGGTCTGAGCCTGGAAATGAAAATGTGCCTGTGGGTGGGAAGACTCAGGCCTGTTCACTCCCCAGTGCCAGAGCGAAAGGAGGCGGTTTGGTTTCCAAGTTTTTTGTGGGGTTTGTTGTTGCATTTTTTCCCTTTTTTGAAATAAACTTTGTTTTGGAATCATTTTGGATATACAAGAGCAGAGCGTTCCTCACTCAGGACCCCCAAACTCTGCCGTCTCCGACCCTGGGTGCATTCTTCACACTGAGAATCCCACCCTGGGGCGTGACTCCACGGCTCCACAGGCTGATAGCATCTCGCCCGCCTCTCCCTGCATGCTCTCCTTCCGTCCCAGGGTCGCGTCCAGGTCGCGGTTCATGTGTGGCCATCTCGCCTCCTGGGGGTCCTCGGACCTCCCTAGCTTTCCAGAGTTCAGGTTTGTCTCGCGCTTCCTTGGGACAAGATGGGGGTAATTGTCACTGCTGCTGATGGTCTCCGTGGTCGCCTGGCTAAGGGGCCTGCTGTCCTGCAGAAGCGAGTCTCCCTGTCCAGCCCACATGCTGAGTCGGGGTGGGGACCTGAGCTCCACCAGCCTCCCTCCCACGCAGCTGCCCGCTCACACAGTCCCTCGGGCGCTTGTTTTACACTCTGGGGTAAAATCCAGCTCAGCCTTGCCTCGTGGCTGCCTTGTCCCAGCTCTGGCTGTCCTTCACAGTGGCCCCTGTGGCTTCCTTGCTTCACGCCACTGAAAATGCTTGTCCTGAATTTCTTCACGGACCCCTCCTCTTGGTACTCTGTCATCTGAAATGGTCTTGTTTGACCCCCGAAATGGTCTTGTTTGACCCCCTCCCTGAACGCAGTCCCTGGCTGTCCACACAGGATGTGGTTGGCATGTGGCATGTTCCACGTGGGAGGGAAGGAGTCAGTGTGCCCAGAGGGCAGAGAAAGCCTCTTCAACTGGACAGGGAAGGGGCCACTCCCTGCCCCACCAGAGAGACCCTGGAGGAGGGCTGGGGGGATAGAGTCCTGTCCGGCAAGCCCCGGAGGCCACACGGTGCCCCTTCTCTGCAGCTCCTCAGCCCACAGGAGGCACTGGGCAAGCACCTCTCCCCTCTTCTCCGCACGTGCCACGCCTGGCCCATAAGACCCCGTGTTCCCCCTCCTCGTGAGGCCAGACCATAAGGCACCAAGGTGGCCCGGCGGTGCCCGACATGGCAAGCCCCCAAACCGCCCCCGCTGCACGTCCCAGAGGCCCACTGCCCGGCCTGGCAGCCCAGCACAGCACAGGGGAGCCGGTGTCCATTTCACCCGATGGGCCTATCTGCACAGCAATCGCCAGCCCACTGCAATGCGAGCCCTCCCAGGCTGACGGCCCTGGCTGGCAGCTGTGTTTCTTCAACCCCCGTGCCTGCTCGGCCAGTGCGCGGTGGGAGGCCGAGGCGCTGCCCGGCTGGTCCCCACATGGCCTCCCACTTCCCAGAGCCACAAGGTGGAATTACAGCCCCCCAGCCTGCACCTGCGGGGGCAGCAGTACCTCCCGGCTCTGCCCAGTGAGGGCTGATGCGGACAGAGTGCCCACTGTGTGCCCAGGGCCCGCAGAGGCCGGGGCACAGCAGCCACAGACGGCGCCAGAGCATGGGCCAGAGGGTGTGGCAAAGGGAGGCTAGGGCCCGGGGAGATCTGCAGGGGCGGGACCCAAAGGGACCCTGGGCTGGCGGTGGTGCCGGCCACAGCGTGCAGGAGCCAGAGCTGCCTTTCTGCGCTCTGGCCGGCCTGGGAGAGCCGAGACCTGGGAGCTGGGCCCACCTTGGTGGCACAAGGCTCATGGGCTCCAGGGGGTGGCCTGATGGGGGAGGGAGGCAAGGTGCCCTCCTGAGCACTGCTGGGACCCTCCTGAGCCAGGCAAGGCAAAGGCCAGCCGAAGTGTCTCCTTGCTGGGACCCTGCCTTGCCAGCCTTCCCACCCCTGTGCTGGGCCCAGGCCACCCGGCCCTCCTCCCCTCCCCTAACTCCTCTCTCCCTCCCCTTTCCTCCCTCCCCTCCCCTAACTCCTCTCTCCCTCCCCTCCCCTAACTCCTCTCCCCCTCCCCTGCCCCCTCCGCCCCTCCCTTCCCCTGCCCCCTGCCTCCTCCTCCTCCCTTGTTCCCCCTCCCCTCCCCTCCCCTACTCCCTGCTCCATTTCTGCCCCTCTTCTTTCCCCCACCCATTCCCCTGCTTTCTGCCAGCCCCCTGCCCCAGCACCTTCTCCTGCTTCTGCCCCATAGCCCTAGCCCTCTCCTGCCCCGCTGCCTGCCTAGCACAGAGCAGGCTGGCTCAGCCTCTGTCCAGGGCTGGGAAGGTGTGGAATGCGGAGACTTGGAGCCGCAGGCACTGGGAAGGATGGTGGAGCTGGTGCTCGGGAAGGAGGGGCTGGCAGTTGGCAGGGGCCTCCAGGAGGACGGCTGGGGGTGAGCGGCTTGGAAGGGAGATGGGGTGACAGTTGGCGGCGGCAGCTGGAGCGGCAGTTGGGGCTTGGCAGGGGCACAGGCGTGGAGGACAGTGGGGTGGGGCAGCACTGGGGCTGGCAGGTAGCCCCTGGCCCTGCGGGGGCTCTGGGGAGGTGGTCTTGGAGGCTGGGGAGGCCCAGGCCTCTGCGGACTCTCCCAGCCCCACAGGCAGGCTCAGCGGCAGCCCGGAGCCGGCCTCCCAGTCCCCCCGCAGGGCCGTGATGGCGTCTGCGGGCGGCTCCCCGGGGCAGCCCCGAGCATCCTCGAGCCCGCCAGCGCGTCTCCGTGTCTCCCTCCCCACCCTGCCTCTGCCTGGCGCACAGATTCCTCTCCCTCCCTGCCCAGGCTTCCAGCGGAGGTTTGGAGAGGGCAGGGACAGGTTCTGGGCAGCTCCCTGGGAGAGGGCAGGACTCCCAGGGCTGTTGCCATGGGGACAACCGAGAGACACCACTGGCTGGAGAGTAAACAGGCAGGCTCCTTGACCAGTGACTGTGACAACCTGGAGAAAGTCCAGCTGGGGGTGGGCCCAAGGCCTTGGAGGCAAGGTGGGGGTGGGGGTGAAGGGGCCGGCCATGGGGGTCACGCGGAGGGGCACTGGGAAGGAGGGTTTGAAGGAATATTTTTCGTTCTTTAATTTTCTTTCCCTAAGCTCCTCCCAGGCTGCCCCTCCCAGGAGCAGACCCTAAAGGAAGGTCCCTGCTCTCTTGGCGTGAGTGCACCTGGCCGGGGGCTGGCTCCGGGCTGCTCTGGCCCCTTGGAGCTGCTCAGCAGGGGAGGAGGATGGCTAGTGAGGGCTGGGCCAGAGCCCTTCTGGGGGCCAGCTGGCCACGTGGGCTCTAGTCGGGCCTGCCCCAAGGGCTTTCCTTCTCCCAGTTCCAGGCCCCTGGGAGGCTCTGGGCCAGGAAGGGGGCCAGCTGTGGGGTGCCACCAGCAGGCACAGGCTGCATGGACCTGACCACCCCAGGTTCTGCACTGAGCCCCTGGGTCCCTGGCCCTGGCGCTGCTTCTTTCCTCCAGGTGCCTTGGGCTGGTGGTGACTTTCTGGAATGACCCCACCATGCAGAGCTGCACTGGGCATCTGGGGAGAGTTCGTCTTAGCAGGGTAGCAGCCGCGCCCAGCTCACCGCGGATTCCCAGGCCTTGGAAGACAGAGGTGCCTCCCCCGACCCCCAGGTGCTGGTCAGAGCGCTCCAGGGGCCAACCCCATGCCCCTGACTCTTGCCTGGTCCCCAGAGCTGTCCCCAGGGCGGCGCTGCCCTCTCAAGGCTGCCTGGGTCTCCGTGAGAGGTCAGCTGGTGGTCAGCTGGGGCTGGCAGCCCGGGTGGGGCCAGGGTCTCGGGTGAGGCTGAGGGAGTGAAGTCTGCACCAGGGTTTGGGGACCCCAGGAAGAGAGGAGGCGTTCTGGCCGGCCTGGCGCCTGCCCAGTGATCTTGGGCTGGGATCGCCAGTACGGCTGGTGCCCGGTGCTGGGAGGTAGGGAGCTCCTGTGGCTGTCCCACGGGCACCGAGCCTCACCGCAGACACCCTGAGCTGGCTCCGGGGGCTCCAGCCACCGGAGTCTCTTCTTGCTCTCCATCCCTGCTGGTCTTGTGCGTGTGTTTTCATGGTCCAGGGTTCATTAGCTCACAGAACAGTGACGGTGTGGCAGCTGATGAGCTTTAGGCGTGGGTTGATCAGGGTTCTGTCTCTGACTTTCTGGGGTGGTTCTTGGGTCTGCCTTTTGGGTGTGTCCTTCATCTTCAGGCTGTCTGTCCCACTCTTGGGTCTTGGAGCAGATGAGTCCGGGAGTCTTGGCCCCCAACCCCTGGCAGGGTATCCACGGAGGGGACCGCGATTCTTCACCGTGCAGGGTGGGGCACTGGCGTAGGAATGTGGTTCCCAGTTGAGCCAAGGCACAGGGAGGCTCCAGGACCCTGGTGATTCCCAGTCGCCTCTGCCTCGGCTCGGTCTAGAACTTGGCAAGGTTTTCTACCAAGACCTGGAAGCCCCCTGGCGGGTTTGCAGCAGCCGCAGCCCACCAAGTGCTGCGAAATCTTCCTTCTTTCTGGCCGGCAGAGCCTCCTGAGCAGTCACTGCGTGCGCTGGGGGCTGGGGAGGGGGGGCGCTCGCTGTTCTCCTTTTTGCAAGGACAGTTCACACGGCACCCCACCTCCTGACAGTCCCCCAGGACTCCTTTCCTCCTGGGTGACAACCGACCTCTAGGAAGGTAAACCAGGTGTGCTCCCAGGACTCCTGCAGGGCACACCCTCTCGCTGCTGGAAGGGAGAAGCACTGCCAGCCACCGGCCCCTCCGAGAGGCCGGGAGAGCCCCAGACCTGGGGGCGCCCGCACCCGGCCCCCCACCTCCTGAGGATCCAATGTGACCGCCAAGGTGCCCCAGAAGAGAGGCTGGGGATGGGGACTTCTGGCAGGGGAAGGGGTGGGGGTATCTGCGCAGCCATTTTCCAGGCGCCTGCGGCAGGGAGGGAGTGCCCAGGGCGCTCATCGCAGGCTGCCAGACTGCGGCTCGCCCTTGCTCACTCAAGGAGAATTGCCCCCGCCTGCCCTCCCACTGCCGCCCTGAATGCCTCCTCACACGTCCTGAGCAAGCATCCATGATGGCCCGCCGCCTCCCACCTCCGGAGGAATGCAGCGGCGCGGGCCCGCGGGCGCCTCCCCCTCGGACCGGCCGGGCCGCGCTCGCCTCCCCTGCGCGGCTGGCCCGCCACCCGCTCACCTCCCTTCCCGCCGCCGCTCCCGGGGGAGGAAGCGAGGTGGCCTTTGCCCCGCGCAGGCCGGCCAGGAATGCGGGGCCGCGTTTCCCGTTCCGCCCCCCGCCCCATCCCAGGCGCGGCGCCCCGGGACGGCGGGGGCGGGAAGGGAGGCGCGGGGACCGGGTGCCTGGGTCACCAGCCCCGGCGGCCCGACCGCTCCGACCTCGCGGCTCCGGCGCACGTTACTCGCGATCACGGGTCGGGGAGCGCCGGGAAGGGCCCCGGACGGCTTCCTCCGCGCAGCCCTCCACTCCCGCATGGGGCAGGCGGCGCGGCTGGAAGGACCGACGCGCGGCCGCCCGTGCTCCTACTTGGACCAAACCGGGTCCCGGCGGCCCCGAGGTGCGCCGAGGTGAAGCTGCGGCGGGAACGCGCGGCGCCCAGGCCCTCCCCAGCCCGGCCCCGCACGCCCCGAGCGCCGTGGGAGCGCCTTCTCGCTGGACGGCGCGGCCCGCGGAGCCTCCCAGGGCGAGGGGGCCGCGAAGTTTGCGACTCGCGCGGCGCGACCGGGCGTGGGGATGGCCTGCGGCTCGGGGACCCGCGCGCCCCCGAGGCACAGGCGCACGGGCGAGGCCGGGGTCCGCAGTCGCGGCAGGGGCTGGGGTGCTCTCGCCCGGGTCCACCTCTCCCATCGGGCGGCCTGCGGGCCGCTGGATCCGGCCGGCTCCGGGTCCCCGCGGGGAAGGGGGCGCGGGCCCGGGGGACACCCCCTCGCCGTGCCGCCACCCCGCCGGCCCAGGGGAGGGGGCTTCCCACAATGCGCAGCGAGCTCTAGCCCTCACTTCCGCTGTCCGGCCGCCGCGGGGGTGGGGGCACAAGCGACCCCCGCCCGCCGCCCCCCACCGCCCGGCGCGGAGAGCCCCTGGCCGAGCGAGGGGCGGGGCCGGCGGCCCTGCCGGGGGGCGGGGCGCGGGGCGGTGGCCGCGGCCGGGGCGCGGCGTGGGCCAATCAGGAGCGGCCGGGCGCGCGCCGGGGGGCGGGGTCAGGGTCCGCAGGCGGGGCGCGCGCGCGGGCGGCGGGTCCGCGGGGTTGGAGCGGGCGCGGGGGCGCGCGCCGGCCTGACGGACGGACGGCGGGCGGGACGGACGGACGGACGAGCGGCCCAGGCCAGCGCGCGGCTCGGACCCGCCCGCACGCAGCGCTCGGCCGGCGGCGGCGGCGACCACCGGCGCCGGCCCCGCGGCCGCCCGCCCGCGCGCCTCCGCCCGCGCCCCATGGGGTCACAGGTAAGCGGCGGCTCATTGTCCGCGCGGCGGGGCCGGCGCGGCGCGGCGGGGGCGCTCGGGCCCGGGGTCGGGGCCGGTCCGAGCCGGGCGCGCCCCCGCCCGCCGCCCCCCGCCCCGCCGCGCCGCGCCCCGCCCCGCGGGGGCGCCCTCCCGGCCGCGCTCGGCGCGCGCTGGCGGCGGCTCCGGGGGCGGCGGCGGCGACCCCGGCCCGGCCCCCGCGTGCCGGCCGCGCGGGCGCGGCGGCGGGCGGCGCGGGGTCCCGGCGGGGCTGCGCGCCGAGGCGGCGGGCGGAGGCGCTGCCCCGCGCCCCTCGGCCCCGGCGCCGCCGCCGCGGGCCCTCCCCCGTCCCCTCCGAAAGGGGAATTTTCCAGCTGGTAATTTCTGCTGCGTCAACGCCCGGCCCCGGGAGCGCAGCCGGGGGCGTCCCGCGCCCCCCGCCCGCAGCCGCCCGCGCGCCCCTCCCGAGCCGCCCGCGCCGCTCCCGGGGCCGCCCGCGCGCCGAGTTTGCCAAGAGTCGGAACTGCGCGCGGGGGCCGCGCCGGGCTCCCGCGCCCCCGCCGGGCCTCGGGGGGCATTGTCTCCCCCGCAGCGGGCACCGGCCGCCCGGCCGCGCCTCCATTTCACGACGGGCCGCGCGGGGCGCGGGGCCGGGGCGCGGCGCGCGGGGCGCGGCGGCGGCGGGGCTGGGGCGCGGGGCCGGGGGGCGGCGGGGCGGCGGGCGCGGAGCGGGGTCCGCGGCGAGCCGCGTCTTTGTTTCTCGGTAAATAGAGATGTCAGCTTCCCGGAGCAGCGCGAGCGGCGCCTGACAACTCAATCCTGGCGGCCGAGGGGAGTCTCCGCGCCAGCAGCGGCGCGCGCCGGGCACCTGGCCGCGGGCGCAGCGGACCCCGCACCGCGGGCCCGGCCGAGCCGGGGGCGGCCCCGCGGGCCGAAGAGCATCTGTTTTCTGGCACCGAGGAAATATAAACAAAGAAAGTTTGACCGAGATTCTCCACGAATTTCCTCCGGCTTTCCGAGCTACAATCTCAGCGCTGCTGTGGGCGTGGATTACAGGGCAAGATTGTTATCGACGTTGTTCAAAGAAATGCTAATTCGGAAACGTGTGCAGCCGGAGGCTGGGCGCAGGCACCTGTGCGGGGAATAGTGGCGCGCGTTTGGCGTGTTCCCAAAAGCCGCCTCCCGTTCGGGTCACAGACCTGTGGATTCTCCGCTGCTTGCGCGCACGCCGCGCGGGCCAGGCAGCCTTTCCCCTCGAGAAGAGTGGAACCCCCAGGGATTTTCGCAGGAACAGTGACATAAACAGTAGTATTTCATTATGTAGCACCCATCCATTTGGTATGTCTTTGATAGCATTAGCTGTTTTGAAGACAACTTTGTCACCCCAGCTTTGTTCTGGCCAACGATGGGCATGATTTGGCAGAACGACTGCACACTTAAATGGCACCTACCTTCCGAGACCTTTGCGAGATTCGTGGTTGTTTCGTATCCTCTGTGGAAGGGACGTGGGGGTGGAGGATTGATTGTGCTTTCTTGCCTGGATAGGTGGTGCGGGGAAATGTGCTCCCTGTGGGGTGCTCACGGGTCTTAGCGTTTCCTGCAGGCCAGCCCAGGGGTGCTGCTCACCTAAGCACGGCCTGGATGCAAACGCCTGGTTTGGCACGTGAGAGAAGTTGTCATGTTGTGCTCAGTTTTACGCCCCCCTCTGCAGACCTTCGGGGTGGCTGCCTGCTGCCTCGGGGTCCACCTGATCCGCTGCTCGCCCCAGTAGCACAGCAAGCCTGCGGGGAATGCCGTGCAGCTCAGAAGCTGGCTCCCGGCATCTGGGGGACCCTCTGGAGGTATGGGAGTGGCGTGGCTGTTACTGCCGGGCCATGGGTTATTTACACATACTCTTCAGCCAAATTGAGTCGTCTCAGAGCAAACTGTCCAGCCCTGTCCTCACGTGGGGTTTTGGAATTAAGGGAAATTGGGCCATTCTGTCCCTGTGCTGTGCCTTTCTGGGCCAGCAGTACGGCGGCAGTGCTTGGTTCCCTGTCAGAGGTTTCCAAACGGGCTGAGCGCTGGGGGCCCATCCCAGCGCCCCTGCCAGAAGCTGTGCAAGAGCAGCCCTTGCTTCACCTTCCCCGGGTGGGCTGCGTTGCCCTTGGCTGCTGCTTTGAAGCGAGAGGCGGGCTTGGAGACATTGTCCCCTTCAGGCCGGTCCTCACAGAGCGGCAGGCTCATCTTCTGCTCTGATGGGACGTGTTTTACCTTAAAAGTCTGTCGAGTTTTGGTAGATTGTGAGTCTACCCCTCCCGGAAAAGGAAAGGTTCTTTCTCTTGCTGTGAGTTTGCTTTAATGACTTGGCTCACAAGAGCCTCGAAGAACCTCCGTGAGGGCCACGTGGGGACTTCTTGTCCCCCGTCTGCTTGAGCTCTGGCTTCGGCGTGGCCACTGCTGAGAGTGCTGGGATCTCAGGGTCCGGTCGAGGACCCCCTCCTCTTCTGTCACTGTAGTTTCAACTCTTTGGGCACCGCAGACACGAACGTGAGCTTAATGTCCTGTGTGGTTAGTGTCACGGGATACGTCCTGTGGTATTGTGTGTAGATAGAAAGTGGAAAGAGAAATAATCGCTTCTAATAAACTCATAAACTGAAAAGGTCTGTTAAGGGTTAAAGCAGCCCAGCCAGCCGCGTTGGACCTAGGTATGACTGAGGATGGAGTTTTGTGTTAAATAGTTGCATATATATCATAGGGCCTTTAATTCTTACTTAGATCAAAAAATTCGTAACTTGATATTTTAAAATGTTATTATTTAGCAAGTAGGTTGCCAACTTAGGTTGTTTTTTTTGTTTTTTTTAACCTAAAACCCAAGAATGTCGAGAAATGATATTAGGATATTTCCCACCAGCATTTACAGAGCTTTTGCATTTTGACAGATATGTTTTTTGATGCACGTTAGAGACTGGTCTCAAGGTTACTTTTTCATGACGTTGGCCCTGTCGTGTGCCGCCGCAGAGGCCAGGTGGGGGGCACCGAGTCGGGGCAGAGAGGATGGTGGTCTTGGGGGACACGTTGGGGGGGCATGGGGACTACCGATGTGAGCTGGTGTGGGTGGCAAATGCCTGTGACAGAGGGAGGTGGGGGCGTCGGCTGGCCAGGGGGCGTCGGAGCCTCCAAGGCCGGCCGAGGAGAGGTGCCCACGGGGGTCTCCCCTTTCCCCCACAGTCGGGTCCGGCAGGTATTGTCAGGCTGTGGGGCGAATCCTCTTCTCTTTCGAGGGCTGGTTGTAGGTGGGCCCGAGAAGGGGTCGTTGTTGCAAAAGGCCTCCGAGGCTCGTCCCGCGTTCTTCTTGAGTCCTGGCTCAGGCCGTGCCCACATTTGCCCGTGGAGACCTCGCGGAGTTGGCTGCTCCCCCTTTCCCCCTGCGTTTCAATGCGGGCTCAGTCGTTTACCGTCGCACATGCTTCTGAAAGATCAGTTGCGTGTGCGAATTATGTCCAATTTGGGTAGCTTTGTTGTTTGCATGGGACACACTTCACTTGTAAGATAGTTCCGTTTTCCCTGTTGCTGCGTCTCCTTCCATAATATTTTCAGCTACTCCAAAGGAGATGCAGCCTCTTGTGCATCGTGGACCATCCTTCCCTTCGCCGACACCTTGCGTGTCCTGGAGCTCTGTGCGGTGCTGTTCACCCTTTGCAGAGCGGGTGTGGGGGGACGGCACCTCTCTTTGGCTGCACCATGAGCATTTGAGCATGTCAACTATTCGAAGCTGCGCCGTGGAGGTAGACGCACCTGGGCAGTAGCCAGTGCCCAGGCCGGGCAGATCACCTGTTAGAGTGCGGGTTGCCAGGCAAATGAAAGTCTGATCTGTGATTTTCTGGTTATATACCCAGGGTGCAGGAAGCAGAAAAATGGCTCTAATTGGGCTGAAGAATGAGAAGTTTGCCCAAAAGAAACGTGGCTGTGTCTGCAGCATCAGTTCACTGTTCTCCAGGTTGACTTCCCTGAACTAATGCCGCGGAAAGTCCCTGGCTTAGGTGCTGCCCTAGGTTGTAAAGGTGTGAGGAGCTGGTCCAGACAAAGGTCTTTCCGGACGCGCCGGAAATCGCCACAGCTGCCTGCAGAGCCAGGCCCCGGAGGGTTCCACGCAGCCACGTGGCTGTTAGGAGGCACTGGGGGAGACCAGGTCCAGGAGAGTGCCATGGGGGGCCGGGGGCTGATCCCAGAGGGAGGGAGGGCTGGCGGGCGCCCGAGGCGCTGTCCCCCATGGCCGGGGGGCATGTCGAGGATCCTTCGATGGGTGCAGCTTTGGGTGATGCTGCAGTCTCAAGTTGTCTCTAGACTTAGACACACCAGGAGGAAGGAGAGGCCATGGGGGGAAGCTCAGGATTAGGGTGGACAGAGGACAGTGCCTCCGACGTGAATTATTAATCAGACCTCTGCCTGAAACGAGCTTTAAAAAGAGCTGTCCTGTCGTCTTTCTTGCTCTGGTGCGGTGCTCTTTGAAAGTTACAATAGTTTTATTTTGTTTTCTCGTCCTATCCCATTTCACGTAATGAAACTTGTGAGTGGCAGTGTCCTTTTATTAAGAAAGTTCAAAACCAGTTTAGAAATTTTTGAAAGAAGCAAAATTCACTCTGTTATTTTGAGGTAAGGGACTGGCTGAAGGAGGTCACTGCTTGCCCAGGGGCATGTGGAGGATCTCCAGAAGCTTCAGGATGGTCTCAGCCTCCAGTGCAGAGCAGGATCTGCAAACCCATGGAAGGCCCTAGCTCCTCGCCCACGTCAAAGGGAAACTGCTGCCACTAGTCCGAGAGGCAGAGGTGCTCCCCTTTACAAGGGCCCTTTTCTGCATTAAAATTTTTTATTCAAGTATTTAATTCATATGTGAGCACGTGTAGAGTAAAAGTTGTGAACTTACAAAGCAAATACGCATAGCATACAGGGCTCCCATACATCATCCCACCAATTTGCATTGTTGTGGAACATTTTTAAAAACTATGAAAAAGCATCATAAAAAATATTACTGCTAACTATAGCCAATGTCTTACATTTGGCATATTTTCCCCAATCTACCCTGTTATTAACATCCTGTATTCATATCATATATTTGTCTGAAGGGACTTGATGCTTAGAATCACACGTGCCATCCATCGTTTCCCATCTAAGGAGATCGTGAACACTGGCCTGAGGTAGGAGCTTGGGCCTTTGGCCTGTGATGAAGCTCTTGCAGCCTGAAGTTCCCCCTGCATTTAAAAGCTCAGTTTTCAAGCATAATTTGATCGTTTATGTTAGCCCATCGCTGCAGAAGAACCCGTTATTTGGGTCACAAACAAAATTGAGCTGTTTTGCAGACCATAGGTGCACAGGCTGTGAGGTCACGGTAGAAACCAGAACCGAGGAAAGGGATGTGGAAAGAGCAGGATTGCTCTCGGGGTAGGTAGATGGATGGCTCTGTGGATGGATGATGTATGAGTCAGCCAAAGGGGTGCTGATGCAAAATTCCAGAAACTGGTTGGTTTTTATAAAGGGTATTTATTTGAGGTAGGAGCTTACAGATCCCAGGCCATAAAGCATAAGTTACCTCCCTCACCAAAGTCTATTGGAGCAAGATGGCTGCCGACGTCTGCGAGGGTTCAGGCTTCCTGGGTTCTTATGTTCCTGGGGCTTGCTTTTCTCTGGGTTCAAGGTTCCTTCCTTCCTGGGGCTGGCTTCTCTTTCCTCTGTGCTTACTTCCCGGGGCTCCAGCTTAAGTCTTCAGCATAGAACTCCAACATCAAAACTCTAACATCAGACGACCCGCACCTCTTTGCCATGCCTTTTATCTGTGCGTCCCCACCTACCAAGCGGTGAGGACTCAAGGCCCTAATGATGTGACCCAGTCAAAGCCCCAATCATAACTCAATCAGGCCCAGGTACAGATCAGATTACAAACATAAACCAGTATCTATTTTTGGAATTCATAACCATATCAAACTGCTATAGATGGATAGATGGATAGAGGGACCTGTGGATGGTGGATGGGTAGATGGATAGATGGATAGACCTGTGGATGGTGGATAGATAGATGGATGGACCTGTGGATGGAGGGATGGATAGAAGGATGGACCTGTGGATAGTGGATGGATGGACCTGTGGATGGATAGATGGATAGATGGATGGACCTGTGGATGGAGGGATGGATGGACGTGTGGATGGTGGATAGATAGATGGATGGACCTGTGGATGGAGGGATGGACAGATGGATGGACCTGTGGATAGTGGATGGATGGACCTGTGGATGGATAGATGGATGGATGGATAGATGGATAGATGGATGGATGGACGTGTGGATGGTGGATAGATTGATGGATGGACCTGTGGATGGATGGATGGATGGATGGACATGTGGATGGTGAATGGATAGATGGATGGACCTATGGATGGATGGATGGACATGTGGATGGATAGATGGATAGATGGATGGACAATGAGGATGGAGGGATGGATGGACCTGTGGATGGTGGGATGGATGGATGGGTGGACGTATGGGTGGTGGATAGATAGATGGATGGACTTGTGGATGGATAGATGGATGGATGAATGGACCTGTGGATGGTGAATGGATAGATGGATGGACCTGTGGATGGATGGATAGATAGATGGGTGGATAGCAAAATAGGGCAAGTGTGGTAAAATGTTAAAATTGGTGGATCTGAGTATCTGGAGTAGGGAGTATTGTGGAGTTCTCAGTACAGGTTTTATATTATTTTTATAACTGTCCTATAAGTTTGAAATATTTCAAAATAAAAAGGTGATGGTAGCACAACATTGTGAACATAATTAATAGCATTGAATTACATATTTGCATGTAGTTTAAAGGGGACATTTTAGGTTGTATATATGTTACTAGAATAAAAATTTTCAAAAAGTCTGTGGAACCACACAGCACAAACAGTGGACCCTAAGTGACACCATGGACACACACGCAGGTTTAAAGAAAAGAAGTTGTCCTGGGGCATGTGTGGTCTCTGGTGGGGTTTGCCGTAGTCTGGGATCCCAGGGCTTGCCTTCAGCCGGTTCTCTCTTTCGATGCCGTGCGTGCCTCCTGTGTGGAAGGTGCTACTTGTTCTTCCCCAACAGCCTTCGCTCGATGGCTCCTTTCCCCGCCGAGGGCAGTTGAATCCGGAAAGCTGCAGCTCAGGGCGTGAGCTGGTTGAGAGCCCCGCGATGTTAAGAGGCGGGAACCCCCTGCGCTTGCTTGGCGCCCAGAAGCCCCTCCCCTCACATTTGTGTGTGCACACGCTCATTTTTCTTTCACCACTGGTAAATGTTTTGTGAGATTATTTCAGGGTATTCAGGCACAAAAGGGCTGGGTGTGTGTTCTTGTCTGCTCCCTGCTCTCCTGCAGACCTCCTTTCCCACCTAAAACCTGTAGCTGTGCCCACGTGGCTGCGTTTTAAGTGGTATTTCATGTTTTCTGCCTGTTTTATGTATTGGTTCTATGGGGTCAGCCCTTTATCGCTTTCTAAAATGTTAATGGTAAGAATTAACTACTGACTAAAAGTTCTAGGTGGTAACTTTTTTGTAGAAACTTTATTAGTTAAAAGGTAAGTTCTTGCAGTGTGCTGAGAAATGACTTCATTTTCCTTTTTAATAAGTGCTTGTGGACGGGCTGCAGAATCTGCTTATGTTTTGACTTTTTGGTAACATGAAGTGCTTTTTCCTGTGATTTGAAATATCTATTGCTGACCACGTGTCCATTTGTAGTTTTTTTATTTCTGAAGGGAGCCAGAATGTTTATTTATTTTGTTTTGTTTTTATTTATTTTTTTAAGGAGGCACCGAGGATTGAACCCAGGATTTTGTACGTGGCAGGCACTCAGTCACTGAGCTGTACCCGCTCCCCAGGAGCCAGTGTATTTAAAGCACATGGGGGAAGCGGATGTGGCTCAAGCAATTGGGCTCCCGTCTGCTGTACAGGAGGTCCAGGATTTGATGCCCATGGCCCCCTGGTGAAGGCAGGCTGGCCCGTGTGGTGAGCTGGTCCACACTGAGTGCTGGCCCTCGCAGGAGTGCTGACCCACGCAGAGAGCTGGCGCAGCAAGATGATGCAATAAAAAGAGACACAGAGGGGACCTAATAAGAGATGTAGCAGATCAGGGAGCTGAGGTGGTGCCAGAGAGTAATCTCTTCTCTCCCGCTCTGGAAGGTCCCAAGATTGGTTCTCGGAGCCATCTAATGAGAACACAGGCAGACACAGAAGAACACACAGCGAATGGACACAGAGAGCCGACGATGGGGGGAGGGGAAACACATAAATAAATCGAAAACAAACAAACCACATGGATGCTTCTTAAACGGCGGCTGATGTTTTCATTTTAGGGTTAGCAGCACTCTTTGCACTCTAAGTAGTTCCTTTTAGCATTTATGTTGTTTAAGGTGATACTATTATATATTGTCATTTTTGCTTTCTCTTTTTGGTTATATATAAGTGACTGTTAGTAGGAAGTTTGCACGTTTTTCCATGTGGATATAATTATTTTTGGTTGCCTATAGAGATGCAGAAATTATTGATATTTTGGTTGCCCATAGAGACTTAGAAACACCTATCGATATTAGTCCATTGTTTCTATTTTACTTTGTATAAAGACTTTTTCTCTAATCTCAGGGTGTTTTGAAGAACTTTTCAGAAGTCATCAGCAGACAACATTTGCCACTGGTTTAACAAAACTGCCTCGCAGTGGGCCCCTCCAGGCCGGCGGAACTAAGTGGTTTTTAATTTTGGGTGTGTTTTGACTTTCCCATTTTTCTCTTATGTTGTTGACAGAATGAGACAAGATTGAGGCGTTAAAAAGATGACACTGTGGTTAATGTCCCTTTCAGTTGGTTTAATAGTTGCTCACTGAATTTAATTAGACAACTGGACTACGTATTTTGGGGTACCGAGTAGTTGTATTTTTAGGTCCTTGCACCTCCTTTTCTGCTTGGGTTCCTGTACACAATCGCAGTTTTTCCGCTCGGTGGATCTTCTGATGCCACAGACCCGGGGTGGATGGAGGGCAGAGAGGTAGAGCAGGAGCTCCGCCCCTCCTTGCGGGCTCATCGCCTGCGGCGCTGTGCGGCCACCGCGGGGGCCAGGCGAGGCACAGGAGCAGAGCTGTGGGTGCTTTCCAGCCCTCGGCCTTTGCAGGGTGCGCATGAGCGTGCGTGCCTCGACGCCTGTGCCCGGGAAGGCGTTTGGGAGGGTCGCCGTGCGCGGCGAGGCCAGCCCTCGGCGCACGTGCCTCCTCAGAGGTCTTGGAGAAACCGTGGGCTGGGATGTCATTGACTCGCCTGTGCACAACCGCAGTCGACCGACCCAGGTGATGATGGTCTCACCTTTTCACCTGTACACGCGCGTGCTTATCCTGAGGAGCAAGGCCATCCACAGGACCATGAGGGCGAATCCTGGTTAAGATCTTCAGTGTATTTCCCTTGAGTGGCCGTCGACCGCCTGGGAGGGCACCCTGGGCCGGGCGTCCCCAGGTGTTCTGCCCGTGGCTCCCGAGCGGCCCGGGCGTCATATGTTGCACATGGTGCCTGCAGTCCGCCCCCTGCAGTTGTCCGTGTGGGGCGGGACGGGCAGTGGTCAGTGCCCTGGCCGAGGCGCCGGGGTCTGTACTCTGAACCCTGAGTGGTTTTGCTGTGGGGCTTTCCTGTGCCTGGCAGGATGCGCCGCGCTTGGGGAGCGGCGGGGCGGACTCTGTCGGGTCCACCCCAGCCCCTCGCAGCCACCTCTCCCCGTCTGCTGCAGGGATCTGGGTTGGCCCTGGCTGAGAACTGCCATGGCCCAGCTCGGGGCCAGCTCGGGGCCAGGTCGGACCCAGCTTGGACCCAGGTCAGGGCCAGGTCAGGGACAGGTCAGGCCCTCTCGGGGCCAGCTTGGGACCAGGTCGGGGGCCCTTCTTGCGGCTCCTCTAACTGGAAAGCCCCTGGTGCTCGCTGGTCGTGGGAGCATATATTTGCCCTGTTGCCACATGCCTTCCTCAGTCCCCCCATCTACGGAGGCTCCTGCAGCGTCGCCCAGCTGCTGCCTCTCACTGCAGGTGTGTCCTGGACAGCTCTGCTATTTTTGGCAGAGACGGCAAGAGTGTGTCCGGCAAATGTGTTCCTGGCCTGAGCCTGTGGCCGGCAGGGCTCCTGTCCTGAGACGCAGTGGAGCAACGCACAGGCCTTGCCCGGGACGGGCATCCTGGCAGGAAAGCGACGGTACAGACGGTGCGCCATGTACCAGGTGGCTGTGCGTGCCACGAGCGAGGCGGAGTGGGCGGAGGGGCCACGGTGCCTGGGGAGGGGCAGCTCCGGGCAGCTGAGTTCTCACCCCTGCTCCTGCCTCGGGACGCAGCGCCCACTCCCGGCACCCAGCCTTTGCCCTGCTGATTGCACGAGAGCCCATGGGCGCCAGGCTGCGACTCTCAGCCTCCCTCTCCCTCTGGTGGAGGGGGGCCTGCGGCCCCTCCTTGGAATGATGGTTTAACGTGCGCAGTGAGACAGGCAAAAGCAGGACAGCGATGACTGTGCACAGTTCTCAAAATACAGGCCGCCTCATTTGCGATACGGTAACAGGTGGAACAGGTAAGCATTAAGTGTCATACTCAGGGACCGGCCGTGGGTGTCGTGGTTTTGAAATAGTGACGAGTGTGAAGGACACTGCCAGGTGTCTGCCCGGTGTGGAGGGACAGCCCGCTGGCCCTGCCTTGGCTCGCCACTGCGCTCACGGGCCTCCTGCTCGTTCGCTAAGACCCCCCCGGCGCGGGCAGGGCGGGCCCACCCGGCGCCCGGCACCCTCACGTGGGGAGCGCACGCCTGCGGCACCGTCCACCTTCGCAGGCACCACCAATCACGACCTCTTGCCGGCTGACAGGGTGGGGGCATAGCCCCCCACGACCGCGCGTCCCAGCGGGGCGGGGGCCGCGGACCGTGCCGGGTCGTAGGAGCTGCCTGTGTGCACCCCATGCCGGGTGCGCGGCGCCTGCAGCTTCAGTCACAGATGAGGTCACGGAAGTTAGGTCGTTTCATGTGCCCTGAAGACTTGTTTTGGAAGTTTTCGAGCATCCACAAAATAGAGAGTGTCCCGTCACCAGCTGCGCGCTTCTGCGTCCTCTGGTCGTGCCTGCATTTATCTCCCTCCCTCGCACCCTCCTGCCCCCGAGTTTAAAACAAATCTCGACTTAATTTTAAGCCCCAGCGCTTAGAGGACGGATTCTTGGACGGCGCCCGCCCGGCTCGTGTGCGCTCTCGGGCTGGGTCAGAACCCGTGGCTGGGGGTCGTCCGAGTCCAGCCCAGGCAAGGCGGCAGCGGAGCGCCGGGTGTCTCTCAGTGGCGTCGGGGTCCTGAGTGGAACGGCCCTCGGCTCCCCGTGAGCCGGGGGGCACATGTGTGAATCGGAGTCTAAAATGGAACAGTGATGCTTACGTGGGGTTTCCCAATCGTATTTTATTTTTATTTATTTATTTATTTATCCCCCCTCCCCCTCAACCCCCACCCCCATTGTCTGTTCTCTGTGTCTGTTTGCTGCGTCGTCGTCTTTGTCCACTTCTGTTGTCAGCGGCATGGGAATCTGTGTTGTTGTTGTTGTTGTTGTGTCATTCTGTGTCAGCTCTCCGTGTGTGCGGCGCCATTCCTGGGCAGGCTGCACTTTCTTTCGCGCTGGGCGGCTCTCCTTACGGGGCGCACTCCTTGCGCGTGGGGCTCCCCTACACGGGGGCACCCCTGCATGGCACGGCACTCCTTGTGCGCATCAGCACTGCGCATGGGCCAGCTCCACACGGGTCAAGGAGGCCCGGGGCTTGAATCGTGGACCTCCCATGTGGTAGGCGGATGCCCTAACCACTGGGCCAAGTCCACTTCCCCTATAGTATTTTAAAGCACTAATGGTTTTTATGTTTTGGTGCTGGCTTTTAAAGACGTATGCCTTTTGCTAAAAAGATGTACATGGATTTTTCAAAGTAATTATCACCTGTGTGTTCTATTTTAAAATTTCTAGCTTTCCCATTGATTAATAAAGTATAGAAAATGTAGTGAAATTTCTTTTAACCTGTAAGAAATGTCTCAGTTCTTTTATTGGAAATTGATTTTAATTTCTTTTTTACTAAATATACAAATTAAATCTACCTTTTCTTTTCTTTTTTAATGTAGAAAAAGTGAATGTATAATTTTGCCCAAATCTGGACTTTTCCTATTAGTAAGAGGTTTTGTTACCAAAAGGTTGCCATTTCAGTGGATTAGTACTAAAACCTTAAGTTGGTATTTGTAGGGTTTTAAATATTTCTTTTGAATATTTTAAAGCATGCATCTCAGTTTGTTTGGAGCCATGAACTGTTTTTTACTTTCGTTTTTAAAATTTTTCCATGGAAATAATTTTTAAGCTTTTTATTGTAGTACATGGACAACACAATGTTTCCATTTTAACCGCTTTTAAGAACAGTCCTGTGGTATCCCCGACGGTCTCGATACTGTGCTGCCATCACCAACATCCACCGCCCAGACTCCGCCCCCCGGTGGCTCCTTCATCTGTTTGCTTGTTTTTGTTTGTTGTTTGCGATCGTCTGCTGATTGTTTTTGCTTGTTGTCTGCTCGTTTTCTGTTTTTTCTTGAGGAGGCACCGGGAACCAAACCTGGGTCCTCCCGTGTGGGAGGCCGGTGCTCAACTGCTTGAACCACCCCTGCTCCCCTTCATCACCCAAACTTTTCATCACCTCAAACAGCAGTCACACCCTCTCAGTGTCCCCCACCCCCTGGTGATCCACTTCGTAGGAATCATTTTTATCATAGCGAACACTGAGTCTGAAAAAGGTGTCACCTGGTCTCTTAGGAAAGTGGTAACTGCCACGGCAGACGAGCGGCTCTGTGACGTGGATTTGATTCCAGTGCTTGTGAGAGCCGGCGAGGACGGTGGGGCTCGGGTGGGGGGTTCACCCGTTCGTCGTGGGTCACCCACTAGATGTTTCCAGAAGCCCGTGTGTAACATGTAGTGGAGGAGCGCGGAGCAGACCAGCTCAGACACGTGCCTCGTGGCGCTGAGCCCCTGCCTGCCGCGTGCCCACACGGAGCTGACACTCGAGGCGGCGTTTCCCTTTGGAGCCGCGGCCTCCGCTCAGGCTCGTGACGGGTGGAAAGGACCAGAACTAGTCCTAGAACCAGCCGTGCCGTCGGGTCCGAGGGAGGCACGGAGGTGGCCTTGCGCCTAACGCACGCACACACCGCTTTCTGCGCAAACAGGCCCTTCCCCTGCGTCTGCGCGTGGCCGGGCACCGTGGCTTCCAGGGAGTTTGTGGGGAGAGAGGAGGGTTTCCCAGGGCCGTGGGGCGCCCAGGGCCCCGCCTCGGGGTTTCCTTCCTCAGAGTCCAAGTCGGAGGCTGTGCGTTTGGGCAGCTTCTCTCTGAGGGGCTGGGGGCATGGGGGAGAGGACGGCACCGTCTCCTGGGGTGACTCCCACCCCCATGTCAGGCTCTAGAGGCGATGGTGGCTTTTGGGAAACGGGAAGTGGAGGTGAGGGCCGAGGAGGCCCGCGTGCCCACCTGGCCTCCTGCTGTGTGGAGGTCACACCCTCCCGTGGGTGCTGGACCCGGGGGCAGGTCGCCGCGCCGTTAGAAGGCCCTGGGGCGTGTCGAGTAGAGGGATACAGGCCAGAACCTGTGGTGGCGTCCCCAGCCCCAGCTCCGCCGGCGAGAACAAAGGCTGGCGTGGGATGCTCCTGCGCCCGTGCGGAATCCAGCCTCGGGGACCGCGTCGCCGCCGGCCCTGGGCTGCGCGCTCGGCATCTGGCCGCCCTCTGGGGCTGGTGCTCCCGGAAGCGGACCTTGCTCTGGGGGGCGGAGGGCCGAGCAGAAGCCGGCCAGCGCCCCGTCAGGACAGGTGTCCACAGCCGCGCAGCCAGGCCCCGCTGGCGTCCGCGGCTTCTCAACGCCCCTCCCGGCCATCGCGCTGCTCTGACGGTCCCCACGCTCCTCACCGTTGCGTGGTTGCTGGGCATTTGGGGGGTTCTCGCTCTTCACCGTTATAAATAGCAGCGCCGGGAACTTCTTTGAGCAAATCGCCTTTTTGGGTTATATCCTTGGGGTAGAGTCCCAAAAGTAGAATTAATGGGTCAGAAGGTAGGCGCGCTTGCAGCTCGGGGCCTGTCTGAGGCGGCCTGCACTCCGGAAGAGCCGGCTCGCGCCCGCTGTACACCTGCTGTGTGCCCTCTGTGCACCCACTGTGCGCCGTCTGCGCGCCCACTGTGCGCCGTCTGCGCGCGCAGGACGGGGAGCTCACCGTCGCCGGCCTCGCATGTTCACGCTTCTCTTTGAAATCTCGGGCCCAGCGCAGGCCGCTTGGCTTCTTTAAGGCCCTGCCTGGAAACCCTGACGGGCTCCACGCGTAAATGAGGCGTAACGCGCAGGCATCGGGCGGATTTGGGCTTTGAAGGAAGGAAGGGACGGTGGCCTCATTTTTGGCTTTGCCCAGCACCCCCTGGTGAGGAAAATCTGATATTGCCAGCACCGCGGGCGGCCGGCCTTGGGGAGGTGGGGCAGGACGCGGTGAGAACGCTCTTTCCGAGCCACAGACCTGCTGCCCACCCTCCCGCGCCTTCGGCAGGAGCCCCGGGCCCCTCCCCGTAGCACAGGGACTCCGGGCTTGAGGAGGCAGGGAGGGGGCGCTGAGGGCACTGGGAGGGGGTGCTGGCCCATCCTCCTCTCCTGCCGTGAACCTGCACTTTTTAAAAATTGCGGCATCACTTAAAACATAAAATTTGCCATTTTACCCATTTCTGGTGTATGGTTTCGAGGTATCCATCCCTTCGCCCCCGCCCGCTGCAAGAACGTTTTCTTCACCAGGGACCCTGTGCTCGTCACACTCGTTTTGGTAAAGTCTCCGTGTCCTTCAGGTGACGCCGCCCCTGCGGTCGGGCCGAAGGGGGGCCCCGAGAACCCCAGAGCCCCGGCCCCTGCCGGCAGACCCTAGTTCTTGTGCAGTGCCGGGGTTTGTTTCCAGAGGCTACGCAGCAAGGCAGGGGTCCGCCTGTGGCAGCAGCCCACCCCCGCCTGCCTCCCCGGGCCCAAGCTGGCCCTGGCTCCGTGCACTCGTGGGCTGACCCCCACTCCAGCCCCCTACGTCAGCCTCCACGGCCCGGCCTGCGCCTCCGGGCTCTGGGGCACCGTCTCACATCACCGTGTGATGCTGACGCCGATTTTGGAACTGAAATGAGAGGAAGGAAAGAGACGCTGAAGTGTGGCCCATCTGTAGAAGAGCGTGTGTCCACTCAGTGGCTGTGGCTCGAGCAGGACTGCATACTGGTCCCACGTCCACGGACGGCAGCTTCTCTGTTCCGCAGTGGACAGCTTTTAAGAAGGGCGGCCGTGGGCCCCAGGCAGGGCTCCAGCTTTCCTATTTGGGTTCTTTCTCTTGGTGGCCGGGAGCTCAAGTGTTTACCGGTAACAGTTTAAGCCACAGTTTAGTGCAGACAATTCACAGAAGTCATTTTCTGCCTCTTGTTGACCAGCTTTCTTTTAAGGAAAGTCAGAAGTTTAAAAGGAATTGGTGGGAAACGGACTTTGGCCCAGTGGTTAGGGCGTCCGTCTACCATATGGGAGGTCCGCGGTTCAAACCCCGGGCCTCCTTGACCCGTGTGGAGCTGGCCATGCGCAGCGCTGATGCGCGCAAGGAGTGCCGTGCCACGCAAGGGTGTCCCCCGCGTGGGGGAGCCCCACGCGCAAGGAGTGCGCCCGTGAGGAAAGCCGCCCAGCGTGAAAAGAAAGAGCAGCCTGCCCAGGAATGGCGCCGCCCACATTTCCCGTGCCGCTGACGACAACAAAAGCGGACAAAGAAACAAGACGCAGCAAATAGACACCAAGAACAGACAACCAGGGGAGGGGGGGAAATTAAAATAAATAAATAAATCTTTTTAAAAAAATAAAAATAAAAAAAATAAAAGGAATTGGTGAGTGACTAGGAATGACTCGTCACAGCCGCGTGGCCGTGGCCTGTCCGTGTCCCTCAGAGCCACAGCTCATCCCGTGGTCTGGGACTCAGGGCGGGGTGCTAGGGTGTGGCCGTCAGGCTCAGCCTCGCCGTCTCAGCCTCACCGTCTACTCCCGAGGCCACTGCCTGGATTGGGAATCTTCTGAATAAATCCTTGTTTCACTTTCATCAGTGCTAATATGCAGTATTTAAAAAAAAATACTTCTGGAGTTAAGAATGTAAGATTTCAATATTGAAGGGCTTTTTTTCTTCATACTATTTTGTTTTGATAAAACATACATAGGTTAAAGTGTCACCATTTTAACAGCTTTTTAAGTGTACGTGTACGATTCAGAGGCACTGAGGACGCACGTCATAGGGACGTGTCTCCGGCACCACTGTTCTGGAGCTCTGTAAGCATCTCTGCAGGCAGATGTGCCCGTTAACAGTAACCCCCCACTCCTGCCGCCCGCATAACCTCAGTCCACTTTCTGTTTCTGTGAATTTGGTTATTCTGGAAATTTCCCGTAAAGTGGGCCATGTAATATTTGTCCTTTTTATCTGCTGTTTCACGCGGTGTGCTTTCGAGGTTCATCCACGTTTCGGCATGTGCGAGAACGTCATTCCTTTTTACGGCTGGACACAGCTTTGTTCCCGTTGTGTTTCTCTGTCCTCTGCGGATGGACGCCCGCGTCGCTTCCACCTTTTGGCTATTGTGAATGTTGCTTAACGTGAATAAAGGTCTATAGTTTTGTCGACTCCAAGAGTACGGTTTGTGCTAGTGCAGCATCGAGAAAGAGATGTGCAAAGCCCCTGCGCCGGGCAGCCTTCCAGATTCGGGGGCAGCCAGAGCGGCGGTGCGGGAGGCGCCCCAGTGGGCCACCCGAAGGGCTTCCCAGACGAGGGCTCGGTCCCTGCCGGGCCACCGGGCAGCGTCCTCTCTGTGGCGCTGACCTGTTAAAACAGGCGCAGTTCTATTTCCTGAAGCCTGGGCCATAGCCTGAAGGAGCCAGCAGTTTAGCCGCCCTGTAGAATGAAGTTGTGGTTTCAGGATGAAAGGTCTAGAAGCCACACTGAGTCTAGCACAGAGGTGCTTGGAACTCAGCGCATAAAAAAAGTGACCTCTTCCCCTTTCTTTCCCCGCCCCAGAACCAGTAGACACCACCCCCCCAACTTCCCATCAGCAAAGAAACTGGAAGTGACACGGGTGCAGCTTGTTCACTCAGAAGCAGAGCGAGGAGGCACCTGCTTGGCAGGGACTGGCCGTGGCGTGCTCACCCCCGACCCAGCACCGTCCGCTGCGCCGCGGGGGCTTTTCTGGGCTGCTCCCTGGACGTGGCTGCTTCTGGGGCCCTGCTTCCTGGGGCCTGGTGGCTTGGAGCACCTCCCGGCTGCTTGGCCGCTCCTCTGTCTTTGGGCCCCCGTGCCTGTTCATTCCCCCACTCTCGCCTCTGCCTCTTGCCACTCGCTTGTCCTCAGGCTGACCCCTGCCAGCCTCCGGCCACCTGCTCTCACTTAAGGTGCCAGCTCTGGTCTCTCGAGGTTCTGTGTCGTGACTGGGGTGTCCGGGCGGGGCGGCCGTGATGGTGCGCTCGCGTCTGGTGCCTCGGCAGGGTCAGTACGGAGGCTGGCGCGACTGGGACGTGGGGATGGCGGGCAGCTGGTCAGGGCCTCTGCTGCTCGGCCGAGTGTCCGGGCCCCTCGTGGGGGGCACTGCGCAGCGTGCCTGCCACTCACGCCTGTTCAGTGCTGGGGGCACCTGAGGTTCGAATCCTGGGGCGGGACTGGCGGGGGCCTCCCCGGGAGCCAGCGGCCACCCTCCAGTTGGGCGCTTCTCCCTGTCCCCGTCTCCTGGAAGCTGCCCAGCCCAGCCCCCTCCCTCTGTGCCCCCCACGGCACCATTTTGAGGACCTGGGTCCCCCCAGCTCTGAGCCCGCCCAGGCAGGGTGGCTGGCTCCGAGCCCTGGTGGGAGCTGCCCAAGTGGGAGCTGATAGGGAAACTGACTCGAGCTCGAGCTTCGATGCCATGGGAGCTACAGGGTCTCCCACAGCTCCCTGCGCGCCTTCACTGGGCCGCCTGCGCTGGCCGCGGGGTCAGGCTCATCGGGACGAGGATTGTGTCGGGTGGAGGGGAAGCCCGTGCGGGGCCAGGAGGGCTGGTGCCACCCGGGCCTGGGGCTGGGTAGGGCAGTGGGAGGCGAGGCAGGGAGACTGCGGGGGCCTGGGGGTGAGGGAACCGGAAGGGGGCCGGAGAGCAGCGGGAGGGGGGCGGGGCGGGGCCTGTGGGCCGGGCAGCAGGGGAGCTCTGGCTCAGGCTGGCACTTGCAGAAGTGGGGGGCGAGGAGCCCCAGCCCGCCGCAGCGCCGATTTGCACTCACCGGAGAAAACTTGGATGCCAGCGCCCTGTCTTCCCATCCAGAGATGCTTCTCTTATCATTTTTGGAAAATTTCTTTCCAGTAGGGACTCACTTTAAGTTTTAAAATGCAACCACGAACTGCAGTAACAGGGTGGGCGTGAATCCCGGTCTATAGAGTGGTGTCTTGACCTCACATTTTTCAGAAGACGTAAACCTGCACACCTCCGACTGTGGGAAATGACATCCGGCCGTGAGGACGAGCAGATTCGAGGGCAGATTAGCAGATCTCCATCCTGTAACTCAGAACGAACAGGTTTTGTTCTATGTGGAAATGGAGAGTTGGCGTCAGTGGCTGTGTGCTCCTGGAGATAAGGGCAGTGAATTCCTTGGATAAATAAGCCTCGATTGTAGTTGAGGAAGAATATTTTCACAAAATTAAACTCCAGGTCAACTTCCTTGAGGTGCGTCTTGCACACGGTGAATGGCCCTCCTTAGAGAGTGTACGTTGGTGAGTGTGTAAACTCTGACCCTCTAGCAGAACCGAGGAACGGAATGCGTCCGTCATCCCAAACATGGTCTTGCCCCTTTGTCACCTTCCCGCCCTCCACCGCTGGCCGCTGGCCCCCACTCACCTGCCATCTGGTGCTGTAGCCTGGTTTGTATTTCTAGAGTTACATATAAAGGAAGTCAGCTCTTTTTATGCGGCATGATTAACTTGTACTTCACCCACGTTGTAGTATGGCGGTGATACTTGAACAGGCATTGGGTTGCCTCTAAATGCTGTACAGGGGAAGCGGATTTGGCCCAAGGGATAGGGCGTCCACCTACCACATGGGAGGCCCAAGGTTCAAACCCAGGGCCTCCTGATCCGTGTGATGAGCTGACCCATGTGCAGTGCTGATGCGTGCAAGGAGTGCCGTGCCATGCAGGGGTGTCCCCCGCGTCGGGGAGACCCACGTGTATGGAGTGCACCCCATGAGGAGAGCCGCCCCACGTGAAAAAAGCACAGCCTGCACAGGAGTGGCGCTGCACACACGGAGAGCTGCACACACTGATGCAGCAAGATGACGCAACAAAAAGAGACACAGCTTCCAGGTGCCGCTGACAAGAATGCAAGCAGACACAGAAGAACACGCAACAAGTAAATGCCGAGCGAGCAGTATTCCGTCGTCCGGACACACCCCATGTTGGGTTCCCAGGTACCCGACGAGCGTGAGGGCTTTTCTAAATTTTGGCTGCTATGAATAAAGCTGTTGTGAACGTTCACGTAGGCGTCTTTGTGGACATGTGTTTCCGTTTCTTCTGGGTAGGTCCCAGCCCTGTATGTTTAGCCTTTTAAGCTGTAGCTACATGGCTTCCCACTGTGGCTGCTCCCTGTTCATTCCCATCAGCAGCGAATGAGCGCTCCAGAGGCTCCGTCTCCGTGCCGACACTGGGTATTGCTGTTCTTTATGATGTTAGTCATTTTGCTGGGTGTGTTGTGGTATCTTATTGTGGTTTTAATTCGCATTTCCCTGGTGACTAATGGTATTGAGCATCTTCCTGTGTTTGACTGTTCACGTCCCTTCTTTGTGACATGTCTGTTCAAAATGCCCGTTTTTCAGCTTCCACTGACATAACGATAAAGAGCAGTTTGTGATGGTGGAGCTAAACCTGGCCTTGACAGCTGCCCGCACAGCTTCCCTTGCGGGGCCTCCTAGGAGGCTGCGTGGCCGTTGGTTCTAGTGCTGAAATAAGGGTTTGTCTGTCAGATTAACTTTTAAGGATTTTTAAAAAGTTGAAGCATAACCGAAATACAGAGATTTTATGTCTAAGTTAAAAAGCGAGATGAAGGATGGACAGTAAAGTAGACGTGAGGTGACGTTTGACGAGGACATTCGTATTTTAAGAGTTCGTTGTGTTCCAGAGAAAAACTGGGCTTTTTAAAATGCAGCTCAGTGATGGGGCCTCAGCAGACGGTGGGGGGCCCAGACCCCCAGCCTGACCTGCACCCCACGCCATCCCTGGCCCGGCCAGCAGGGGGCGCTCCGAGGCAGCGGGCGCTGGGCTGGGCAGCGCAGGCTGGGAGCGCGAGCCACTGCGCAGATCTCGCCTTCTCTTGGTTACAAGGTCTAAACTACACCTGTTGTTCTACCTTCTTACTAGAGCAGTGGCCTCCTGGTATGTGTAGCTCCTTCGGGGCCAAGGACGGAAGGAAAAACCCATCCTGCTCCCTAACTTAATACTTTGGACACACAGTGCAGCAAATGAAATATATTCATAGCAGTCTTAAAATTTCATGGTTCTCGTGCATTTTAAGACATGGTGATTTATTTGGCCTTTACCCATGAAGCACTGACAGTCATATGAAGGAGCTGGCGTGAATAATAAATGTGCATTTTCAGTAGTACAGCTTCTGTTTGTAATTCTAAAAATGGCTTTATGGTTGACGTCCTTTGCCTTCAGATAATGGTGGGAGAAAAGTTTGGGATGTGCTGTATTACTCCCGAGATGAGGCTGTGGCTGGGACGCAGGGCGTCCTGCAGCTCTTCTCTTCCGCTCACCCACGCCCCCTGGGTTCTGGTGGCACCTGTCACGCAGAAGCTGGCTGGAGCGAAGGGCTGGTGGGCGAGGTGTGCCGGGCTGGTCTTGTTGGAGGCACCCGGCCCTGCGCCGAGCAGCGGCGTGAGACGTGGCGTTACGTCGGTCGGAGCCGCACATGGCAGCGAGAGCCTGGGGCGTCCGGGACCCTGGCTTTGACTCTGGGCTCCACACGTGCTGGTTCTGAGGCTGTCGGCAAATCTTCAAGCCTCATTGCCTCAGCGACACGGGGCGTCCTCCTTTCCAGTGACTGTCAGGCTGCAAAGGGTCCTGTGGCAACCTGGCCCCACTGCGGCCACCCCTTCGCTGCCTGGACCTGCTGGGCTGTGGACGTTGCCCCTGGGGGGTGTCACCTGTGGAGGGGCGGGGCGACTTCTCACATTCTCACGCCCAGCCCCCTTTGGGTTAGTGTCTTTTGGAGTTTGGCTCTGTGATCTGAACGCAAATTCAAGTTGTTTTGGAAGCCAGCACCGTCTCATAAGGATTCTGTTTGAAATCAAAGTATCTTGAGATAGCAAGCTATAAATAAATATTGGAGTACCCTACTCAAAATAAGTAAAAAGCAGAGGTGGTGCTTGGGAAAAACACTGGGGCAACAGCGTAACTTGGAGGTAGCACTGGTCCAACTTTTGGGTTGTCTTAGAAACCAGTATAGCAGCAGTTCCCCCGTTGGCACCGCGCTCTCATCCTGCCTGTCCATACTTTAGTGCCTGTGCCCTCAGTGGGCCACAAGCTGTTCTACGCAAGGGCCCCTTTCCAGGGGAGGGACCCAGGTGGGCCTTTGGATGCAAGAGAGCACCTGTGCTCCGTGGAGGAGCTCAATGCATCCAGAGAGGAGGAGGTGTCTGTCCATCCTTCCCCTCAAAGAAGAAAACAGCGTGCTTCAGTCTCAGGGCGGGGTTTACTTCTCACCACTTGCTGCAGTCGTATCGCTTCACAACTAGTGCAGGACCTGTCCCTGCCGAGGGCTGCAGCTGCCGAAGCAGCCGGCAAGCAGGGCGGTGGTCCAGCCAGCCTCCTGCTAGGAGGTGGACCGACCCATGAGCGCTGCGCTGATGCCGAAAGAGGATTAGGTTGGATACAAATTCAAATACTCTTCACCCTTGGCTTAGAGCCCGAGCATTCCCACGGCAGAATTCCCATTTAGTCCGTCTCGGCCTTTTCTTTTGATTGCACAGCTTTATTTCCCAAATGAAAATTTTATTTTTTTTAAATTTCACAATCACCATGAAATACATAATTGATATTTAAGCTGCCCTGATTGAATAATAATCTATTCCAGAACTTTCAGAATCTTTTTTGAAATTATTTTAGAGGTACAAGTCCTGTGAAGGGACATTGTGTCCATAAAATGTCACTGGCATTTTCTTTTCATTGTTCTCCCTATTCTTAAAAGATATGTTTTGCTGACGAGTAGAGAGATTTCTAATTCAAATAGGAAATCAGATAGTGAAATGGTCACCTTCTGAATTTGAACATAGGGTGCTCAAAGCTTTATTTTTTTTTTAAATTTTTTTTTGTTAGGAGGTGCCAGGACGTTGTGCATGAAAAGCAGGTGCTCATCCACAGAGCTCCACCCAAAGCTTTTTTAAATTTATTTTTTAATTAAAAAATAACTTTATTTAACATATATTACACCTTAATGTTTAAAATATAATGCTCTGGTTAAATATTTTATCAACAACACTGTATACAAATAAAATATCACACAAAATACATTTAAGTGCTCGCTTCGGCAGCATATATACTGAAATTGGAATGATACAGTTAAGATTAGCATGGCCCCTGCGCAAGGATGACACGCAAATTCATGAAGCGTTCCATATTTTTTTGAGTAGAATTTGAAAAAAAAAAAAAAAAGAAATGGGAGATTGGCCTGACCCAGGGAAGTACTATCCTCAATAAATAAGAATGGCAAACCCTAAAAACAAAAAAAACAAAACAAAAAAAAAACATTTTAAAAAAGTTTCGATCTGTGATCAGGACAATAAATAAAAACACAGGCACTTCTACACTGAGACAGGGAAGCAGGGACAGTCAGAATAATAATTTTGTTTAAGCAACTTGTGGAAATGTTGCAAGAATAGAATGTTGGAGTTTTATCCTGACACTTCCAGTTCAGGAGTTACCTGTGCAGTCTAAGCCCACGTTTAAAAATCACAAGCCCAACACATAGTTGTCAGCAGCAGTTCCGTCTTCAGTTGGCCACTGTGGACTCATACTCTTTATTTTCAAATACTAAAACTAGAGAATTATCACGATACCACCCAGCAAACCAAATACAAGGAAAACTAAATTCTCTTTTTATGACCGTAATAAGACAATAACAAGATAACTGGCACCCGTGTTAGTGGTCCTCATTTTGCAAAATTAATTGAATAAATTAGCACAAGAAAATAATGTTGGTGGCAGGAAATGACAATTTTTCTAGACAATTAAAAAATGCACCCAAACCTCATGGAAGTAATTTAATTCCATTTCACAGAAACCATTGACTAGTACATAACAAAATCTTCATGGCCAACAGGTTTAGTCACACCTAAATTACAGAAAAATCTGTCATTATAAATAGGGGAAATAGGAATATCATTATATTAGAAAGCTAAACAAAAATAAAATAATTAAATTCCAGAAACTTATGATTTTAGATGGAAAGGGAGGACAAATTAGGAAAAAAGTGACCATAAATCAATAGGTAGTATCAGAACCAATTGTCCTGCCCATGTTTTCTTTAAAAAATCAGCTTCATGGGGAGTAGGTATAGCTCAGCGGTTGAGCGCCTGCTTCTCATGTACAGTGTCCCAGGTTCAATCCCAGTACCTCCTAAAAAAAAAAGAACATCTTCCTTCTTCAGAAGTACCAAATTGAAAGGCTTCCAGGGAAGCAGATTTGGCTCAACTGATAAGGCGTCCACCTACTACATGGGAGGTCCAGGGTTCAAACCCAGGGCCTCCTGACCTGTGTGGTGAGCTGGCCCATGCACAGTGCTGCTGCACACAAGGAGTGCTGTGCCACGCAGGGGTGTACCCCGCGTAGGGGAGCCCCATGCGCAAGGAGCATGCCCTGCAAGGAGAGCCGCCCTGCATGAAAAAAGTGCAACCCGCCCAGGACTGGCACCGCACACACCAAGAGCTGATGCAGCAAGATGATGCAACAAAAAGAGACCGATTCCCAGTGCCGCTGACAAGAATGCAAGCGGACACAGAACACACAGTGAACGGACACAGAGAGCAGACAACTGGGAGGGGGAGGGAAAGGGAGAGAAGTAAATTTAAAAATAAATCAATTTTTACAAAAAAGGTTTACAGACCCTTAAATGGATCTAAAGTTGATTTTGACGCTTCAACATAGAAATTACCCTAAATATGGGAATTATTCAAGATATGCCTTCCTGAGGAAGTGGACTTGGCCCAGTGGTTAGGGCATCCATCTACCACATGGGAGATCTGTGGTTCAAACCCTGGGCCTCCTTGACCCATGTGGAGCTGGCCCATGCGCAGTGATGATGCGCGCAAGGAGTGCCCTGCCACGCAGGGGTGTCCCCCGCGTAGGGGAGCCCCACTCACAAGGAATGCACCCCGTAAGGAGAGCTGCCCAGCGCAAAAGAAAGTGCAGCCTGCCCAGGAATGGCACTGCAGGCACGGAGAGCTGACACAGCAAGATGATGCAACAAAAAGAAATGCAGATTCCCGTGCCACTGACAGCAACAGAAGCGGACAAAGAAGAACATGCAGCAAATGGACACAGAGAACAGACAACTGGGGAGGGGGAGGGGAGAGAAATAAATAAAATAAATCTTTAAAAAAAAAAAAGATATGCCTGCCTATAGAAAATTTAGTGTATGTGTGTCTTAGTGTATTAAATGAGCATTTTGCAGCTGAAACCAAATGCCATTTATCGCTTGTGTTTTCTCGTGTGTGCTAGTATCAGATCTGCATAGGTACATGTAACTCGTGTTTTCTCTGTCAATCGTTCAAAGCCTTTGTGTGTCTCTGGAATGAGGCGGGGTTTCTGAAGGCAGCTCCAGTATAAATCAGTGGGCTGGAGATGGACCCGTTCGGTTACACCGTCCAGCTTCCAGCCGGGCCTAAGGTGGGCAGACGCAGGAAACGAGTCCTTCGCCTCTTCTCCCGACGGGGCCTATGTTGCGGATCGCCCCACCTGTGGACGGGCCTTTGGCTTTGTTCAGGTCGTTCTGGTGCTCATGAGAACATGGTCGTCCTCAAAAGCAAACCCGGCGTTTGGGCAGGAAGCGCTCAGCCACCCGTGGCACCTGCAGCACCTGTGGCACCTGCGGCACCCGTGGCCCCTGCAGCACCCGCGGCACCTGCGGCACCTGCAGCACCTATGGCACCGTGCTTCTTTCAGAGGCGAGTGGAGGACAGTGCTCTGGGGCGCCTGGCGTGCACTGCCCTGGTCCCACATTGGCTCCTCTGCCCCAAGATTCCGCCTTCTGGTGAAATATGGGGAGAGCGACTCAGTGGCCCACAGTGAGGCAGTTTCCTGGCTCTGTAAGCAGGAACCTCAACATCTGAAACAGAGCAAAGGGCTTCGCATCTGTCCAGCAGGTGGTTCAAGGCTGTTAACTCCTGAAGCGACCCCAGGCCAGGTTCACCGTTATCCGGATACGCGGAAACCCGTGCCCTCCGTCGGGTTGGCCCCGGCCCAGCGTGGGATGTGCCGCTTGTGCAGTTTTCCTTAGTTTCTGCTCCAAAACTTTCCTTGGGGTATTATTACTCCCCCTTTCCGTTTTTTTCCCTTGGATACTACTTCTGGAGACTTCCACCATCAATAAATGAGGACATTTCCCATCCTCAGGATACCGAACAACTTTACTCTTTGACGCCCAACACTCATCTTGCTGGGACTGTGTCTGAGATACGTGACAGGTGACCCAGAGCTTTTTTTTTTTTAAGATTTATTTTTTATTTTTTAATTTATTCTCCGCCCCCCCCCCCCGCGGTGGCTTGCTCAGTCGGTAGAGGTGGGGTCTGGCTGCGGACGAGGGGTCGGTCCAGCTGTGGACGAGGGGTCGGTCCCACTTGGGACGAGGGGTCGGTCCGGCAGCAGACGAGGGGTCGGTCTCACAGGGGTTGCGCGGTTCGGCTGACGGGGTCGCCCAGCGAAGCCGGCGACGAGGGGGTCGCCCGGAGAAGCAGGCGATGAAGGGGTCGCCCGGAGAAGCAGGCGATGAACTGGGGACAAGGGAGGCCAGGCCCTTGTCGGGGGCTCTCAGGACTGGAGGGTGCACGGCAGAAGAACTACCGCGGAGACAAGGTAAACACGCGAGTCCACTTTACTGAGGGAGAGGCAACAGTTTTATAGGGGCTGGGGAAGGCTGATTGGTCGAAGCCACGCCCTGTTCTGATTGGTTGCTGGTGAAAGGTCAGTGGGTGGTACTGGACGGGGGAGGGGTGGTGGTTAGGGATTGGCTGTCGCTGTTGCTGGGGGAAGGGGCAGGGTTTAGGGATTGGTGGCTGCTGTTGCTGGGGTGGAGGGCAGACTTGAGTTTCCCGCCCACGCCTGGCTGTTGCTGCTGTCGGGGGAGGGGAAAAGGGCAGACTGGAATTTTCCGCCCTGCGCCTGCGCAGGGAGAAAGAAGAAGAAGGGTGCTGCCCTACAGGCATCGTGTGGCGCCATCCGGGAGGAGGGGCGGCCGCGGAAGCATGGCTGCCGAGAAGGGGAGGCCCGAGGGCACTCTGCGCCCATGCCGAGCTCCCTTCAGGGGTGGCGGTGAGTCCGACCAGCCACCCTATTATGGGGGCAGCGGAATTAGGCCTACCGCGGCCGCTCCCCTCGCCAGGCCAGCAAACCACACTTCAGCCCGAGGGGTGACTACACCCCCCCATTTTCTGCTCTCTGTGTCCATTCGCTGTGTGTTCTTCTGTGTCTGCTTGCATTCTTGTCAGCGGCACCCGGAATCTGTGTCTCGTTTTGTTGCGTCGTCTTACTGCGTCAGCTCTCCATGTGTGCGGCACCACTCCTGGGCAGGCTGCACTTTTTTTGTGCTGGGCGGCTCTCCTTACAGGGCGCACTCCTTGCATGTGGGGCTCCCCTACGCGGGAACCCCCCCCTGCATGGCACGGCACTCCTTGTGCACATCAGCACTGCACGTGGGCCAGCTGATCGCACGGGTCAGGAGGCCCTGGGTTTGAATCCTGGACCTCCCATGTGGTAGGTGGATGCTCTATCCGTTGAGCCAAATCCTCTTTCCCCAGAGCTTTTTTTAAATAATTAATTTTAACCTAGGGTTTGATACCTCCTATCAGACTGCCCCCAGTCACGGTCTCACTCAGATGGACCGCAGACGCTGAGCTGGTGCTTTTTTTGAACAATGACATTTCCCCCCATTTGAAGTGTGGTTTGCTCTCTTCCTCGATGGCTAGTTGACCTGTGCACGCGGTGACACATGTCAAGAGTGGAGCTGCCCCATCGGATGTGCCCACCGACCTGGGCTGGGCCAGCCCCCCAAGCCGACAAGCTCCAGGCCGAGAACTGCAGCCTGCGCCCCAGCCTGCGCTGCAGGCCATTCGTGGGGCTCCTCTCCGCGGGCCATGGCCTGTGGGTGCAGGGTCCACCGCGTAGCGGGAGGGCGAGCTGGGCGCCTGGTCGGGGCCTCTGTGGCAGGCTGGGGCACAAGGTGTGCCAACTCCTGGCCCTCAGGGTGGGGCCCCCTGGGGGGTCAGCCGCCACACCCACAGTCCAGCCACTGGGTGGGCACCAAGGGGAGAGGGGCCTTAGCGCCCCACCCAGCGCTGCTCACGGCCCCAGACGAGGCACAGCCACGCTGCAAGGAAGGTGGGAAACTCCCCGCATTTACCTGGCAGCAGCCGGGGACCGGGGTCTGAGGTGGGGCAACGGGCCCCTGCGCCCCTGCGACTCCTCTTTCCCCAGCCTGTTTGGTATTAAGGGGACAGCTGCTCTTCTCACAAGGGCATTCGAAAGATGATTTCAGGTAACGTTGGGAGACGACGGAATGCACGTTTATTGTAACAGATTTGAATAAAGACGTATGTAGTAAAACGAGGGACTCCCTCGTGCCCCAGTCCTGTCTTCCCCCGTACCTCACAGTTCCGCCTCCCCCGCCCCTCGCACTTACATCTCCCCCCACTTTTCTCTCCCCCGGCGCCCCGGTCCTGTTTTCCCAGCTGGGGCTGCGTTCAGCTGTGTGGGACGGCTCTTCCAGGAAGGACCCTAACTGCCCTGCCGAGGTCAGCAGAGCTCCGCCGCTTGGCTCACCGGCGGGAAAACGGGGTGCCTGACAGCGAAAGGTCGGCCCCGACCGCCTTGTCCCTCTCAGGCAGCAGTGAGAGACAGAATGGGATAGAGAAGGTTGGGGTAACTGCGTGTGTGGGGACACGGATGCACACGAGCCTGTGGGCATGTCCACACGTGTGTGTGCACGCACATGTGTGTCATGTGTGCACGCTTGTGTGTGCATGCGTGTGTGTGTTCGTGCACCTGTGTGCGCTGTGCGCCCCAAGTCCAGGGACGTTCCGACAGCTCTGTGGTTCTCTTGCGCCCCGCTGTGTTTCGTGGGGTGGGGCCAGCAGTCCTAACTGCTTCTCCCACGTTCCCCCGACATGGAAAACCTCTTGGAGCTGAGCTGCTGGTTCAGGTGTAGGAAGGGACCCAGCAGCCTCTGAAGTTAGCTTTAGCTCAGAATTTTGGAAGTTTTGAGGGGCTGAGGCTTTGGATGTCTGCTCTAAATCCTTATTGCTGTGTGGGTGTTAGTGGTGCCAGGGTTTGTTTTTGTTTGTGTTTAGCCACGTGGAGGGGGCTCCAGCCACCACTTGGGCTCTTTAACCTGGAGGGCCGGTTTGGGTAGGCAAGCTGCTTCCAGCAGCGTGGGGGTCTGCTTTGTTTCTGTGCCGAGGGTGGTGGCCGCATGTGAGGTTCCTTCCAGCTGCCCCGCGGTGCTGCGGGGTCCCTCGCAGTCCTGTGCTGGCATCGCCGGCGTCTGTGGCCGCTTCCTGGTTGGCTCCAGGTAGAGGTGGGGTCTGGGGCCCAGCGCCCCTCCGCTGCGTGTTCGGGCACGCGCCATCGGGCCGGGGGCCGGCGGCGCACACAGCCCTTCACACGCCCACGCCGCCCGCGTCGCCCGCGTCGACCCTGCCGCTTTGCGCAGTGTGTTTGTGCCGACCTCGTAGTCACTCTTCTGTTTCTCCCCTGCAGAGTCCGTAGAGGGGAAACACCAAGGCTTCCAGATGAATAACCGGCAGGAAGATATGGAAATCGCGTCCCACTACCGGCGCCTGCTCCGCGAGCTCGATGAGCAGAGGCGGCACGGCGTCCTGTGCGACGCATGCATCGTCGTCGAGGGCAAGATCTTCAAGGCGCACAAGAACGTGCTGCTCGGGAGCAGCCGCTACTTCAAGACGCTCTACTGCCAGGTGCAGAAGACGTCCGAGCAGGCCACGGTCACCCACCTGGACATCGTCACGGCGCAGGGCTTCAAGGCCATCATCGACTTCATGTACTCGGCCCGCCTGGCGCTGAGCAGCGGCAACGTCATCGAGGTGATGTCGGCCGCAAGCTTCCTGCAGATGACCGACATCGTGCAGGCGTGCCACGACTTCATCAAGGCGGCGCTGGACATCAGCATCAAGGCCGACGCGTCCGACGAGCTCGCGGAGCTGGACATGGGCGCCCCGGCCGGCGGCGGCACGGACGCGCTCATCTCAGCCGTCATGGCCGGCAGGAGCATCTCGCCGTGGCTGGCGCGGCGCACGAGCCCCGCCAACTCTTCCGGGGACTCGGCCATCGCCAGCTGCCACGAGGGAGGAAGCAGCTACGGGAAGGAGGACACGGAGCCGAAGGCCGATGGCCCCGACGACGGCGCCTCCCAGCCCCTGTGGTCCGGAGATGGGGGCTACGGGTCTCTGCGCATCAAAGAGGAGCAGATGTCACCGTCCCACTATGGCGGCCACGAGCTGCCTCCCGCGAAGGAAGCAGCACAGAACTTCTCCGACCCAGGTGCGGGGGACGGCTGGCAGCCCACGGGCCGGAGGAAGAATCGGAAGAACAAGGAGACCGTCCGGCACATCACTCAGCAGGTGGAGGACAGCAGCCGGGCCAGCTCCCCGCTCCCCTCCTTCCTGCCAGCTTCAGGGTGGCCGTTTAGCAGCCGCGATTCAAGTAAGCCTCTCGCTTGTCACAGGTGCTCTTGAGCTCAGCGTGCCCCTCACGGCCCAGAGCTTGTGCCCGAGGCTTCTGGGTCCACTGTGCTGGGTCCCCACCTTCCCGTGGGCCCCAGGTCCTCCCCAGGGTGGGTGGCGTGAGTGCAGGGAGCACTGATGGCACGTTCTGAGCCAAGGCGCCCGCACAGCCCTCTTGAGGGGTGTCCGACACGGCGGCCAGGCGCCGGCCAGGCTCGCTGCCGAGGGGCACTGCCCTGAAGCTGAGGGTGCCTAAGCAGGGGGCCTGCGGCTGGGAAAAGGGAGTGGCCCGGGAGGGGCTCCTGCGGCCGTGGGGTGGGGCGGGGCCAGCGCTGGGGCTTGCTTGGCTTTGCGCACAGGAACCTGGGCGAGCACTGGTCTCGGTCAGCGGATGTCCTTCCTACACGGCATGTCACGGGTACCACTGGCGGCTCTCTCTGCTCAGTGTTTGGGCAGCCAGCACCGCTGTCTGCCTTTCGCCACCCGAAGAGGAGACCCCGAGCCCACTCCCCGTCCCCCACCCCCCCGGCCCCTGACGACCGCTGAGGCGAGCCGCTGTCTGGCCCAGGTGACCTACCCGCTCGGGACACGCTCAAAGCAGCCTCTCCGCTCCGCACGTCTTCCTGTCGCCCCTGCGCGGTAGCACGTGCAGTTCGTTCCTTTTCCCGGCCCAGTAGTGCCCCATCTTCCTGTGGACCGCACTTTGTTCCTCATTCGCTGTCACTGGGCACTTGGGCTGTTTCCAGCTTTGGGCTGTTGTGAATGTGATCATTAATTTTACATGGTTTAGAAATTAGTTAAATGTAGAACATTAACATTTAAAAGAGGTGAGAAAGACACGGAGTGGACCGTGGAAGGGCGTGCAGAGGTTTCACCTGCTCGTTCCCACCGCAGCGGCACCCTTTGCTACTTGCCGCTGTAGGGACCGCCGAGCAGAAGCGGCACACCCGCTGCCGTTCCTTGGGCCTCGGCGCTGCCACGTGTTACTTGACGCCTGTAGGCTCCGGTGACCTGGTTTTCTGTCTCGCAGCCTCTGTGCTATCCACCACGTCACTTTCGGGCAGCTCCCGAGCTCAGCTAAAAGTGGGTCCCTCACGATCTGAACATATTTTTGCACCTGTGTCCCAAACTAGTAAATAATATTGGAATATTTCTAAGTAGCAGGTGCGGTCCTGAGCCCTTCCGTGTGGCCAGGAGGCACGCCCAGTGGGGCTGGGGGCTCTGCCCTCTCCCGGCCTTGGGGGGCTGCCAGTGCAGTTTAGGGAAGAATATTAGATTGGAACGGGGAGTCGCTTCCGAGCAGGGCCGGACGCTGGCCTTCGCTGTTCTCTGTGCTGAGAAGCGTCTCTGTACCGTGGGGGTAGGTGGGGGGGGCAGGGGGTGATTAGCAGCCTCGGGGAGGGTCTGCCAGGAGGCCCCTCCGCCCTCTCCAGGCAAGTTTGAAATCAGCTCTGTGGACAGTGCTGGACAAGAAGGCAGCAAGCCAGGGCGTCCTGAGCACTGAAACACACCAGGGGGGCAGAGGCGGCCCCGCGCCCGCGGCCTGGAGGCCGAGTGGCGGCTGTGAGAGCGCACGCCCTTGTCCACTGTGCTCTCGTTGTCCTTCGCCTCACTGCTGTCCAGTAGCTGCGGTCAGCTCGAGCCCCTCCAGCTCGGCCCCACCGTCGCGCCGGGCCGGGTTGCTCTCCTAGAGGCTGTCGGCAGCACCCTACGCTGAGTCCCGAAGCCACAGAGGTCTCCAGGCTCTGTCAGATGCCCCTCGGGGCAGCCCCCACCCCCAGAGCTACTGAGCCTCCACTGAGCCAAATCCCGAGCCCAAGGAAAAGTCACGTCCTGTCCTGCCAGCCGTGCACAGGCAGAGGCACGCGAGCTTTGGCGAATCACGGTAGGTGTCCCGCTCGCGGCTTTGTCTGCTAAAAGCCGGCGGCGCAGCTGGAACATGGCACGACGACTCAAGGATGAGCTCATCCAGGTGGGGCGGCCCCTTCCTACCCGTCCCATGACACCTGGCTGAGCCGGGCAGGTGGCGGTGGTGGAGGCTTCTGAGGTCAGTCTTCTTAACGCTCAGGTGTCGAGAGCCGACCAGCGCCCGGGAGAGGCGAGGCCTGTGCCGACGTCTTGAGGCAGCTGTCTAGCAGAAGGTGTTTTTAGACTCCAACAAGTGATTTAGGCCGCGTACTGTTGTCAGAGTCTTCAGTCGCTTGGGTTACCCGGGCAACAGAGAAGCGCTCGCTAGATGAGCCAGAGTTGCTAAGAAAAGGCGCTGCGCTGGTGGGCGGCGCGGGGGCCGCGCTCCTGGCTGCGGCCCACCCCGGCCAGGCGGGCAGGCTTTCGGAGCACACTCGCACTCCCGATGGAGGCCGTTTGTCCGCCGGTGATTTCTTACATCTTGGAGAGGAGTGTTTTCTATTCCATCGCATTTCTAGGAGAACAAGGATGAAGGCCTTTTTAGTTTTTTTTCTTAAAGCAATACAAATTGATCTTATGGTTTTTTGAGGGTCAGAAATCTGGCCTGGGTCCCAGTGGGCTAAAATCACAGGGATGGCAGGTTCTGGGGGAGATCGGCTTCCTGCCTGCCTTCCGGAGGCTTCCGGAGGCGCTGCACGTTCCTCGGCTTGTGGCCATTCCTCCACCTTCACAGCAGGGCCACCGAGCTGCTCACGTCACGTCACCGGCTGACTGGCTCTTTGCCTCCCTCTTCCACTTTAAAAAAAACCAACTTCTTAATCTGAAGTAATTTCAAATTTATAGGACAGTTGCAAAAATAATGCAAAAACCATACAGAGTATTCCAATATACCCACCACCCAGATAACTCAGATCTGCCAACTTTTAACATTTTGCCACATTTGCTGTGCCATTCCATCCATCCATCCATCCGTCCGTCCATCCATCCATCCATCCGTCTCCATCTGTCCATCCATCCGTCCATCCGTTAATCTTTGTTTTCTAAACTTTAAGAGTGGTTTATGTACGTCATGCTCCTTGAAATACTGCCACGCCTCTTCCACTTAAAAAATTTTATTCTAGTAACATATAGACCACCTAAAATTTCCCCTTCTAACTACAGTCCGATACATAGTTCAGTAGTTAGTTAAATTCACCATATGTCGCCATCACCACTGTCCAGTTCTAAAATGTTTCATCACCTCAAACAGAAGCCCTGTGCCAGTTACGCTCTCACTCCCCGTTCCCCGCCCCCATGCCCCGTAACCTGTGTTCTAGTTCCTGAGTATGGCTTTGCTTAGCCTAATTATCTCACATCAGCGGATCAGATAGTATTTGTCCTCCTGTGTCCCACTTATTTCCCTCGACACGATGTCTTCACGGTTCTTCTATATTGCTGCATGTGTCAGGACTTCCTTCCTTCTTACGGATGAATCATAGTCCATTGTGGGAAGCGGACTTGGCCCAACAGATAGGGCGTCCACCTACTACATGGGAGGTCCAGGATTCAGACCCAGGGCCTCCTTGACCCGTGTGGAGCTGGCCCACGTGCAGTGCTGATGCGCGCAAGGAGTGCCCTGCCACGCAGGGGTGTCCCCGCGTAGGGGAGCCCCACGCACAAGGAGTGAGCCCCGTAAGGAGAGCCGCCCAGTGCGAAAGAAAGTGCAGGCTGCCTAGGAGTGGCGGCTGCACACACGGAGAGCTGACACAACAAAAAGAGACACAGATTCCTGGTGCCATTGATAAGGATAGAAGCGGTCACAGAGGAACACACAGCAAATGGACACAGAGAACAGACAACTGGGGGGGGGGATAAAAAAAATAGTCCATTGCATGGATGGACCATTCTATTTACCCATTCCTTGGTTGATGGATGCGTTGGTTGCTTCCACTTTTTGACAACTGAATAGTACCACTGTGATCATCGGTGTGCAAGTCCTTGAGTCCCTGCCTCCAGTCCTTCGGGGAACATACCTAGCAGTGGGCTTGCGGGGCCTGTGGTCTCTCTGTACTTGGCTTTCTGAGGAGCTGCCCGGCTGCCTTCCCAGTGACTGACCACTGTGCCCTCCGAGAAGGAGGGATGCTCCTGTTTCTCCACATCCTCTCTCGTTTTAGAAAAGGCATTTTTAAGGAAGGTGTCAGCCATGCCTGACCAGCAGGGCCAGCCACCCTGCCTCCCCCAAGCACCCCTCTTCAGCTTGGGGTGCCTCTGGGGCCCGTTAGCCTTAGGAATGATTTTCCGAAACCACACATTCTATCTTAGCAGCTCCCAAGTTACAGCTTCCAATGACTTACGCTTCTGAGTTCTAGCAGGTAGTTTGTATCATAGCTCATGGGAAATATTAACGTTGCAGATTGGTTGTTCCATATGTATATTATATACAGATAGACCTTGTTAGCGCCAAGGTACCTTCCACTAGGCCTCCCCAGCTCCGGCCTCCCCAGCTCCGGCCTCCCCAACTCCGGCCTCCCCAGCTCCACCCTCCCCAGCTCCACCCTCCCCAGCTCCACCCTCCCCAGCTCCGGCCTCCCTGGTCTCTGGCCTCCTCAAGAGGACGGTGACAATCCCGGGGGTGGCCGTGAGGACTTGATGGGCTGAGTGTAAAGCTACCAAGTCAGGAGCTGGAGCAGATTCCTACTTGCACTCCCACACATGTTCCTGAAAGTTTCCACAAAATTAAAGTTCTTGACTCTAGAACAAGATTTGTGGCCTTGTAAGTAAATATTTGTATTTGAACTTTGGTAAGGTTGAAATTTGACATATTGGGATTAAAAAAAAATGTTCTGCCACTATAAAATGGGTGGGTGAAGATGGGCTCTGGACCCCCAGCCCCCCAGCTCAGGGAAGAGTGGAGGCCAGCTCCTGTGCCGTGGCCGGGGTCCTGGAGCTGAAGCAGGCCCTGGCGAGCGGGAGAGGGGAGCCCGTCTCTCCCCTCCCCTCCCCTCCCCTCCCCTCCCCTCCCCTCCCCTCCCCTCCCCTCCTCCCCTTCGGCATGAAAGGGGCCCCACCTTTGCGGTTTTCTTATTTCCTGAGGAAACAAGAAGTGCGTCGTCAGCTGCCTCTGACGAGCCTCGGCCACGGCAGCACCTGGAGGACGGCTGCGGTTCCCACCCATTCGTTTTGCCACTGGTGTGACCTGGACTCTGTTGTCCCACTTAAATGGCAGCACCTTTCTTTTGCCACTGGATTTTCTAGAAAATCCAGTTAATGAGAGGCTGGTGCTCGAAGGACTCTTTGTGGACATCAGCCCAGTGTGTTTTTCATTTTAAGGAAATAGGCTGAGTGGTGCTGAGTGTTTGTCCAGTCCCCAGAGGTAGGGGCTGGCGGGGCTGGGGTGGGCACCACCTCCGCCCCGTCAGGAGGAAGCCACGGCCCCCGCTGCCCCCACAGGAACAGAGCGCTTCCGGGGGACGAGGGCAGAGCTGGGGCTGCGCGTGAGGCTGTGCCCAGCTCAGGCAGAAGAAAGCGGCGCAGCAGAGCTGTGCCAGGCGGCAGCCAGGCTCGGGCGAGGCAGCAGAGGGGTCCCGAGCGTCCGGTGCCTCCAGGATCCCAGAGCTCTGCCGACTCAACGAAAGGAAGGCGGGTTTCAGCAGTCGGCAAAATGAGTTGGTATATGTGACAGTTTGAGATTATTTATGAGCCCCAAAAAGAGAAAGGTTATGCTTGTACACTAATCTGTGCATCTGGGTGTGATACCCTTAGGTTGTATCAAATTCAGTGAAGTGCCTCTGATTTAGTTTACTTGATGACATCAGTTCAGGGCTTCTGATTGGGCCCCATCAGTGAGGCAGGACTCAGGCTGAGTCCCCGCCCCGACCCAGAGCTGGTGAGGGGTGGGCGAGAGGAGACGCCTGCCTGCCCCAGGGTGAGATGAGCCATTCACCCGATAGTGTGCAGCTGACCTAGGGGAGAAAGCCAAGACTGACAGAAGAAGGCCTGGAAAGAAACAAGCCTTACCAGGAAAGAGGAAGCCCTGAGAGGCAAGCCTGCAGCTGAGAGAGGAACCCAGAGGGAGGCTGGACCCTGCAGAGATGAGTGACCACCTCGCTTCAGCACCTGTCAGCTGGGAAGCGGGCGTGGTCAACTGATAGAGAGTCTGTCTACCATATGAAGGGTCCAGGGTTCAAACCCAGGGCCTCCTGACCCGTGTGGAGCTGGCCCACACACAGTGTTGCCGCGCACAAGGAGTGCCATTCCACGCAGGGGTGTCCCCCGCATAGGGGAGCCCCATGTGCAAGGAGTGCACCCTGCAAGGAGAGCCGCCCCATGTGAAAAAAGCGCAGCCCACCCAGGAGTGGCGCCGCACACACAGAGAGCTGATGCAGCAAGATGATGCAACAAAAAAGATGCAGTTTCTTGGTGCCACCTAATAATGCAAGTGGACACAGAACACAGTGAATGGACATAGAGAGCAGACAACAGGAGGGAAGGGGAGAAAAATAAATCTTTAAAAAAAAACAGAACAAGAAAAACACACATCAACTGACTCTGGTGGGAGAGCAGCCTTGAGTTGAACTCTTTGGCGCCTTGGAACTATAAAGTTCTATCCCAAACAAATACCATTTATAAAAGCCAACAGATTCCTGGTACTTTGCATTAGCACCCCTTTGGCAGACTAATACAGTACAGGAGCTGTTTTGCTAAGCAAAACTCGCTTGTGATTTTTTAAAAAACAGTTCTTTTTCGCCGGGGTGCAGTTTTGTAGGTGGTTTGGGCCATCTGGTCCTACTCTAAGTAAAGACAGTGCTGGGAGCACGCGGAAGGGAGAGGCTTTCTGCTCCGTCCCCGTCGTGGCCGTGTCCTCCCCCAGGCTTCGTGGAGGCGCGCCCAGCCTGCTGGCATCCCGTCCCCGCAGCTCGCCCGGCATGCCCCTGGTGCTCCGTGCGCTCACAGGGCTGGGCGGCCGTCACGGCCACTCCCGCGTCGAGCTGACCTCCAGGGGTCGCGTTCCCCTGTGAGGGTCTCCCTTCCCCTCTGGCGCCTGCAGGCTGGCCCCTGGGACGAATGGGTTTACTGGGTCCGGGACACTGCTCACGGCAGAGGAGTCTGTTTTTCTTCCCAGTGTTCCATGATCCGTAACAATTGAGAGAGAAAAAATGCCTAGTTACATTGAGAAACAGCTTGTAAACTTACATTTCAATGGAGGGTTTTGAAAGAGTAGTATTGTAATTTTGAAGTGTTCTATTTGAAAGTTTTTACCACCTGTGTTAACCAAAGGGCTGCTGATGAGAAGTATCAGAACTCTGCTGGCTTTTATAAAGGGCATTTATTTGGGGTAAAAGCTTATAGTCACAAGGCCCTAAACAGCCCAACTCAGGGTTCCTAAGAGGTACTTCCTCACCCAAGTCTGTTGCCACGTGATGAAGCAAGGGGGGGCACCTCTGGTCCCTCGGGCCTCAGCTGCTCAGAGGCTCTCTTCTCTTTGGCTGTAAACTATCAGGCCAATGGCTCATCTCTCCCCAGGGCCGCAGAATCAAAGTTCTCTCCTCTTCCGTGTCTGTGGCGCTCTCTTTCTTGTGTGTCTTCTTGAGTGAGTGCCCGTTTTGTCAGCCCACCAAGTGGGCGGGGACTCAGCCTGAGCGACACTCCACTGATGTGGCCGAATCAAGCCCTAATCGTAACTAATTTAACCAAAGGCATCTCAGCTGAATCTAATACAATCAAAGGGGCTATGCCTGGAGGAACAGACCAGTTTACACACATAATATATTTTTTGATATTCATAAATAGGCTACATGACCTTTTTTTTAAAGTGAAGTATGACACCAGGACAGTGCAAGGGTCCCCTGTGCTCACCGACCTCCACCCCCATCGGGTCCCCAGAGGGTGCTTTTGCTGTTTTTGAGGTTTAAATGAGTGTCATTACCCGTCCTCTTGGTTTCCGGCTCCTTTCGAATCCCTGTTGCTGTGGCAGCGGCCGCCCTTCGCGAGCACCCCACCATAACCTTCATCTCACTGCTGACAGGCTTGGGCTGTGGCCAGCTTCGGGCGTCGCGGTCCGTGTCCCGAGGAGCTTCTCTGTCTGCCTTTGGGTATTTATGTAGGAATGGCTCGTCGTGGGGTGCGTTAGTTTGCCACTGCTGCTGTAACAAACGGCCACGCGCTTCGTGGCTGCAGCCAGCACGATGGTGGCCTCCCAGTGCTGGAGGTCAGAAATCTGTAGTGGGCTGGTGGGCCGCGTTCCTCCTGGAGCTCGGCCGTCTCCTGGCCTTCTCCAGCCCGTGGGCGGCCTGCACACCTTCGTGCACTGCCCGCCTGCTGACCACTGGTTTATCATGGATCTTCCTCTTCCCTCTGTCACTTCCAGGCTCTTGCGATGACCCTGGGCCCATGTGATTTCACCCCGCAGCCCTGCATCTGCTTGTTTCACTCAAGTTTGTTTTTCATTTTGAGATAAGTGTCGATTCACATGCAACTGTAAGAAATAATACCAAAGGAGCTGCGCACGGGTCACCCGGCTTCGTGGGGGAAAGGCCTTGCGAGAACAACGTAGAGCTGACGCCGTGCGGTCACTGGCCCTCCCCAGGGCTCCGGCCTCACTGTGCTCGTGTGTGTCTGGTCGCCGCCTCCCGCCTCAGGTGTAGTTTTTCTATCTGTACAGTCTCGTTCCCAAGAACATGCCTGTAAGGACGCAGGGTACTGCGTCTCATCTCTAACCACAGTCAGCCAACGATCTGCCCTCCATTTCCATAAATCTCACATTTTCGAGCTTCATCCATGTTGTTGTGTGTTATTTCTTTGTTTTTTCTCTTTCTTTTTTTGCCATATTGTCTGGATATAGCACAATTGATTTATTCCTTCACCTGTTGATGCACTTTCGGGTTATTTCCAATTTCGGGTTATTATGAATAAAGCATTCATGAATATCCTTGTCAAATCAATGACTGGATATATGTGTCCATTCCTCTTAGATAAATACCTGGGAGCAGATGCAACAAAAGAGACACAGAGAGGAAAAGACAATAAGAGACGTGACAGACCAGGGAGCTGAGTGCCTCTCTTCCAGGTGGGAGGGCCTAGGTTTGGTTCCCTGTGCCTCCTGGGGAGAGACAAGCAGACAGAGAGCAGACAGTGAACAGTGAGGGCAGGGGCGGTAAATAAATCAGCTTCACTTATTTTAATTATAATACCTTTTCCATTTCTCAGCTGAAGATTTTAAGTGATTTTCTTCTCCCAGGAGTTAGCCACTATTATACATCTGGTGTGTCCTTGCAATCCTTCTTTTAAATTAATTATTTTTAATTCAGTTTTTATAAAGGGTATTTATTTGGCATACAAGTTTATAGTCACAAGGCCATAAAGCATGAATTACTTCCCTCACCAAAGTCTGTGGCCGCATGTTGGAGCGAGACGGCTGCTGGTCTCTGAGGGTCCAGCCTCCCTCTTCCTCTCAAGGCTCCGTGGTGCCAGCTTCTCCCGATCTCGCTGTAGGCTGGGATCAGACTCGTCTCTCTCCCTAGGGCTCGTTTCTCTCTGGGCCCAGCTGCTCTGCTCTCTGCACAAGGTCAGCTGTGGGCCACCAGGCTCATCTCTCTTCCGGGGCCTCTGCTGTGTCTAGTGGAGCTTCTCTCTTGCCATCTGTTTCTCCGTGTCCACTGCAGTCCTTTTTATACTTTTACCTATATGTGCATCTATGGGAACTCTTTAGTTTTGTTTTTATTTAAAAAATGTAATTACATTGTCTCACTGTAAAAAAACCTTTTAAGTGAGATAAATTTGCAAAATGTTACAGTGTGTCACTTACAGAAAAGTGACACAGAAAACCCGTTTTCTATGTTGGCACCAGTTGTTTCTGTATCTGAAAGCCTTGGCTCTGAAGGAGAACAGATTTGGCATTTTCTTTTGGTAGGAAGGCAATTCTCTTTGGGTTCATGGCCACCTATGTCCATATAAAATATGCAGAAATATAGTCAGTCTGTGCCCAAATCACTGTCATAATTATCTGTTCCTGTTTCAAGAGTCAGTCAAGGTGCAGAATCGCCCCTTTCTGGGCCCGTCGAGTCCGGGCGTCGAGCACGGGTTGGTGTCTGTCTTCGAGGGACCGAAGCTGAACTGCTCGTGCCTCTTTTTCCTTAAAGCTGTTGTTTCAGAGAAGAGTGGAAGTCATCTTCCCAGACTTTTTATGACTATTGTAAGATAATTTTACAAATTTAGATTCCAGTTAGGTTTTTAAATGACTGTTTCAAACAAACAAGTCCACAGGGTAAAACTACTTTTGGAGAAGGAAGAATTAATTTGAGGGTAGGTTTCCAGTTAGTTTTGACGGCACCATGGATTTTACCGGAAGTCGGTGTGTGGCCGCCCCTGTGCCTCTTAGAGGCCTCTTCTGAGGTTGCTCCTGGGGACCCCTGGAATCATCCTACAGAACAGAACCTGTGCTTTGCAACACTGCGTCTGCCGCCACGCCTCACCGATGGAGAGTGGGAGTCCAGTCCGTTACCATAGACGGGACGGCACGGGCTCTCAGGTGTGCCTGCAGCCCTGGGTACCCACCAGCCCTGGCAGACTTTGTGACATACTTGTGACCAAAAGAACGTGGCGTGGTGATGGTGCGCGACGCCCGAGACACATCGTCACAGGACCGACCGTCTCCTGCCAGCCACGTCATGAGGCTGCCACGGGATGCGGAGCCGAGCCTGCAGCGGCAGCGCCAACTTGCCAACAGCCCGACTGGGACCGCTGGGTGTCCCTGAGCCCAAGCCACCCCTCTAAGCTGCCGAGTCCCGGCCCACAGGAGCGTGAGGGGATAAAAAGCTTGCTGTGGTGTTAGGCTGCCGACTTTGGGGCTAATTTGTTACGCTGCACAAGATACCTAATACAGGTTATATGGGATTACCTCTCTTTGCTGTTGCTTTGTTAAGTATTTGGGGTCTGGGAACAGAAAGGCTCAGTTTCCAGTTTGGACAATTTTGACGTCAGGTGGCTGCAGGCCTTCCCACTGGCCTGTGCGCCCGGGGCCCCCGACCTACCTCACCTGGACCCCCGCCGTGCACGGTGCTTTTGTAGGAACCTCGTGGAGCCTCTTTTCAAGGCCTGAAGTGCAGTTGGCGAGACGGCGTCTGCGCCAATCCAGATTCTTCCTTACCGTCCCCTTCTAGAAATAATGTGCTGCTCTCAAAGCAGGGTGCTGCTCCCAGCTCCAGGAATTCCAGAAGATGTGGAAGACTTTTTAAAAAAATTTTTATGGGAGGTTAATTTTGAAATAGAATCCATGGACATCTTTACTCAAATAGTGGCACTGCCTTCCCAGCAGGCAGGACGCTGTGATGCCGCACAAATCTGCGTGAAACCTGATGCGTTTTCCTCTAGAAACCCCAGGCTGGAAGGGCAGTGCCTTTCTCCCACCTTCTATGGCTTGCTTTGAATTTGGCCACCAGCGCAGTATATGGGTGTCCTAGATGAGGCAGGTCTTTAGAGACAAGATGCGCTTTGTGGCAGTTCAGAGCATGTACAGTGAAAAGAGATGCAGGTATAATTTACCCAAAAAATTACACTTCAAAATACTCAGCTTGCCTCTTTAGCTTAGATTTTCAAAAGGCTCAGGCTGTCCTCTCCATGTAACTGGAAGCAGCGTGCGTCCAGCTCGAGATGGTCCCAAGCGGGTTTGGTCTAGCTCTGAGCACCAAGATGGGGGAAGAGGGTCTGGTGCGGGGCCCTCCCTGGGCCTGGCTCCCCGGGCGCCCCCTGTCCTGTGCCAGGGCCACGGGGCCACCTGCTCCCTTCCCACCAGGAGCAGAGCGCCTCAGGCAGGTCCGGCCCAGCCCCCTTCCCTCCGGTGATGCTGTCTGCTTTGCAGCCACAGTCAAGAATCGAGGCTGCAGGCGTGGCTTGCTGGGTCTGTGAACCTCCTCATCCCCGTGCACGCCCCGTGAGGGGAGCTCCCACGAGAGCAAGGTGGGAGGCTGAGCCCCCCACGCCCTGCCAGGCCTGTCCGTGGCTCACCAGGAGCCCGTGTCCCTGCAGGTGTCGACAGGACCTGGCCTGAGTCTGAGAAGGTGAGGCACGGGAGGAAGGAGAGGGTTAAAAGGGCAGTTACAGGCTGGAAGCCCAAGGGGGTTCAACTCGGCGGGGGCTCGAGGGCAAGGGGGGCTGGAGGCCGGCACTGCCAGGGTTGGAGGCGCCGCTTGAGGGGAGCAGCCGCCAGCACCGGCCTGGGGGGCTGGAGGCCGGCACTGCCAGGGTTGGAGGCGCCGCTTGAGGGGAGCAGCCGCCAGCACCGGCCTGGGGGGCTGGAGGCCGGCACTGCCAGGGTTGGAGGCGCCGCTTGAGGGGAGCAGCCGCCAGCACCGGCCTGGGGGGATGGAGGCCGGCACTGCCAGGGTTGGAGGCGCCGCTTGAGGGGAGCAGCCGCCAGCACCGGCCTGGGGGGCTGGAGGCCGGCACTGCCAGGGTTGGAGGCGCCGCTTGAGGGGAGCAGCCGCCAGCACCGGCCTGGGGGGCTGGAGGCCGGGCTCTGGCCAGGGCACACGTGCCAGCGCACGCCAACGCCACATGTCCCGCCGCGGGCTCTTGAGTCTCCTTCCCAAAGCCTTCTGTTTCTGAGCAGGCAGTTTGAACAGAAGCCACATCCACTTATTTGCCTTTGACGGGGCTTTTGCCCGTTTCCTTGGAGAAGAAATGTGCGTAAGACGTGAGGGGAGCCTGGAGACCTGCAGGCGTGTGCCAATGTCGTCAGTATTCGCGGGGTTCAAAACGACACCCAGCACGGGCTTCTCTCCAGAATTTGTCAGCCTGATGGTTTGTTTCTTTCGTCCTCTTCTCTAAAGGTGTCTTTTTTTTTTTTAAAGATTTATTTTTATTTATTTCTCTCCCCTTCCCCTCCCCCCCCCAGTTGTCTGCTCAGTGTCCATTTTGCTGCGCGTTCTTTATCCGCTTCTGTTGTTGTCAGCGGCACGGGAATCTGTGTCTCTCTTTGTTGCGTCATCTTTCTGTGTCAGCTCTCCGTGTGTGCGGCACCATTCCTGGGCAGGCTGCGCTTTCTTTTGCGCTGGGCACCTCTCCTTACGGGGTGCACTCCTTGCGTGTGGGGCTCCCCTATGTGGGGGGCACCCCTGCATGGCGTGGCATTCCTTGCGCACATCAGCACTGCACGTGGGCCAGCTCCACACGGGTCAAGGAGGCCTGGGGTTTGAACCCTGGACCTCCCATGTGGTAGGCGGGTGCTCTATCAGTTGAGCCACATCCGCTTCCCTGATTTATTTTTTGACATATCTTCATGTTATAGTATTGTGTTTGGCTGATGCTAGCAGATGATCTGTGAAACCTGCAGTCTGTGGTGACCCTGCTCATCTCCTCGGAGTCTTGCAGGCACTTCGAAAGGTCTTGCTGTGAACCCTCTCACCTGTGAACCCTCTGACCTCTGAACCATCTCCCCTTTGCACCATCTCGTGGCTGCTCTGGGGAAACCGCTGAGCAGGCGCGGGTCTAGACCAGTTTTGACGTCCTTGGAGATCTGCGGCCAAGTTCCAGGCCAGGCAACCAGTGACCCCTAGTGGCCCCTGAACTTGAAGTCGTGTTCCCTGCGAGGCAGCGGGTGACACGGCCAGGACGGCTGCTCAGCTGAGCCCGCCCCGGCAGAGGGGCCGCCCGGCCTCGGCCGTGTCCCTCCACTGTCAGCTCTGAACTCGCCTTGAGGCGCGTCTGCGCTGAGCGTGGTCTTCCGGTGCATAGTTGGCGACCCCCCCGGGTACCTGCCAGCAGCCCCCGGAGCTCTCGGCCCGTCAGCGTCAGGCTCTGCGCTTTCCGAGGGGCCCCACGGCCGGTCCGCGGTCGCCCTCCCCTTTGCCTTCAAACCTCTCAAACCCTCTTTTCCTCAGATCCTGAAGACTCCGCCGCGTGCCCGCGTCTGCAGGGGCTAGCCAGACCTCGTCCTCCCTTCAGCCCCTAGCTCGTCACGACTCTGTGCGCAGTGCCCGCCCCTCAGCGCCTCCCTCAGCGCCCCCCTCGGCGCCCCCCCCGTGCCCGCCCCTCAGCGCCCCCCTCGGCGCCCCCCCGTGCCCGCCCCTCAGCGCCCCCCTCGGCGACCCCCCGTGCCCGCCCCTCAGCGCCCCCCTTGGCGACCCCCCGTGCCCGCCCCTCAGCGCCCCCCTCGGCGCCCCCCTCAGCGCCCCCCTCGGCGCCCCCCCGTGCCCGCCCCTCAGCACCCCCCTTGGCGCCCCCCCGTGCCCGCCCCTCAGCACCCCCCTTGGCGCCCCCCCCGTGCCCGCCCCTCAGCGCCCCCCTCGGCACCCCCCCGTGCCCGCCCCTCAGCGCCCCCTCGGCACCCCCCCGTGCCCGCCCCTCAGCGCCCCCTCGGCACCCCCCCGTGCCCGCCCCTCAGCGCCCCCCTCGGCACCCCCCCGTGCCCGCCCCTCAGCACCCCATCAGCACCCCCCTCAGCACCCCCTCAGCGCCTGTCCTCCCCCCTTCCCCCCTCAGCGCCCCCCTCAGTGCCCGTCCCCCCCGCGCCCCCCCCGCGCCCCCCAGCGCCCCTCGGCCTCCCGTTGGCTCACCCGTGGTCGCTCTGCGCCCTCAGCCTGGTGGTCGACCCTGGGGTCAGCGCACTCCCCCTGGCTCCCAGTGTTGACCTCTTACGCAGTCGTCAGCGACAGGAACAGGAGGGTCTCGGGCCCGACTGCCGGCCGGCAGCAAGTCCCCCCAGGGTCCTCTGCTCTCGCCACGGGCTTCCCCCCCGCCCTGCTGTTTGCTGTCTGTGCCCATTCGCTGTGTGACCTTCTGTGTCTGTTTCTCTTTTTCTCTTCTCGTCTTTCTCCTCCAGGATGCTCTGGGATTCGGTCCTGGGGACCTCTGTGGGGAGAGGGTCCTGTCGATTTGGCCGCTTGAGCTCCTGGTCTCTGCTGCGTCTCGCCTTGACGCTCACCTTCCTCTCTCTTTTGTTGCGTCCTCATCTTGCCACGTGACTCGCTTGCGTGGGCACGTGCTCTCGGCGCAGGCACTTTTTTACCAGGAGGCCCCAGGGACTGAACCCGGGTCCTCCCATTTGGGAGGCGAAGTCCAGTCTCTTGAGCCGCATCCGCTTCCCGCCTCCGGCTTGTTAATGCAGCGCTTCCCAGGTTCCTCGGCGGCGGCTGCTTGGCACGTCCCTGGGGACGCCTTTCTCCTTCGTTGGGCCGCGGAGGGGCAGGGGTCTGACGCAGCCAGGAGGGATGTGGGAGGCGCCGGCCCTCTGCTCAGGACACGGGGCCTTTGGCACAGAGACAGGCTCTGAGTGCCTGGGGAGGCGGCACTTCCTGGCCCGAGAGCTTGGGAACACAGGGGCCTTGAGGGGCGATGGGCAGCACATTTGGGCCGGGGGCTTCCTGGCACTTGGCCAGCAGAGCAGGGCAGGGTCCTGGCTGGTGAGGAGGCCTGCAGACTCCAGGATGGGACACGTCCTCTGGCCACAGCAACCCGGGTGCCCAGGCGACGAGGAGCTGAGTGTGTCTGCGGGGTGGACCGGGAAGGTGCCAGCGGGGCATGGGGGTTCTGGGCAGCAGCGCGCAGCGGCGGCTCAGCGGTGTGTTCCATCGTCGGAAGCTGGCCTCAGAGCAGCGCCGCCTCTGCCTGTCGACATGTTGCTTGCGGTTGTCAGGACCTGAACACAGGCCGAGAACCTTCCAGAACCACAGAGGAGAGCTGGGACCCGCACGGGGGGTGCTGGCCGGGCTCGGCCCCTCTCTGTCCCACCGTCTTGCTCTGGTACCTTCTTTGTTTGTTTGTTTATTTCTCTCCTTCCCCCCTGGTTGTCTGCTCTCGGTGACCGTTCACGGGGACACCCCTGCGTGGCACGGCACTGTCATGGGCCAGCTGCACACCGGTCAAGGAGGCCCGGGGTTTGAACCTTGGACCTCCCATGTGGTAGGCGGACGCCCTATCCATTGGGCCAAATCTGCTTCCCTGCATATATTTTCTTTTGTGGCAAACATATTTAACAATATTTGCCATTTACCCATTTTTAGTGTATACTTCATCACCTTACTTACATTCTCGGTGTCGCGCTCCCATCACTACCTTCCTTTCTAAACCGATTTTTCCTGCAGAAACTGCTCCCATCAGGCACTGGCCTCTCCCCCAGCCCCCGGTGGCCTTGGATGTACTTTCTGTCTCCATGAATTTGTTTTTTCTGGGTTTTCCTATCAGTGGACTCGTACGATACTTGTCCTTTCACGCCTGGCTTTATTGTGCTCAATGTGGCGTTTCCACGGTCCGTCGACCTACCCTCACGACATTCCTTTCTACGCCTGCGTGAGCTCCGTTTAGCTGATGGGCCTTTGGGTCTTCCCCGCCTTGGGCTCGTAGGATAGCTGTGGACATGCGCGTGCACGTTCTCGTGTGGACAAAGGAATTCTAGTTTCTCTTGGACGTACACCTAGCAGTGGAACTGCTGGGCCGCAGGGAACCTGTGCAAGCCCGCAAGGAGCTGGCGGGCTGTTTCCACAGCGGCGGCACCGTTTTGCATTCCCAGCAGCCACGCACGAGGGTTCTGATTTCCCGCGTCCTCGCCAACGCTTGTCGTCGACCTTTTAGAGCCGTCCTGGGGGGTGTCGGGTAGCATCTCGTGGTTCTGGGCTGCCTCCCCTGACGGCGGATGATGAGCATCTTTCCGTGTGCTTATTGGCCGTTCCTTTATCTTTTTTGGAAAAATGTCGATTCATATCCTTTTCCCATTTTAAAATTATATTATCTGTCCTTTTATTATTGACTTGTAAGTGTTCTTTATATATTATAGGTACAAATATACCTTACCAGGTAATGTGATTTGCAAATTTTCTCCCATTCTGAGCTGTCTTTTCACTTTTCTGATAGTGTCCTTTGCAGCGCAAAAGTTACAGATTTTGATGAAGTCCCATTTATCTGTTTTTCCCTTCTGTTGCTTGTACGTTTGGTGTCGTATTTAAGAATCCGTTGCCCAATCTGAGCGCAGGGAGAGCGACACCGCGTTTTCTCTGAGTGTTACAGTTTTGGCTCCGACAGGTCTTTGGTCCATTTTGAATGTCCCGTAGCTGGAATGCTGCCGCCTGCCCTCAGCCCTGGGCCAGCGCCTGGCCCCTCCCGTGGCCGGGGCTGCGACCGGCCACTGTTGCAGGATGGACGGGACGTGGGCCGTTGCAAGGCTGCACCCACCAACAGAAAGCAGGGGAACCGGTGCCCTCGGCCCGACTCCCCTGCAGCCCTCCCCCCAAACTCTCCACTGACCTGCCTCTTGTCTCCCCGCCCCCAGACGCAGACCTGACCGTGGCCGAGGCCAGCAGCTCTGACGGCCGAGGGGACAGGGCCGAGCTCTTCGCCCACGCCGACGAGGGCCTCCTGGGGGCAGAAGGCGGCTACCTGGGCCAGCCGCTCACGCCCGAGAAGGAGGACGCGCTGCACCAGGCCACGGCGGTGGCCAGCCTGCGGGCGGCCCTGGCGAGTAAGAACAGCCTGCTGTCCCTCAAGGCGGATGTGCTCGGGGACGACAGCGCCCTGCTGCTCGAGTACCTGCCCAGAGGCGCCCACTCCCTGTCACGTAAGTCCACGTCCCCGCCGCCTGCCGCCGGCTTGGTCTCGATGTTGACGGGAGCGTTGCAAGTGTCAGAAGCACGGCGGACGGGACCGGCGGGGGTCGGCCTTGGGGACCTCCTCGGGGCCCTCCCCCAGGCCTGCCGACCCACGTGGAGGCCACGTGGGGGTGGACCCGCTTTCCCCGTCCTTGCTGTGTCCTGAGAAGGGGTCAGGGAGGGGCAGCCCTGCGCTTGGCGTTTCCTGCCTGAGTCCACGGCGCGTGAGTCACTAACGCCAACGAGTGTACAAGTGCGCACGAGGGATGAAGCGATGACCAGCTCTGCACGTGCCGGGCTGGGGTGGGGGGCTGGAAGGAGGCAGTGGGGGGGCCAGGAAAGAGATGGTGGGGGGCCGTAAGGAGATGGGGGGAGGTAAGGAGACGGGACAGGAAAGAGGTGGTCGGGGGCCGGAAGGAGATGGGGGGTGGTAAGACAGTGGGGGCCGTAAGGAGATGGGGGCAGGGACAGGTCTGGACCTCCTGTCCCCACTGCCCACTCCGTGTGCCGTGACCAGCCTGTGTGGGGCGATGGGTAGCAGAGCTGCTTACAAGCAAGGTGCAGTCAGGAGTGTACATTCTTTGGCTGTGTTTTTGCCAGATAGTGCTGGTACACGTGACTTTTTTGTGACGAGCCGGGTGTGTGTTTGAATGGCCCCAGCTGAATTCCGCTTGCCCCGGAGCAAATGACAGGCGAGCCCACAGAGCGGCTGCCCCCGCGCGTGCCCGAGCGTCCTTGCTCGGTGAGGCAGGAGGGCATGCAGCGCACGCAAAGCCTCCAGACGTGCCCGCGCCACGGGTGCCAGCCTGGGAGCAGGCGTCTTTCCCTGGCATCCTGGGAAAACGTGGCCGGTCGGCCTGGGCTCGTGGGAGAAGGCTCAGCCTGCAGAGAGGAGGCACCCAAGGTGGGAGGGGCCCCCGGCAGCCGAGGGGCTGGCGACTGGGGGGTGGCAAGTGCAGCATCGTTTTAACTCTCACTCTAGTTTTAAAAACAATTTTTCTTTCGACTTCATCATGAGTGCTAAAAAATTCTTTTGAGGTTTTCACGTTGGACTGAGGGATGATGAAATTGTGACTAATAAAAACTAAGAGTGGAAAACCATGTTACGGTCTTGTTCCTTCGTGAGGGGCCGTTGCCGGTGTCGCCCCAGGCGTGCCCATGCGGCGGTCATTCAAAGGGCTCGGCCACCTGGCTCCTTCTCAAACCCTCATCAGGCTTCGCTTCTGCGTCTGCGGGATGGGGCAGTGTCCCTGTGATTACAGCGGTTGCGAGCGTGACCAAAATGACGGCCACGCATGCCCAGCAGACTGGTCACTGCCTGTCGCCGAGAGGGTGCGGCGTGGGGCGCCGGGTGGGCTCTGGACGCGCAGACGGAACGGGAAGGTGTGGCGGGCGCCAGGCCAAGCCCCCGCCCGCGTGCCATCTGCCCACGCCACTCCCCGGGGGACGGGCGCGTCTGTTCTCTCCCGACGCCCCGTCCCTTGTGCGCACTGTGCGCTACCAACTCCTGGAGGGCGAGGACCTGTCCCGAGGCGCCAGCAGCCTTCAGGGCGCATCCGGCCTGTCTCGGTCGCTCAGCTGGCCTATCCTGGCCGGCGCACGGGGCGCGCTCTGCCCTGCACCCTCCCCGGCCCCCTGCTTGCAGCCGCCTCGGCCTCCTGAGCCCTGCGGCATGGCACCCGGGGCGCTCGGTGGGCTTTTCTTTTCGGGCCTTGCTGTCTTTCACGTGCGTCTCGGGGTGAGGGCGGCAGCGCGGACGCCAGGCTGCCTCGCGCCCTCTCCTCGCCCGTGGTGCTGTGGAGAGCCGGGGAGCAGCTTCCACCCCGCTCTGTTTCTCGTACGACTGCGCCCGGTTCCAGTTGAGCCAGCTCCTTCTTCTGCGTTTCACCGTCCTCTCTTCTAAGAGTCTGGATTTTCCACGTGTCCTAGGAATCTGCTCCTGCGTCTTCCGTAACAAGGTTGTAGAAGTGGCAGGGCCGCGCTGGCCAGGCTGTGGGCAGCGTGAGGTGGACGGCGGAACGGGCTCTTTCCAACTCTTTGGCTCTCCTAAGTAGAGTCTGCTTGCTTCGGAGCATGCACTAGAACGAAGGATGGAAATATCCAGAAAAAGAAAACTTTGCTTTCCAAAATTTCGTCAACTTGTCTCACAGTAGGCACATCGTTGCCAGGCTTTGTGCTCCTCTCCTCGGTGGGATGGATGCTGTTTGGTCCAGATGGGCATGGCCAGGACTGCTGGCCACCGGGAGGTGGCCCCAAGCCAGCTGCTGGTCCCAGGAGGCGTCCAGCTCTCCAGGCCCCTGGTTTAACGTACTTTAACGCTGTGGCGTGTATGAAGCGTGTCAGCAGGCTCCTCGCTCCGTGGTTTGTTTTTCCGCATCTCTATACCGGATCCCAGAAGGCAGCCTGGACGCTGGGCTGGTGTTCTGTCCACTGCTCTGCGGGCTTTAGTTTACAGACGTCACACCAGCCCTTTGCCTCGTTCGTGTCCTACCAGAACTGCTGTTTCCAAAATGCCACCGTTGATGGGAGTAAACTGGACGTTCGTTGGAGAAGCCGTGCCCGCGGTGTGGTCGGCAGGGGAGGGAGGGGCCGTGGGGTGTTGGACCCTGCGTGAGGCCTGCGTGAGTCCATCTCTCCAGCTCCTCTCGCGTCCCCAAGGGTGGCGGCCGTTGCACGTCCGCTCCTCCCTGGTGGCAGCTCGTCCATCACGGGGCTGTGCGCAGGAGAGGTGCCTCGGTTGATGGCCCCCGCCGTGTCACCCACCTTTCACCGGGGGCCTCCCTGCGGGGGGAGCATCGCCAGGCCCCGGGAGCCGAGAACGGCGCTAGCCACGGCCAGGTGAGTGCCGGGGGTGGTGGCCCCGGAAGACGTGGGCTCCCGGGCCGTGGCTGCGATGTGGCTCTTTCCTCAGCCTCCAGGGGCACCAGGAGCCTCGTCTGCGGTGGGGTCTGGGGGCCGTGAGTGCCCCCGGGCGCCGGCCGCCTGCCCCGCCTCATTGGCCCGGAAGCCGGTCATCAGGAATGAGCCACCAGGCAGATTTGGCGATAGTCCCATTGGGGTGGTGACATCCTCATGCAGCGAGAGGAGGACGACACAGTCCGTGTGGACGTTGCTGTGACGACAGCTTTGTATGGGGGCGGCCTGGGCTGGGGTCGCCAAGCTCTGGCCAGTCCCGCGTGGGCCCCGCGAGCCAGGCACTGTGGTGTGGCCCGGTCAAAAGGAGCGTGGAATACGCAGGCAGCGCACCAGCAGCGCAGGGCAGGGGACAGGTGCTCTCTGGATGGCTCTGGAGCCTTCTAGAAAACCTGTTTTCAGAGGATGAATAGCATTGGTGTGACTGTCCACAGGGTGCGGCATCATTTCAGCATCGAGCCAGAAAGGCTCCGGGTGTCGGCGCGAGCTCTGCCCGCCGCTGAGCGTATCCCTGGGTTTAAACACTGCGAGTCCCCTGGCGGTGACGGGCGTCCCCGCCTTGTGTCCCTGGAAGAGCGTGCCGTGTTTCTCCGTCAGAGAACCGGCGCACCCTCTGGTCGGCCGAGGGGTGTGGGACGGGAGGCTTCTGCTGCCGTGGCTCTTGGCGCTGGCGGTGACCGTGGAGCCCCGGGGGGCTGCGGCGCCGCGCTCGTCTGTGGAGGGGCCCAGGCTTGCAGGAGGCTGGATCAGTGAGCCCGTGTGACTCGTCTCTGCTTTAGAGGGTATTTCCTTACGGTGTTCGAAAAACGAGCCAGGAAGCCTTGAGCGCGCACTGGGATTGTAGCTTCCTGGAAAGAGCATCTGGAGGGAGAAGTTCCGCGTCTGTCGAGGAGCAGTTGACAGATCCTGCAGCCCTTTCCGAAGGCCCCTCCTGGAGCCGCAGGCGCAGCTGCGCCCAGCGGCCGACCTCCAGGGAGCCCCCTCGGCGACTGTCAGCGCGGGGAGGGGCTGCCTCTGAGGCGCCCGCGCTCGGGCGTGTCGTGGACACCTAGACGCCACGTCCATCGAGGCCCGCTTGCGCCTCTCGCGGGAGGATCGTGGACAGCGCTTCGGGATGCTGAGCCGTCCACTGGCGTTGTCCCCGGATGAGGCTCGTCTCCCGTGTCCCCGGCCTACATCTCTTGTGGGCTCAGTAGCAGCAAAGCCGCCGCCCCCTGCGCCCCCTTGTCCAATTGGAGGCCCAGGAGCAGGTGCTGCCCTGGCCCAGGCAGGAGCCTGAGGGCCGATGGCCACTTCCCTGGGCAGGCGGGCAGAGGCTCGCGGGCGGTGGCTGTGGCCGCTTGCCCCGGGGGCCCAGTGCGGGGCCCCAAGCCTCCCGGCTAATCGCCACTGGACGTGCTGCGGGCTCCTTGGAGCAGCGTCTAAAGGGGTCCTCTAAGACAGCCCACCTCCCGGGCACTCCTCCCCGCTCGGCCAGGCCACGTAGCATAGAAAGCCAGTTCTAGCCTAACATCACGATGAGCTTTTGCAATAGCTGTTTTTTCACTCTCACAGTGATATGTCGTATGAAGTAAAGGTGGTTTTATATTTATTATTATTATTTTTTAAATGTTACATTCAGAAAATACAAGGACCCCATATACCCCCCACCCCCCTCACCCCACTCCTCCCACGTCAATAACCTCTTTCATCATCGTGGACATTCATTGCATTTGGTGAATACATTTTGGAGCACTGCTGCACCACATGGATAATGGTTTACATTGTAGTTTACACTCTCCCCCAGTCCACCCAGTGGGCCATGGCAGGGCATACAATGTCCAGCATCTGTCCCTGCAACACCACCCAGGACAACTCCAAGTCCTGAAAAGGCCCCCACATCACATCTCTTCTTCCCTCTCCCTGCCCTCAGCAGCTACCGTGGCCACTTTCTCCACATCAGTGCTACAATTTCTTCCATTACTAATCACAGTAGTTCCGCAGTAGAATAGCAGTAAGTGCACTCTAATCCATACTCTATTTAAAACGTCTCTCTGAACCTTTCTCTGAGGAAACCTCTCATGAACGAGCTGCACTGACCACCTGCAGCCACGTGATGCGCATCTGCTGCTTCTGACCCCGCGCCCCCAGCCAGCTCTCGGAACTGTTCCGGAAGTCACAGATGGTGCACGTGAAGAAAGTCTGTTGGATGTGTGCCTCCTGAGGGAAAAAAATCTTTAAAGCACTCGAGCTTGTTTTGGATTTTGGAAATCCCTGCCGTGGTCTCCCGTGGCTGCGCTGTGACCGTGTGGCGTGGGTGGACCATCGTGCCTGTCCCAGTGCCGGGAGCTGGGCACGGCTCGTGGGGGCAGGTGGGGAGTGTGGCGGGGGCTGCGCCCTCATCCACGGATCTGGGGCCAAATCCTCAGAACCCACGTATTTTCTAGAAAGTCAGGAGGACGAAGCCTCGCCCCTGACGTCCCTGACACTGTGCAGGCTTCCCGCCCCGTGTGAAGGAAGCGCTGGCTGAGAATGACCCCGGGCTGTTTCTTTTCAGAAGGAACACCTCGTGTTCATTGCGTCCATTTTCGTTGCCATGTTTGGTGCGGCCCTGGCTTCTTGGTCCAGAGCAGGTAGCTGTGGGCGTGGTGGGCTCCAGCAACGCGGGGCAGGGGCAGGGGTCCTGCAGCGGGACCGCTTCCGGGTCCCAGAACAGTGGGAGATGTGCTGTCCAGCTGGGCATGGGCGGGCTCCTGGGGGAGCGGGGGCCCTGCTGCCCGACGGCCACCACGTAAGCCGGTCCCCGGCCGCCCTGGCGCGCCCAGCCTTTACGAGCAGGAAATGAGTTTCTGAGGCCAGGGAGAAGTCGGGCGGTTGGAGAGGCCTGGGGTCTTGTACGACGGTGACCGTTTCCCAGCCCCCACCAATCTCAAAAGACCCGTGAGGGTGCCCCCTTGCCGTGTCAGGGGCCTTATTATTGTAAAGTGCCTTTCTGAGCTTGGGTGTCAGGTTGTTTCTTTTTGTGTTGGTTGCAGAGTGTTTTTTTAAAACTGCTAGATCTCGGAGATTTACGTCCACACCTGGGCACACCAGCAGAGCAGACAGGGGTGAAGTCTTACTTGAGGCCATCATCTGCACACGCAGAGAGCTGATGTAACAAGATGACGCAACAAAAAGAAACAGAGATAACCGGGGCCACTGATAAGGATAGAAGCGGTCACAGAAGAACACACAGCGAATGGACATAGAACACAGACAGCTGGGGGGGGGAGGGGAGAGAAATAAATTTAAAAATCTTAAAAAAAAAATTTTTAGACAGGTTCCATATAACCCAAAAGTACTAGGCTTGTGGTGGATGGAAAAATGATAAGGGATGTAGGAAACATTTTAGAACCAATAGCTATCTGATTCTATGTTTATGTCACATTTTTCCCTTAAAATTGTTAAGTCATCTAACATACGGAATTTTCAGCAGGTTCACTGAGATAGTTCATCACCTACTCTTTTTTGAGTTTCTCACTGAAATATCATGCCTCAGGGATTGATTTCAAAGATTTTTAAAAATTTGTCAAGGAGTGGATGTAGCTCAGTAGTTGAGCACCTGCTTCCCATATATAAGGTCACAGGTTCAATCCCTGGTACCTCCTAAAAAAATAAAATAAAATAAATTTGTCGATATGAACTTAACCTTTCTTGAAAACAGAAAGTTTCAGTGGTAAAAGTCTGGTTCTTGGTCTAGGACTGTTCACTCCACTTCCTGTTGGGGTTCACATCGTAGGCATCGTTTTCCTGAAATTTGAATGACAAATTGGACATCCATGGATGTGGTGGTTTCGTGTGTGGTGTTTGTAGAAATGAAGACTTCCATTCACTTGGAAATATGACTTTACTCATTTAGGCTAAATTTAAAATATGAAAGCAGCCTTTATCATTGTCAGTTCCACAATTGCACATAATTCAGGTGTCGAGGAAAATTTTTTAATATATATTTTTTTAGGTGCTGGGACCAGGGATTGAACCTGGGACCTCACATGTGGGAGGCCGGCGCCCAAACCACCGAGTCACATCGGTTCCCTGCTGATTTATTTTTAAAGAAAACTTCAAAACTGCCAGTTTCAGCCATGACTACCTTGTATTGGATTTACCCTCCAGGCAAAAACAATGTCAAAAGCCAGCAAAAAAAACACACAAAACAAGACAAAAAAAGCCACACCCGTGCCCTTGGGGAGCAGCCGATGTAGGTAGGAGTCGGAGGTTCCAGTCCTAGGGGGGAAGCACGCAAGGTGAGCTCAGCTGTCACCGCGTTTTTCTCAGTCCTATTTTCTAAACCGTGGAGCGGGGCTAGATTCCAAGCTGAAAGCAACAGTGTCTTTGTGCTAAGGAGAAAAGGGTACTGGGCAGCCAAAGTTCTCGGACTAGAGAGCAAGAACCCCAGAGAAGGAGCCCCCAAATCTGTAAGCAGATCCCCTTCCACGTCAGGCCACACGTGCACCGAGCAGCGCCCCGGCCACGCGGGGGGTGCCTGGAACACGTGGGGCTTTACATTGAGAGGGTCCCACAAAGAAGGTTTGAGCACATGCTTCACACATGCGAAGTCCTGGGTTCAGTCCCCGGGGGAGCAGGTGCAGCTCAGTGGCTGCACATGGCCCTCACATGCATGATACCTCCTTAAAGATACAGGTAGCGGAAAGCAACAGTATTAATTTATTGTGGGTTAATAAAATAAATCGAAGTAATATATATTTCAGTAATAGTTTGAAGAGTAGTAGGGGAATAAATGAGGTTGAATTTTTTTTTTTAAAGATTTATTTATTTCTCTCCCCTCCCCCACCCCCACCCTGGTTGTCTGTTCTCTATGTCTATTTGCTGCGTCTTCTTTGTCCGCTTCTGTTGTTGTCAGTGGCATGGGAATCTGTGTTTCTTTTTGTTGTGTCATCTTGTTGTGTCAGCTCTCCGTGTGTGCGGCACCATTCCTGGGCAGGCTGCACTTTCTTTCGCGCTGGGCGGCTCTCCTTACGGGGCGCACTCCTTGCACGTGGGGCTCCCCTATGCGGGGGACACCCATGCGTGGCACGGCACTCCTTGTGTGCATGAGCACTGCACATGGGCCAGCTCCACACCAGTCAAGGAGGCCCGGGGTTTGAACCACGGACCTCCCATGTGGTAGGCAGATGCCCTAACCACTGGGCCAAGTCCGCCGCCAAGGTTGAATTCTTGTATGGCATTTGCATTCTTTGAGAAGTCACATGAATAATGTTAAACGCTAGTAAAAGAATGTACAACTCAAAGGCTTATTGAGGAGAAAAAATGGAATAGTAATACTTGATTAATTATAAAGTGGGCAAATGAGTGATAAAGAGTCAAAAAACATAAAGGGCAAATAGAAAAAAATAACAAGATGGAAGAACTTAAACCCAATTGTGTTGGTAATTGTATTATTATAAATGCACTAAACACACCCGTAAAAAGACAAAGATTGGCAACCTGATTTTTTTTTTATTTTTATTTTGAAATCCTTTCAAATTTACAGGACAGTTACAAAAATAACACAAACCTGTACAGACAATGCCAGCTCACCCCTTTCTCCCCCACCCCAGACACCCAGATCCACCAGTTGTAACATTTTGCTGCATTTGCTGCCATCTTGTCAATCTGTCTATCGCTCCACCTGTACGTCTGTATCTATTAATCCATTTCCTGAACGCTTGAGTGTAGGTTGTATACCTCACGCTCCTTGAGCGTAACACTTCATGTATATTTCTGAACACCAAGGATATTCACGCACATAACCACATCAAGTGCAGTTACCAAGTCCAAACAAATTAACATGCATAGAAACCTGACAGTTTTCCAGCTTTTTCAAGTCCTTTTGAGCCTTTTCTCCTCCCTTTTTAGAGCCCATTCAGGATGATATATTGCATTTAATTGTCATTGTCTCCTTACTTGCTCTTTCTTTTTATTTTTTTATTGTGTCAGTTGTTATGGTTTTTTTTTTTTACCTCTTAGCTGTTTATAAGTGACACGTTACAGATAAGGACACAGAAAGGTTTAAAATAAAAAGATAGAAAAAGGTAAAGCAAGCAAACACTTAACCAAAGGAGGTGAGTCTAGCTATATTAATATCAGCAAAACGAACGTGAGTAAGTCTTACTAAAGAGGCACATTTCCTCATGATAAAAGAGCTCAGTAGGAAATATAACAATCCTAAATTCTTACACTTCTAATAGCTTCAACATACGTGAAGTAAAAGTCGACAGTTCTAAAGAAGAGATAGATAAGCCCACAGTTAGAGTTGGCGATTTTAGCACTTTTCTCTCAGTGGCCAGTAGAACAAGCAGACAAAATACCAGTAGGGCTAGAGGAGATTTTAACATCTTTTCAGATGTTAAATTACGCTCTTGAATTCCTGGAATAAACCCAACTGGTCACTAAGCTTTATTTTTCTAATAAATCTGCTAACACTTTGTTTAGGAATTTTTGCATCTGTGTTGAGAGGTATTGGCCTGTGCCAGCACAATCAGCCAGCTAGAACAGAGCACATGCAGAATATTTCAAAGGCACATGAATCGTTTACCAAAAGAGATGACATCAGGACCGTGAAAAGTGTCCCTACTTCAAACGCTTGAAATTGTACAGAGTATGTTCTTTGACTGCAGTGAAATTAAATTAGAAACCAGTAACAGAAAGATCCCAGAAAGTCCCAAATGTCTGTTAGAGAAACAGTGTACTTTTAAATAGTCCCTGAGTCAAAGACTATATCACAGTAGAAATTACAAAATACTCTAAATTGAATGATAATGGAAGTTCAACATGTCAAAATTTGCGGGATGCATCTAAAGCAATGTTTAGTGGAAAGTTTACAGCTCTAAGTGTGGTTATTAGAAAAGCAGGGGGAAGCAGATTTGGCTCAACTGATAGGGCATCTGCCTACCACATGGGAGGTCCAGGATTCAAACCCCGGGCCTCCTTGACCCGTGTGGAGCTGGCCCACGTGCAGTGCTGATGCACACAGGAGTGCCATGGCACGCGGGGGTGTCCCCTGCGTAGGGGAGCCCCACGCACAAGGAGTGCACCCCATAAGAAGAGCTGCCCCGCATGAAAAAAGTGTAACCTGCCTAGGGGTGGCACCGCACACGCAGAGAGCTGACGCAGCAAGATGGCACAACAAAAAAGAGACGCAGTTTCCCAGTGCCACTGACAAGAATACAAGCGGACACAGAAGAACACACAGTGAATGGACACAGAGAGCAGACAACTGGGGTAGGGAGGAAGGGGGGAGAAATAAATAAAAATAAATAAATCTTTAAAATAAACAATAAAAGGAACTACTTGTTAAAAAAAAGAAAAGGAAAACAGGGGAGTAGACACGGCTCAACTGATAGAGCATCCACCTACCATATGGAGGGCCCAGGGTTCAAACCCCGGGCCTCCTTGACCCGTGTGGAGCTGGCCCACGTGCAGTGCTGATGCGTGCAAGGAGTGCCCTGCCACGCAGGGGTGTCCCCACATAGGAGTGCCCCATGCACAAGGAGTGCGCCCCGCAAGGAGAACTGCCCTGCGTGAAAAAAGCACAGCCTGCCCAGGAGTGGCGCTGCACACACACAGCTGATGCAGCAAGATGACACAACAAAAAAGAGATGCAGTTTCCCAGTGCCGCCAGATAATGCAATCGGACACAGAGGAACACACAGTGAATGGACACAGCAGACAACAGGTGGGAAGGGGAGAGAAATAAATAAAATAAATCTTAAAAAAAAAAAGAAAAGCAGGAAAGTTCTAATATTCAGTCTCAAGAACTGAGATAAATAATAGTAAATGAGACCCAAAGAAGATAAGAGGAGAGAAATATAGAACAGAAATCAATAAAATAGAAAAAAATGAACAAAGCCCAAAGTTGGCTTCTTGAAAAGATTAATAAAACTGATAAACTTGTATAAAAAATGATCTATATAAAGAGAGGAAAGGGAAGAGGATATGGCCTAAGTGATTGGGCTCTTACCTACCATATAGGAGGTCCAGGATTTGATTCCTGGGGCCCCCTGGTGAAGGTGAGCTGGCCCAGTGGAGAGCTGGCATAGCAAGATAACACAATAAAAAGAGACACAGAGAGACATGAGACGCAGCAGACCAGGGAGCTGAGGTGGCGCAAGAGATTGAGCGCCTCTCTCCTACTCCAGAAGGTCCCAGGATGGGTTCCTGGTGCCGCCTAAAGAGGAGACAAACAGACAGAGAACACACAGTGAATGGACACAGAGCAGACAGCAAGTGCAAAACAATGAGGAGGGGGAGAAATAAATCTTTAAAAAAAGAGAGAGGAAAGTGCTAGTTACCAATAAAAGATAGAAAAATAATGACTACAGAGTCTACAAATACTAAAAAGTTAATGAGAATATTATGAACAGTTTTACGTCAGTATATTTGACAAGTTAGAGGAAGTGGACAAATTCTTCATAAAACACAATTTATCAAAACAAGCATAAAGAAAGGGAAAAGCTCAGTAGTTGTATGGTCTACTAAAAACTTAATTCATAATTTTAAAGCCTTCTGTAACAATCTGATATGCTTATGAATTCCAAAAATAGATATTGAATTATGTTTGTAATATGGTCTGTACCTGGGCGTGATTGAGTTATGATTAGGGCTTTGATTGGACCATGTCATTAGGGTGTTGAGTCCCAGCCCCTTGGTGGGTGGGGGCTCACAAGTAAAAGGCATGGCAAAGGACAGAGTTGAGGGTTTTTGATGTTGGAGTTTTGATATTGGAGTTTGACGCTAAAGATTTAAGCTGGAGCCCTGGGAAGTAAGCACACAGAGGAAAGAGAAGCCAGCCCCAGGGAGAAAGCAACCTTGAACCCAGAGAGAAGCAAGACCCTGGAAAGGAGAGAATTTCCCAGCTCATCTTTGGGCAGCCAACATCTTCCAGAACTCGTCAAGAACCTTCATTGGACTTCCATTGCAGCCCCTGGTTGCAGCCTGCCTGTGGAACTTGGACTTGTGCATCCCCACGGCTGCGTGAGACACTCTTATAGAATCACATACTATTGACAGATCTATCTCTTGCTAATTCTGTTTCTCTAGAGAATCCTGACTAATACAGAACTTGGTACTGAGGAGTGGGGAAGTGCTTTTGCAATTACCAACATGCTGGAATGGTTTTATAAATGGGTAAGAGTTATTTTTTGGAGGAATCATGAAATGCTTGATGGAACAGGTCTAGATTGATTTGAAGAGACTGTTGATAACAATATGGATGCTAAAGAGACTTTTTATGATGCCTTAGAAGTAAATGATGAAGCTATTATTGGAAAGTGGAGGAAAGGCAGTCCATGTTTTAAAGTTGCAGAGAACTTAGCAAGATTAACTCCTGGTGTTTTATGGAAGGCAGAATTTGAAAATGGCAAGCCTGGGCATTTAGCTAAAGAAATTTCCAAAGGAAACCCAGAGAATGTGGCTTGGCTTCTGCTTTCAGCTTATAGCAAAATACTAGATGAGAGAGATATGCTGAGGACTGACCTGTCAGGCACAAAGAAAACAGAAACTGATTCTGGAAATTCCAAGCCTCTGGAAATCAGCTCCCAGATGAAAGTGCCCCATTGGAGGACTTAACTAAACTTGGAACTTGTACATCAGGATCGAAGATGCAGTTATGTCGGAAAGACTTGTGGAAAGTCTTACTATCTGATGGCTTGGACCCCTGCTTCCTGCATGCTAAACCAACAGACTTTTTGAGAGAGCTGTATGAACAAAACCACAGTCAGTCTGGAATAAAAGGGACATGGAAAGGAGAGATTGAAGGAGAAACAGCTTTAAGAGGAAAACCATGGAAGCTGAATTAGGACATCACCTTGGGCCAAGAGAGGAGCCCCCCCATGTGTACAGAGAGGGTGAGTTTGCCCAGCAGTTGAAGAGGGAGGATGTTCCTGTCCGATGTTCTGGGAGAGTTTTGCTGCCCCAGGGTACAGAGAGGGTGGAGCACATTCCTCAAAGATTAGGGCAGTTAAGGTCAGCACCCCACAGGTCTGAGTGGGGTAAATCTGTCCCCCAAAGGTTAGGGAAGGCCAGGTGGTCAGCCCGTTGTTCTGAGAGGGTTGAGCCTGTTTGCCAAAGGTTAGGGGGAATGTTGTCTTCACATCACTGTACTAGGGGGGTTAAGACTCTAACCCAAAGATTGGATGAGGTGTGGCAATCACCCCAACACTCTCGGAGGGAGAGGTCTGCAGCTTGGTCGACACCCAGATGTTTGATGAGGGTGGAATCAAGAAAATGGCCATTGGGGAAGACTGTGGAAAGGGTGAGTTCCCATATGGCACCAAGGAGAAGAAACTATCATCTTAAGAATGATTCTCAGACTGAAATCGAGTGGAGGATGCCCTGCAGATTTACTGAACTGTAGGAAACCCATGACTCATGTTTCCCTCCCAGTTTCTCCTTACTGTAATGAAAATGTTTATCCTTTGTCCATCTGTGTATTGGAAACAGATAAATTGTTTTGTAAGCTTCAGAGGTCTATAGCAGATAGGACTTTGCCCCAAGACAAACTGTGTTTCTTTAAAGCAATTGTGATGTGATTTAGTACTTGCACTGTTACTAATTTAAGGTTTTTTTCAAATATTGTAATGTCTTTTTGGAATTCAGAGGGTAGATTATAGCAGTTTGATATGGTTATGAACTCCAAAAATAGATACTGGATTATGTTTGTGATCTGGTCTGTACCTGGGCATGACTGAGTTATGATTAGGGCTTTGATTGTGCCACGTCATTAGGGCGTTGAGTCCCCGCCCCTTGGTGGGTGGGGACTCACAGATAAAAAGCATGGAAAAGGACAGAATTGAGGGGTTTTGATGTTGGAGTTTGATGCTGAAGTCTTAAGCTGGAGCTCCAGGGAAAGAGACAGAGCCGTTCGCCTGATAGTCTACAGTTGACCTTGTGGAGAAAACAGGAGCTGAGCCCAGAGGAGCCCAGGAAGCCTGAGCCTGCGCAGACGTCGGCAGCCATCTTGCTTCAACATGTGGAAATAGACTTTGGTGAGGGAAGTAAATTATGCTTATGGCCTGGTATTTGTAAACTCCTACCCCAAATAAATAGCCTTTATAAAAACCAACCCATTTCTGGTATTTTGCATCAGCACCCCTTTGGTTGACTAAATCATCTTCCCACAGAAAACTCTCCAAGGCCAACTGACTTCCCTGGCAAGTTCTCCCAAATATCAGTGGATGGAAGAAGTGATAGCAGTGGCAGAGACGAGAGAAAGCGAGCAACTGAGCACTCAGCAGCTTGTTTGAGGCACACACAGCCTTGATCCAGACATGCAGAGAGCTTCACAAGAAAATAAAAGTATAGGCCATTATCACTATGAGCATACATGCAAAACTGCTAGACTAAATATTAGCACACTGAATCCAGCAACACAGAAAAACAACATTACCAGGTGGCCAGGTGGGTTTATTCCAGAAATTCAGGGTTAACTTAGCATCTGAAAATCAATCTGTGTGACTTACCGCATTAGCAGAATAAGGGAGAAAAACACCTATAGTCACCTCAACAGATGCAGAGAAAGCTTTTGATAAAATTCAGTAGCATTTCTAATTCTTATCAGACTTAAAATAGAAATAAATGTCCTTCCTTTGCGAACAGGTACCTATGAAAACGTGGTGACTGCTTTGCCCTGGGGCGGGAGCACGTCTCTCGCCTCTGGTGTAGGCTGGAGGCTCTGGGCGGGCGTGAGTGTGCGGCTGGCGCTGGGGTGAGCCGCTTACGCTCGCACCCGGGCTCGCTCGCCCCACCCGAGTCCCACCCCTGATCCTAGTGCAGTTAAAAGAAAAGAGTGAAGATTGGGAAGGAATAAGTAGAACTGCCATCATGTGCAGATGAAATGATTTTGGACATAGAACCTAAAAGAACCTAAAAGAACCTAAAAATTAGAATAAGTGAATTTACGAAAGGTACTGGATATAAAGTCAATATTTAGAAGTCAACTCTGTTTCTATATTCTAGCAACAAACAAGCAATTCCATTTATGGTACCAAGACCTGTGCAAAGAAAACTACGAAACCCTGCTGAGGGAAACTGAGGAAGAGGTAGCTATGTGGAATAATGTACTATGTTAATGGGACATATTGTTAAGATGTCAGATGTCCCCAAATTTATTTATGATTTCACTGCAATCCCAATTAAAATTCTAGCAGATTTTGTGTGTGTAAATTGATAAGATCCTACTAAATATTCTTCTAAATATATTTGGAAAGGCAAAGGGTCTGAAATAGCCAAGACCTTTTTGAAGAAAAAGAAGGCTAGAGGGTTTATAATATAGCCATTAAGATTTACTCTAGGGGGAAGTGGATGTGGCTCAGGTGATAGCGCTTCCACCTGCCGTATGGGAGGACCTGGGTTCGATCCCTGGGGCCTCCTGGTGAAAAAGAAGAAGAGAAAGCGTGCCCACGTGGCGAGCCGGTGCCCACACAAGTGAGTCATGCAGCAGTATGATGACACATCAGAAGAGAAACAAGAGGAGAGTCAAGGTGAAGTGCAGGAGGGACCAGGAACTAGGTGACACAATTGATGGGGAACCTCTCTTCACATCTGGGGACTCCAGGATCAAATCCTGGTGAATCCTAAAGGAGAAAAAATGAGAAGAGAAGACAAAAAGAGAAACAGATACAGAGGGTCACCCAGCGAAAGGACATAGACAGTAAAAACAGCAGAGTGGGAGGAGGGGAAGGGGAAAAATAAATCTTAAAAAAAAAAAAAGATTCTAGGGCTACAAGGCACTGGTACTGTTGAAATGATAGACAACAAAACAGAACCGAGAGTGCGGACAGTAAGATGATTAGTTCTGACAAAGGCCCCTCTGCAAGTCAGTGGGAAAAGGATGTGCCGAGTGAACTAGTTAACCACATGGACAAAGAGACTCTTGGCCCCTTCTTCACACACGCAAAAAGAAAATTCAAGATGGTCATAAATCTATATATAAAAGAAAAAAGTTTCTAGAAGGAGACATAGGATAGCTTCATGATCTTGGTGGTAGGCAAAGTTCCTTTAAAAGTTCATAAAAAGCATTAAAAATAAAATTCCAGTAATATGGCCCTTACTAAGATTATTTTTAATTTCTTCACTAAACGGCACCATTACAAGAGTAAACAGGCTGGTCACAACTAGAGAAAATATTTGCCATAAATATATATGACAAAGGACTCGTTCAGAATGCATAAAAACCAACCGCAAAGTAATAAGAAAAAGGCAACTTAGGAAATGAGCAAGAGACTGGTCAGGCTTGCACCAGAGGGTGCCCAGGGAGCCTCAGCGGAAGAGCGTGAGGGACCCGAGCCCTCCTTGGCGAGGACATGGCACAGCTGAACTTTCGCACGTGGCTGGGGACGTGTAAAACGTCAGAACCACTTTGGGAAACTTTGGCAGTATCAACTAATGTGGAGATAGGAAATACCCTGTGATCCAGAAATTCCTCTTTTGGGTGTTTATCCAACAGAAGAGAGCTTATGTCTACCAAAAGATAGGTACAGGGGCATCTTAGCACCCTGTTCACACCAGCCCAAACAAGAAATGCGCCAGGGCCCACCCGCTGTAGAACGGGTACACGTGGCGTCTTCCCAGGCAGCGGGAGAGCACGCGGGGCTGCGTCCAGCCACACAGATGACTTTCCCAGGCATTAGGATGATGTGTGAAGAAGGACAAACAAGAGCAGCGTCTGATCATGGACATCAAGCGCCAAAGCAGCAAAGCATGCCCGGAGAGCAGAGCGGTCTGCGCCTCGAGGAGGAACCCAGAGCAGGCTTTGGGTGCTGCGAGATGTGAGCCCATGACGAGGCGGCAGTTAAGTGGGTGTGTGGAATTCTCTGAGCCGTCCAGGTAAGGCACGCACTGAAAGGTTAAAACCTCTGCTAAAATAATTTGGATGCATAATAGCTGCGTTGTATTCTAACACAAAATAAGTGGTAGCCACATAAACTTGTAAATGGAAAAACAACGTATGGATCACATTTGAATCCATTTCTGAAATGCCCTGACTGTCTCTTGGAAATTATAATCAGAGGCAGAATAAAAAACCCAGGAAGGTTAAGCGAGTGGAGACCGGCCAAATGCACTCGCGCCTCTGAGGAAGCCACACCCCGCCCTCCCCTCCTGATTCTCCCGCTGGTTCTCGGCATCGTGGACGTCACCGTGGGGCCTCGGGCACAGCGGTTCCGGAACGGCCGTTGTACGGTGGATATTTGTGCCGAGTCAGAAGTGAGCTGTCGCTGGCAGGAAGGGCGGGCGTGAGGTGTGAGTCCAGGCGCAGAGCAGGGGACACGGGGACCTGCCCCATCCGTGGGCTCGGAGCTCCCTGCGGAACCACGGTGTGGAGGAGACGCTGCCGCCAGGTGTGGAGACGGCTGCTCGCCTTACGTGGCAGGTGCTCCGACACCAGCCTGCGGGCGCTCCTTCTTTGGGAAGCTCCTCCTGTCTGTCTTGAGAACGCCCAAGACCAGGCGGACGGGCTCTGGCTTAGGACTCGCTGTGGACAGTGTGAGCTTCAGCTGAGTGGTATTTGAGCCATTTCATTACTTCAGTTACTTTTTCACTGTGTGCTTTCCATTGTGTGTAATGCTTTATTAACGTTGATGAAAATGGAACTATATGAAGTTGAAAGTACTTCTAACGTATTCACTGTAAATCACAAAAGTTTAGGAGGGTTAATTTGTTCCCAATAAGAAATTATTTTAATAGTATCAACAATGAAAAGCTCCCTCCATGGCCACCGTAGTGCTAAGGAATTATTGTAGTGGGTTGGATTGCCGCCCACCCCCCAAGGTCCGTCTGTATCCTCGCCTGGAGCGGGAGGGTGTGGAATTCACTGAGGGCTCCTGAGGTGAGGAGCCCCTTCTGGGTTACCCAAGACCCCACAGGAGGGAAGCTGAGGGCAGTGCCTCGAGAGGAGGCAGGGATGGGCGACGTGGCCTGAGCCCGGAGCTCCCGGAGACCCCGGAGCCGCAGGGCAGGGGGGAGCACGCCAGCGTCGCCATTCGGGCTGCTGGGAGAAGCAAGTTCTCTTGTTCTAAGCCACCAGTTTCTGGGAATGCTGCCGCAGCCCCAGGAAACTAACAGGTTAAGAGAAAACCGAACCGTGTCCTCACCAGGCATGCGCCCGGCGGAGGCCACTGTGCCACGCCGTGGGGCGGTTCACGAGCCGTGATTCTTTCTCATGGCCCCCGTAATTCGTCAGCCACGGGGGTGCCGGTGCAATGTGCCAGAAATCTGCTGACTTTTATCAAGGGCGTTGATTTGGGGTGGGCGCTTATGTCACAAGGCCCTAAAGAGTCCAGCGCAAGCCTCCGTAAGAGGCACTTTCTCACCACAGCCTGTTGCCACGTGGCGCAGCAAGATGGCGGGCCACGCCTGCCCGGTCTCTCCTTCCTCTTCCTCTGAAGGCTCTGTGGGCCCAGCTTCTTCCGATCTCAGCTGTGGGCCGGCAGAGGGATCGTCTCTCTTCCTGGGGCTGCAGGATCAAAGTTCTCTCCTCTTGCGTGTCTGTGGAGCTCTCCCTCTTCCTATGTGTCATCTTGAGTGAGTGCCCATTTATATCAGCCCCTCAAGGGAGTGGGGACTTAACCTGGGTTACACCCTCTGATGGGGTCGAATCAAAGCCCTAATGGTAACAAATATAATTTAGCCAAAGACATCTCAGCTGAATCTAAAACAATCAAGGGGCTCACACCCAGAGGGACAGACCGGTTTACAAACAGATGCCTTCTATTTTGGAATTCATCCATAATATCAAACTGCTACAGTCAACATTCTGATTTTTCTTTCCCTGGGGAAAAAAGACTGCACTTCTGTATGGGTGTAAGTGTACTGTTTACTTAGCACATAGGTCTCGATTATTAAATACAGAAGATTGAAATGTAAGATCATTCAAAGTTTGATAATGTTTACAGAAGCAGAATAGAAGCCACGAGTGCTTCAGAAAAGGTGTTTGAAGGACGATAACCTGACACTTCTTTCCATTTTCACTCTGCGCCTTAGAGGGCCTCTGCTCTGGGAGGCCTGAGGGAGCGAGGCAGGGCCGCGTCACAAGCGCGTGGCGGCGGGGAGGGTGGGCAGGGAGGGGAACAGGAGGGGCGCTCTTGAAGAGGGGCGTGCAGGGGCACAGTGCTGGGGCTTGGGTGCGGCGTCTGCAGTGTGTGCGGTGGCAGCTTGTTCCTCCAGCAGCTGTCGGGCCAGGCACCCTGTTTGGACCACGCGGACGCTGGCAGAGGGTGTACGGGGCAGCGTGTCTGCCTCTGCAACCGCCCTGCCCCGTCCCTGCTCGGGGACGCCAAACAGAGCCGACTGCCAGGCGTGGCAGCCACCTCAAGGCGCCTCACACCTGGGCGCGTGCCAGGGCGGCTCCATGGCACAGCCCAGGAGCACCTGGCAGATGGGGCAGCTGTCCTAGAGGGCAGTCGACGTAGTCAGCTCTGCAGGGCTTACCTTGGAGGGAGATGGGATGTGTGCAGATTGCTCACAGAGGCAAGGAAAGGAAGCCACCCAAAAGCCCGACAGTGAGGCTGTCTAGTAAACCAGTTATGGCTCAGTCATTAAATGAAACCAGCCATTAAAGCCACAGCTGAGAGCACGGTCACAGCACAGGAGGGGGGCATCTGTGCTCATCGTTCCAAATGTGTAAAAAAAATCCACGCTTTTGCATAGGGAGAGCCCCAAAGACAGGGCGTCCTCGTTACCTGGCCATGGTCATCTTTGCGTGGCGAGATGCTGGCTGTTTTTAATTTCTCCTGCGTCTTCCGGGGGCTGAGTCCCTGACGACGTTTTGCTGTTAGGGCCTTCGCCAGCCGCGCCCTCCCTCCTACCCTCCATTCACAGCTCCTGCCACAAAAGCTCTACGTGAAACAGGAAGCTCTACCTGTGGAAGGGTCTAGAAGGATGAGGAATAGCTTCTCCGTAGTCTCAGCTCTTGCTGGAGACTTGGATTCCCTTCCATTGGCCCAGAAACAGTGAGGTGCGTGAGGACCACTGTGGGAGCCAGGCCTGGGCCTCACCTGGTGGGCCTGGCCTCACCTGGCCTCACCTGGGGTGCAGCCGGCGGCCTTGCAGGGCGCACACGCAGCCCTCCAGGTGTGGTCCCAAGCACGTGGCCTCGGGGGTGCTCCTTTGGACCAGTGGCGGTGAGGGGTGCCGCCTGCACCCACAGCTCGCCCTGCCTGAGGCCGCCCCCTTAGCCTCAGCTGCCTGATTGGGGTGGGTGCGCTGCACCTGGAGAGCCAAGGCTCGGCCTCCTGTGGCCTGGGGGCGTGGTTCTTCGTGGCGTACATGGTAGTCCGTGCCGCTGGTGCCTGGAAGAGAGAGGTGTCTGCATCGCTTGCTTGCCGTTTGGAGTTCTTGAGAGAAAACATGTGGTTTGTTTGAACAACGATATGCAGTGTCTGTTCGGCATTTCCCCATGTTTACACGGCAGAATGCGGGGTGCAGAACAGCACGTGGGGCTGGCCGCTCAGGCTGGCCAGCTCTGAGCAGTCCAGGTCCAGGTGCCCCCTGCAGGGGCAGAGCCCCCCGCAGCCTGGCACAGGCAGCAGACGGGCGCTTCCTCCCCGGCTCTGGGCCTCAGCCTTGCCTGTGTCCTACCCCTACTCTTGGGCCTTTGCTATCCTGTGGCATCTTCTCTCTGCTGCCCTCCTGGCGCTCCAGGGGACGGGCTCATTGCCGAGCACACACCTGTCAGGCAACCAGCACTTGGGGTGCGTGGGCATGGGGGCGGCCTGGGTCTGGCCTGGGATGGGGACAGATGTGCCCCACCGTCAGCCCGTGCCTCTTGCCCATTCGTCTGGTGGCCCGCCTTCCCCTGGCACACTTTTCTTAACCGTTGGGGCCCAGCCCACCCCAGGGTCCTGGTGCCCACCTGCTGTGTGTCCTCTGTGTGCACTCGTGGTGGGGAGCGAGAGCACGCGCAGCGCCAAGCGCCGGCTCAGACGCCATGCGTGCTGGGGGACCGTGAACCGTGCGGCGGCCCCGGGAGTGCTCAGGTGCCTCTGGTCACTGGGGCCTCCCCCGGGGCCAGGGCTGAGTGACCTGCTCCAGTGTCCAGCAGTAGAGTCGGGTGCCCTGCTAACACCCCAAGGCCCCAAAACCAACCATACTGGGGACAAGATGCCGCTGAGGCCTGGCAGGCCGGCCCTTCCTGCCTCGCCCATGGGGCGGAGCTGTGTCCTGGCACGGAACGTGGGCGCCTGCCCTGACCTCTGGGGGGCCCGTGGCGGCCGCTAGAAGGGACGGGGGATGAGCACGCTGGGAGCAAGGGGCCCCTACGTATCTGCAAGGGTCGGGCACGTGCTCGGCCAGGGTGCCTTTCCAGAAATGGCTGACCGGGCGCTCTGGCCGTTGGACGGCCGGCATCTCAGGGGCATCTCAAAGCCCAGCTTGCGACAGAGGGGTGTTCTTGGGATCGCACGCTGGCTCGTCACTGCGTCACGCCCCACGCCAGGTGGTGCCTTCCCCCAGGAGAGCCGACTCTGTAAAGCAAAGCACCTGCCCCTGGTCTTTGGCCCCGGCCTGTCCCTCGCCTGTGGGCACCGGACGTCCTCAGAAGCCCTCTTTCTGCCCCTGCAGCCTTCTCCAGGCCCCCTGGGGGGCTTGCCAGGCCCCTCCCCGAGGCGTCTGGCCTCGTCATGCCCCGCCTGGCCATGGGCAGGTGCCTGTAGAGCACAGGGGTCCCGGGACCCCCAGCAGCAATGGCCGGTGGGGCAGGGCCCCCCAGGCCCGCGGAGTGGGGGCTTCCCGAGCGGGGCGCAGGCGGTGACGCTGCCGGGCGCTGTCTTTCAGTCAACGAGTTCACGGTCATCCGCAAGAAGTTCAAGTGCCCCTACTGCAGCTTCTCGGCCATGCACCAGTGCATCCTCAAGCGCCACATGCGCTCGCACACGGGTGAGCGGCCCTACCCCTGCGACATCTGCGGGAAGAAGTTCACGCGGCGCGAGCACATGAAGCGGCACACGCTGGTGAGTGGGGGGTGAGTGGGGGGTGCGCGCGGGGCGCTGGCCCCGGGGCGGGGTGGGCGGGGCAGGGGTGCGGGAGGGGCTGGGTGGGGGCGGGGGGGGGGGCGGGGGGGGGGGGCTGGTGGCAGGGCGGGGTCCTGGAGCGGGGCCGGGCATGGGCGGCCGGGGTCAGGTAGTGGGGGGGTGCTGGAGGCGGGGCGGGGCCCGGGGAGGCGGGGCCGGGGTGGGGGCGGGGGGCCCGCGTGCCAAGCGCCCTGGGACTCGCGCGGAGGGAAGTCTAGCCTGTGCGGGGAGACTTCTGTGCTAGCACCGCGGGGCGACTCGACCCCCGACCCCCGACCCCTGACCCCCGGCGCAGCCCCGGCTCCGGCCTCCCCGCGCACGCCCCGCCCTTCAGCCTGCACGAGAGCAGCTGTCTGTCTGTCTGTCGGTGGCACCTCTGCCGTGGCTCTGCTCTCCGGCTCGCGGGGCTTGGGGGAGATGTGACTGGGTTTGCTTGGCAGAGAGCGGAGAGGACCGCGGTCACCGAGCACGGCCGAGCCGGCAGGTTTGCCGGAAGAGGGAAGAGGGTGACACGAGCCAGGCCGAGCCGGCCAGGCACCCGGAGCTGCCGGCCGAGGGGCGGCGGGCAGGGACTTGGCCCACCAGCGCAGGGGCAGTGGCCCCTGGACTGGGAGAGGGCGCGGGTGCGGTCAGGGCAGGCGGGGGTAGAGGGCAGGGCCTTGGGGAGCGCAGGAGAATTTGGGGTCTTCTGGGGGGGGTCGCTGCAGCGGGGTGCAGTGGGCTTGGCAGGAGTGAGGGAGGGTGTGGGGGGGCGAGGGTGGGTGGGCTGGTCCCCGATGGCCAAGCGGTCAGCAGGGCTGTGCCGCGCCGAGGCCTCCAGCAGGGACCCGCCCACTGTCCGCCCTGGGCTGGGGTGCCTCCTCACGCTGTCGGCTTTGGCTTCTCCAGCCCCGGGAAGAGAATCTCTCTGGGCTGTGGACCTTTGAGGGGATATTCCTCAGGTTGTCATAAGGGGCGACCCCGACCCCCAGCCCTGCAGAGGGGCAGCCTGTCTGCCAGGGGGCCCGGGACCCCTGCTCAACAGCCCCTGCTCACCCGGCAGCAGCAGTTTTAATTTGCTGCATCTCGCGTTTTCTTTGGCAGTGCCCGGCCCCTCTGGGTGGGCGTGCGGTGCCAGGTGCTCCCTCTGCGCCCTGCTGGGGGGCAGCACCTCACCGTGGTTTGCTAGTGGCTGTGGGCCAGGGCGGGCTGCAGGCCACACCCCGGAAACCCCACCCCCAGGGGCCCGTGCCGCCAGCTGCTTGGCCCCCAGCATCCTTCCTGCGCTTGCTTCCTTCCTTCCGGAGCGTCTGTTCAGGCGAGCACTGGCCATCCTGGGCCGCGAGGCCCCAGCGCACCTTGTGCTCTCACGGCCAGTCACCCTTGCCCAGGGAGGCCGGGCACCAAGGGGCCGCGGTGGGTCCAGCATCCTGGTCGTCAGTCCTCCAGCTGCTCACCAAGATTACTCCCCTTTTAATGCAAACTTTACGTGACTGGATGAGTTTCACAGAATAGCAGAAAAAAAGAAAAAGGACCCCAAGGAAGGGACGTGGGCACCAGTTCATTCGAGACTCGGTTTCTGGAATTGGCATCTGCTGGGGCTTTCGAGAAGCAGCTGTTGGCAGAGCCCCGGCAGCTTTGGGGGGCCTGGGCCGGGCGGCCAGGTGTCTCGGTTTTCCACACGTGGCCTGCCTCGCGCTCCAGCTTTACTGATTATTCTGACACGGGTCAAATGGACCCCCGAGTTGTTGAGCCTCCGTGCTTTGGTGTTTCGTGAGACTAGTGGCAACCCCTGCATCAAGGAGGAAGGCCGAGGGCGGGGTCTGAAGGGACCACCAGGTCAGGCTGGGGTGCGGGAGAACAGCAGGATGAAGCGGCCTCACGAGGTTCTGGCCACCAGGACAGCCAGGCCAGCGGCCACAGCGGCTTCTCATCGGGAGGGTCGGCCAGTCCCGAGAGCAAGCACAGACCACAAGGGCTGCTGTTTTGTTTCTAGGAGGTACGGGGAATTGAACCCAGGACCTCATACATGGGAAGCGGGCGCTCGACCCCTGAGTGCCACCGCTCCCCTGGGGCTGCTGTTAATTAGAACAGCATTTACTTGCACACATAGAAAACTGGGAAATCCAGGGAAGCAGGAAGAGGACTTAAAGCCAGGGTCACGTTAGCACTGGGCAGCACCTCTGCCCGCAGCCTGTTTCCTTTGCTCTCTTTAAGGGCAGCTGCGAGGGTGGGCACGTGAGGGGCCAAGGGAAGATGGCCTGTGGGGCGCAGGACAGGGAGGACGGCTGAAGTCGGGGCTGTGGGCTGGAGGCAGGGCCCCGGGCCTGCACCCCCCGCCCCGCGGCCTGACCCCCCTCCCGTCTGCGCAGGTCCACAGCAAAGACAAGAAGTACGTGTGCAAGGTGTGCAGCCGTGTGTTCATGTCGGCGGCCAGCGTGGGCATCAAGCACGGCTCGCGGAGGCATGGCGTGTGCGCCGAGTGTACGGGCCGCGGCGTGGCTGGGCCGCTGGACGGCGGCGGCGGCGGCGAGGGCTCCCCAGAGGTGCTGTTCCCTGGGGATGGGCCCTACCTGGAGGACCCTGACGACCCCCGGGGGGAGGGCGAGGAGGAGCTGGGGGAGGACGAGGACGAGGACGTGGCCAAGTGGAAGGACGAGGTTGGCCACGAGGACGCGCTCCTGGGGGACGACAAGGACGACGAGGAGCTGCTGCGGGGCCCCCACAGCCCCCCCGGGGGGCCCGACAAGGACTTCGCCTGGCTCTCCTAGGGTGCCCGGGGGGGGCCGGGCGGCGGCAGCGTCCCTCCGTCCCCGTCTGCGTGTGCGTTGGTCTGCGGCCCTCGGCCCTGGGCAGGCAGCGCCCCTGTCTTGCCACCCTCCAGGCGCCTGCCTCCTGGCTCTTTACTCTGCTCCCTCCTCGCCCCCCAGACAGACGCCGGCTCTGCTGGACCCGAGTGCAGCAGCGAAGGTGCTGGGAGCCGATGGCGAGGTTAGGGCAGGGCAGCCCCTTCCCACCCCGTCTGTGTGTGATGGGGAGACTGCCCGCAGGCGTGTGTGGCAGAATCGTGGGCGCCGCCCCGGCTGCCCGTCCTTTCCCGCTGTCATGTTTTCCTGGGGGTCGCAGAGGCCCCGGGGTGCTCGGTGTCCTCCGGCCGGGTGATGGGCTGGCAGGTGGGCCTTGAGGCCCCCGACACCACGGACACGTAGCTTGGGGGGCGAGTTTTGCACAACCGAAATGAGAGCCAGGGATGAGCCCTGGATCCCGGGGCTACTAGGCCTGCTGGACAGCCGCGCCCCAACCCTCGCGGCCACCACCCGGCCACGTGGAGAAGCCGCCCACTCCCTGCCTCTGGGCTTTGGTGCTTAACGAACAACCGCAGAGCCTGCTGGAGGCCGAGGCCCCACGGTGCTAGCCCCCGGCCGGGCAGCAGGCCGTCCCGAGGCTGCCCGGTGCCACGGGCAGGGCTCACGCTGAGGGGACCCCCGCCCCCGCCGCAGGCCCTGCTCGGGGGGTTCCTTCGCGTGCACTTCCTTGTCTGCCCTCGGGCCTGCCCGTCCGCCAGCCGGCCAGCGGCGGGTCCTGCTGACGACTCCCGGGGCAGGCTCTGCACCCGGCCCCGTGTTGTCCCTGCTGCTACGTCCGAAGGGTGGACTGCCGGCCCACGCTGTGCTGCTGAAACCTGCCCCGGGGGCGACCAAATGTTTTGAAGGAGACAGCGCGGGCAGGCCTTGCCTCCTGTTTCCCGAGCGAAGAGCGAGGCCCCCTGTCTGGAGGAGCGCCCCGGTTCCCGGCTTTGAGGGTCGCGGTGGCTGCCGAGCCTGGACGCAGGACCCCGGCTGCCGCCCCTCACCAAAGCCGTTCGCCCGCTAGGCCGGCCCCGCCCCTCCCGCCGCACAAGGTTCCTGGTTGAGGGTGGGTGTGGGCTGGCCACGCCCCTCCCCTCCAGGCCCCCTGCCCGGGAGGAGTCCCTGGGGTTCTGACCTCTAGTGCCGATTTGGAAATATGTTTTTATTGCCTCTTTTTCCACGGACTGTAAGCCAAGTGGCTTTTATAACCTTTTTGTATCGTGTCTCATCAATTCTTCCTACGTGGAAAAAGAAAAATCCCCCAAAACCACACCACACCTTGCAGTGGTTCCTTGTGGCCCGCAGGGGCTGCCGGGGCCGGGCTGGGCCAGAGTGGACAGAGAGCACCATGCTGTCCTTTGAGTTCTCGTCCCGCAGGGGAGAAACCACAAGATTTTTAAAAAACAAAAACGTTGACGGTTTGCATCGGGAAAGGCAGCTGTGAGCACCCCGGAAACGAAGGTCATGGCTGCCCAGCGCGGGGGGTCTGGGGCCTGCGTGGCCACGCAGCAAGGCCATGCCTGGTGGGTTTGTGCCTGCGACGCTCCCGAGAGAAGCCCCTGGCCTGTTTTAAACCTCGATTCTCAGCAGCCTTCCTGGTGAAACGCCTGGGGCCTCAGCCAGCTCGTGGCGCGGCCCTTCCCCAGGCAGTGGCAGGACCCCCGCCCGGCCCCGGCCATGGCCTGCAGAGGGCACCCCACCTTGCCACTCAGGACGCCCCCGCCTTCTGACCCCGCGATCCGGGCCACCCTCACTGACGTTCTAGAGGTTCTTCCTAAAAACTAATCCTGCCCGGTGCAGAGGCCTCACCCCTTCCCACCAACTTCCCCTCGTGCTGGTCAGCACAGCCTTGTGCCGCCACCAGCCGGGGCAGTGCTGGATCCCAGAGCCTCGGGCGCCACCAACAGTGCGTGCAGCAAAGGGTTTTTTTATGTGGCTGGTTTTGTGTTTTTGTTTTTTTTTTTTTTTTTTTACCAGTGTTTAAACTAATAAATATTTTTTTATGAAGAGGAAAAAAATGTGTAGATTACACTTCACCTTTTGTATTTTTTAGTTTGTGTGTATTTTGGTGTTTGCAACACCAAAGTGGACAATAGTCTGTTAGGGTTGTGAGTTAGGGAGGGCGTCTGATTTTTGTATGAAGCTCTGGATCCTGGCTGGGTCGTTGGACTCTGGGTTGTGGAAGTCAGCCTGACCACTGCCGTGCTTCAGTAGGGACCTCAGCTCAAGACAGGTCAATGCTTCCAACTTTGCACATCTTCCTTTTTAAAACAAAAAGCTAAGAAAATGCAAAAACTGGAATTGTTTGCAATATTAAAAAAGGTAATCTTATTTCAGCTCATTCTGTGAAGTGCAACTCTTGAAGCCATACCTAATGGTGGCTGCTTTTTATTTTTAGATTCCTGTGTTTTGTTTTGTATGCAGCCTTTTAGAGCTCCTTGCAGTGGGGGTGCTGTGTGTGCTTTCCTGAATATTTATTTTTCAACATGTTTTCAATCTGTCAACAAAAAGAAAACAAAAGGGCAGAGTTTGAAGATTGTTGATTTCTTTCTGGAAATAATCTATATTATATGAACTTTATATTATTATAAACCTGTGTTTGCATCGGAGATGTGTTTAATATTTGGGGAAAGAGTTTCCATAACCAGCTGGTGGGAACACGGCTCTGCTGTCCTCTGTGGCCACGGTGCAGGTGAATGGACCTTCTGTAGGGTGGCTCTGGGGATCTCTCAGCTGCTTGGTGCGCACTGGCCTCTCTGTGACGGGATTAGCTTAGACATTCTTGCAAAGTGCTCAGTTTCAATAAATCTGGAAATTGCTGCCCCGAGCGGGCGCCTCGTGTATGTCCGTCTTGTGACTCGAGGTGGCTCACCCTTTGCAGCTTGGTGCTGGCCACTGGGCTGCCCACCTCCCTCTGCCACAGGGTCCAGCCCTCCCAAACCCCACAACCAGGCGGCAGACACAGCTTCTGGAAAAACCCCACATCTTTAATTTTTCTCCTCGCCTGGCACAGCCCAGACGCGAGACACCTGAGCTTCGCGAACGAGACACAAAGGCGAGCCGCGGGGCCCTGGAGCTGGCATGCTGGGGGCAAGCGGGGGAGGCCCCTTCCGCGCCCCTCGAGGTGTGCCACGGCCTGGCCCCAGGGCCGCCCCCAGCCGCCTGGACGAGCCCGGGAGGCCCACTGCAGATTTGGCTTTAGTGCAAAAGGCTGGTTTCTTCAGAGGCACTTTGTGATCAGAAACCCCACCTCTGGGGGTCTGGGGTCCCGGAGTCTCCCCCACCCCATTAAGAGAACCACGGAACCTGGAGCTGGTGCTCTCCCCGGGCCACTTCAGGCCCAGGCAGGCTGGGGCAGTGCTGGGGAGGGGGCAGCGCCGCGGCAGGTCAGTCCAGGAAGCGCTGGCAGGCCTTCTTCCAGCGGCACGCTGTGCACCACAGGTCGCGGCGCTCCATGCCATACACCTTCCGGCACTTCTTGGCATCGCTGCGTGGCCTCCTGGGGGCACACGAGGGCAGGTGGGGGGCTGCTGGGCTCACGTCCCCATGCCAGGCCCCGGCCCCGGCCCCTCAACGCGCACACACCTCGGGGCGGCGGCGAGCTTGGAGGGCGCCGGCGGTGCACTGGCCCGGGCCGAGGACTGCGGCTCCAGGCCGGGAGACGCCAGGCAGCCCTGGGGGAGACACAGCTGTGGCCTGGTCGCCGCAGCACCCCGAACCGCCCCCAGCCGCCCGCCTCTGGCCTCACCCACCTGGTAGGCGTGGTCACTGTGGATGTGGCACACCTGCTGGGCAATCACAGGGCGCTGCGCAGGGGGCGGGGGCGAGGCCAGGGGCTGCAGCACGCTGGGCAGGGCCGGGGGCTCGGGTTCAGCGGGCAGCTGCAGGCGAGGGAGGGCGGGCGGCATGGAGGCCGTGGGGGACACGGGGGTCAGGCTGGACAGCCCGTGGGTCAGCACATCCACACCAACGTCCAGCTCCGTGTAGTAGAAGTCCTCCTCCCCGTCGCTCTGCTCTGACTCCGCCTGCCGCCTGGGGACACAGCCCGGAGGAGCCCAGGTGGCAGCTGCCGCAGGCCCCCGCCCCAGCCCACCCCCGCCCGCCCCCGGCCCGGCCGCACCCCAAGTGCACCACGCGGATGTGTCTCTGCATGGCGGCGGCCGTGCGCAGCACCTTCCCACAGCTCTTCCACAGACACTGGAACGTGACCTGCGCCGAGCCCTGGGGGGACAGGGGCCTCAGGTCAGGCGCCCGCCTGCCTCGCACCCCCAGGGGCTGTCCCGAGCTCACCTTCCTCTTCCTCGGGGCCGGCTCCCCGAACAGGAAGTGGGCTGCCTCGGGGGGCAGCGGGGGCGACGGCGTGGATGGGGACGACGGGCCGCTGGCCAGGTCCCAGCCCCAGTCCCCGCTGTTGCTGCTGCTGTAGCTGCCGGGCGGGCGGGCCAGGGCCTCCTTCCAGGGCTCCAGGCCGGCCTCTGCGGAGACGCCCAGCATCAGGCCCCCGTGGCCGCACAGCGGCCCGCAGCCCGAGCCTCCGCGGTGGGTCACGGGGAGGGGGCATGTCTGCCCCCCTGCAGGCCGTGGTCAGCGCACGGGTCCTTGTGGGCCTGGACCCTTTTGGCAGCGCGGCAGGTGGGGTGCCAGGGGCCACGGCAGCTCTGGCCTCGTGAGGGGTCCAGGGGCTCTGGTGTTCATCTTAGAAAGGGCTTTTGGAAGGTGGGGGCCCAGGTGTTGCCCCCACCCAACCTGAGCACAGGCTTCCGAGTCTCACCTGGGCTGAAGGCGACGGCTGGGGCCCCCAGCAGGAGGGGGCTGGTGGACAGGCTGGTGGACAGACTGGTGAGGGCCGCCGCAGCCATGACCTCGTCGGGCCGGGCTTTTCCGTGGGGGGCTCTGGGGAGATGGAGCAGGAGAGGTGGGGGCCCAGCCAGGGCTCCCGGCCCTTCCCTGGCTGGGGACACGTGCGGGCCGGGGCTTGCACGCCAGGCTCCCTCCTTCCCGGCAGCTGGGCGGGAGGCCCAGCTCCACCCAACCCTGGAGGCAGAGCCACAGGTCACCGCCTTCACCAGAACAGGGCCTGGGCCTGGCGTCGCCCCGCAGCCTGAGTTCTCTGCTGCCTGGGCCTGCTTCCCTCCGGCTCTCCCACCCTGGTGCTGCGCAGAGGTCTGAGGCCACGCTTGGGGCCAGGCCTGGAGGGCCCCGCCTGCCTCCCCCACACCAACCAGGTTGTGCAACAGCAGCTGCGGCCCTGCGCCAGCCCTGGAGGGCGGAGCGGCCAGCAGTGGGCAGCAGCCAGGGAGCCGGTTGGGAGCCGGTGCAGAGGGAGAGACCCCAGCCCCAGCGGGACGGCTGGGCTGGTGGTGCCCGCACAGCCGGACAAGGCACAGGGCAGCGAGGAGGGCCCATGGCTGGGCTCGTGGGCAGTGGTCTGGAGCCAAAGACTCCTGGACACTCGGCCCCGCGCCCGCTGCGCAGACTCTTCTGCGCAGACCCAGACTGCCCGAGCCCCAGCACTGCGCTTCAGCCCTCGGCCAGGGTGACAAGGGTCCCCGCTGCAGCGATCGTCTGCTCGACCCTTCGTTTCCGGCCCCCGACCTGTCCCTGGGCGGCCCCCGAGGCCCCACCCGCCGCCCCGCACTCCCCGGCGCACGTGTGCGCACGCCCACGCCGTCCCAGGACACCGGCCTCGCGCAGTCCGCACCCGGGCCCCGCCTCACCTCTGCGCCGGCACCGGGATGTGCGCCGACGGCTTCGGGGGTCCCGGCGCCGCCCCCGCCCAGGACCCAGGGCCCCACAGCTCCGGCTCCCGCGGCGGCGCCAACTCTGAGCGCGCGAAGCCGCCGCCCACGGCGGGACCCTGCGGAGCCGGCGGGCTCAGCGCAGGCCGGAGGCTCGCGGCGCCCCCCGAGCCAGCCTGGCGCCCCCAGCCCTGCGGCGGCCGGGGTGGACGCGCGGCCCCGCCCCCACCCGGCGCGGCGCAGACAGACCCCAGCCACCCCGACCCGCCGACAGCCGCGCCCCCCGCGCCCCGCCCCGGGGGCCCGAAGTTCGAGCCGCCCCGACGCCATCTTTGCGGCCAGAGCAACTTCGGCGGCGGCGGCCCCCGCGGGGCAGGCGGCGCCCCCGCCCGCCCGGTACCTGCGGCGGCGCCGACTCGGCGCTCGGGCCCGGCCGCTCGGCCCGCAGCCCTGGCGCCTCGGTTCGCAGCGCGGCGGGGGCCGGGGCGGGGCCCGGGCGGCCCGGGGTGCGGGGCGGGGGGCGCCCGCCAAGCGGGCCCGGGGCGCGCTCGGCCTCCATGCGGCCAGGGGGCCGCGGCTGCAGCGCGAGCGGACGTGAGGACGCGGCCCCGGCGGGCCGGCCTGGCCGCCCGCCGACCCCCGCCCCGGATCCGGCCGCCGCCGCCGCGCGCCCCGCGCCGCCCCGCCCGCCCGCGGCCCGCCCCGCCGTGCCCATTGGCCCGCGCGCCGCGTCCACATTCCGCGGGGAGCGGGCCCGGCCGGCCCATTGGCTCGCGCCCCCGGCCCCGCCCCGGCCGCCCCGCCAGGCGGGGGAGGGGAGCCCGGCCGGCCCCGCGCCCGCCGCCCGGCGCCCCGCGCCCGCATCGGAGGCCGCGGGCGCTGGGGCGTGCCCGCCGGGCCCAGGCGCGCCTCCCGGGAGCGGGTTACTCTTTAACGCACGACTGCCCCCTCCTTACGTAACCCCAGGGACTGTGAGGAGCGCTCCCGCGGTTCAGGGTCCAGCTCCCATCCCGGCGGCCACCTGCCGGCCCGCTGCCCTCCTGGGGACACCCGCCCGGCCTGGAGGCGGCCTCTGCCGCCCCTGCCTTCTGAGCTGACCAACCTGGGTATGGCCTCAGGGCCCAGGGCCCGGGCGCCCCTGGCTGGGCGCGAGTGCGGCCCCAAGATAAGCGGTGAGGGTCTCCTCCTTCCAGACAGCCCCTGCCGCCCTCCCCCGGCTTTCAAAAAGGGGCAGGGGCAGGGGCAGGAGCAAGTGAGGAGTTTATTGAGCCTGGGATCCCCGCTGCGGGCCCTCCCTGGGCGGGCAGGGCAGGAGAGGCCTCGGCACCTGGCACATGCCCACTGCTGCTAGGAGCCAGCGCTGGAGGGCTCGGGGCGCCCGGGGGCCGTCAGCTCCTGGATGCTCTCATACACGTTTTCCAGGGGGCCGCGGCCTGGGAGGGTCTCGGGGGTCCCACCACTCGCTAGGGCCAGAACTGCTCGCTTGCCCGTGGGGCCCTGCTGGACCGTGGCGGCTCCAGGGTCCCTCCTAGGCTTGCTGACCCTGGAGTACAGGACGTCCACCTACAGGGAGGAAGCCCACCCAGGAGGGGTCAGTGCCATCCACTGCCCAGGACCTGCCCGCCCTCACCCTCAGCCCCACCTTACCTGCGAGGCGGGTGTCCCCGCCTCACTCCCCTGCTGCAGGCTCTGGGAGCCCCTGCTCGTCTCCCTGGGCTTCCGGATGCAGGCGTACTCGGGCACAGCCGGGCCAGTCTCAGGCCTGGGCCTGGCACAGCTGCTGGCCAGCCGGGCCCCTGCCCACACCACCGGGCCAGCTGCCAGGCTGGCCCGGGGCAGAGCAGCCAGCTCCACGCTGGAATAGGGCCCCTGGGGGCCAGCAGGGGGCACAGCAGCAGGCAGCAGCCCGGATGGAGAGGTGGCGGGGGCTGCTGGCGGCCTCTCCGGCCAGTGTGGGTACAGGAGGTCCATGCTAGCAGGCCGTGGGGCTGGAGGGGGTCCAGGGCAGAGGTCATTCGGGGCAGGGAGCGGGTGGCCCCGCGTGGGCTGGGGGGATGCAGGGCTGCCCAGGGAGCAGTGGCAGGCCTGCTCAGCTCACCTCTGCTGCTGCGGGGGCCCCGGTGCAGCTCATGCAGCCTGGTGTCCGACTTGCTGAGGGCGCAGAGGTGGGTCCGACTCGGCAGAGATGGGGGACACCTGGCCCCAGGGGACAGTCTGACCCTCATGGCTTCTGCCGATCTCACACTGCCCTGCAGGCCTGCCTGCCTCCTGGGGGGAGAGGGTCCAGCGGGGCAGTGGGGGGGTGTCAGCCTCTGCCCCAAGGCCTGGTACAGAAGTGTATGCTGGGGTACCAACTTGCCACTAGACCCTCCCGCGCTGGCCCCAGCCCGTGGGGGCTGCCCCTGGACAGGGTGGACATACCTGTGGCAGGCTGCACACAGCGCCCACAGCCACAGGAGCAGGGCAAAGCTCCCCAGGACCCAGAGGGCAGGAGTGGCTGAGGGTACCTGTGGGCTCATCCTGGAAACCCCGAGCCTGGCCTGGGGCAGAAGACAGGCGTTGGGGCTGGCAGGGGGTCCCAGATACCAGCAGGCAGCCCCCACGCCTGTGCCTCGAGGCCTCCGGTGACTCAGCACACAGGAAGCCCCAAGGCAGCCCCTCCCTCCCACCTTCCCGCTCCCGTCCTGGTTGTTGAGAGGGGCAGGTGGGTGGCCGCGCTTGGCCTGCCCTCTCACCAGTGCCTTGGACCTGAGCTGTGCTCCGGGCGGCTGTCAAACACCCCTGGGCCTGCAGGCCACAGGCCTCACCTGGCAGCCACCCGCGGCGTCAGGGGCCACGCGTTGCTGGGGCTGGCCCCCAGGAGCATGGGGGTGGGGGAAGGGGGACGCTTTGAGCGTAGAGCCCCTTGCCTGCTGATGTCTGGCTTTCCCCCCTCCCCCAAATGCCCTGCAACTGCCCCTTACAGAGGCCCTGATCCCTTCCTGGGGTCTCAGCAGAGCTGCTGGGCAGGGGGTCCCATCCTACAACCAACACAGAAGGTGCAGCCAGCAGCTGCCTTTTTTGTCCCGCAGTGGTGGAGGGTGGGGGGGGGGAAGGCTGCCGCTTCTGACAGAGATAGGGACAGAGATAGGGCCCACTCTTCTTCCGGGTGGGCAAGGGTGCCCGGGCCCCAGACCTCGGCAGGGCAACGCCCTCCCAGAAGCCCAGGGGGCTGCTGCTGGCACTCACCCAGGCCCGCACAGCCGCTCCGCAGTCCTCTCTGGGGCGGGGGCGGAGAAAGCATGCGACGGGAGGAGCCCCTGCCTCACTTCCTGCCCCAAGGCTCGCGCCCCTCCCCATGCGCAGCACCCAGCTCCCAGCCGCTGCGCGTCCCCAGCACAGCCCCGCCCGAGGCCGCCTGCACCCGCGCTGGCCTAGCCAGGGAGCAGCCCTGCCCTGAGCAGACCCGGCACGGCCCGCCACAGGCCCAGGCGGTCGTGGGGCTGCGCTGGGGCCCGCCCAGCTCTTGGACCCAGACACATGGTCACTGCCCTGTTCTGTGGCCTGCCCCCCCACCCCGGGAGGCAGCGGAGTGTCTGCTAACGTGGGGAGGGGGTGCCCTGCAAGGCCGCAACTCAAGGAGAAGGGAAGATGCTGGGGCTCGGCACGAAACACTCTCCTCCCCAGAGACCCTGCACCAGGCCAGTCCACTCAGACACCACGGGAAATCGCTTTAATGTTCTTGCTGGAGGGACTCCCTAAGACACGAGGTGGCCCAGGTGCCCAGTGGGTGTCCAGAGACAGCCCTGCCCCGCCAGTCCGGCCACAGCGCCCACACGGCCCAGGCCCGTGAGCAGCGGGGAGCGGGCGGGCTCCTCCTCAGGGCCCCAGCGGGCTTTCCCAGGGTGCTGGGAGCCAGGGCTGGCGCGGGTCTAGAACTCCGTCATCTTCCTGTGGGTCTCCGCCGTCCTCTGCGCCTGCTGCAGGCCTGCCTCCTGCGCCCGGAGCTGCCCCAGCTGCCGCTGGGCGCCCGCCAGCTTCTCCTCCAACTGGGCGGCCACCACGCTGTGCCTGGAAGGGAGGCTGCACATCAGGCCCCACGCCCACCTGCCGCCGTCAGGGTCAGCAACTTCCTGCACACGCTGGAGGGCCTGGTGCCCGAGGAGGGTTGCAGGAGGGCCCCTCGCAGGCCGCTCCCGGCCCACGGCCCTACGCCCCCGTACCTGCCCACATTGCGGGCGAGGGCTTCCTGGAGCCCCCGGATGTCTCGCTGTGTCTGCTCAATCCTCTCCTCGGTCTGGAGGAGCCGCAGGCTCAGGGCCCGCCTGGCATCCTTGCTGGCGCGATAGGTCTCCTTGCTGCCCCGACACCCAGGGGGCGCCGCCCCGACCTCCAGGTTTTCCGGAGCCCGGCTCTGGAGCTTCTCATTCAGGAAGTCAAACACATTGCGAGGGGCTGGGTGGTCCCCAGGCCTGCCAGCCCTCCGTCTGCATCTCGGGGGCTTGTCCACACCAGCCCGGATGCCCTTTGACCTCCTCTGGAGAATCTCCGCACACTGGTCCAGCGACTTTCCTCGGGGCAGCACCACGGCGTGGACAGGCTCCACCCGGCCCTCGGCATAGCGGCCCAGGCCTGGAAAGACTCAGGGGTGAGCTCTGCACCTGCTGGACCCTGGGGCTGCGCCACCCCCCACACACACCAGCACTCACCCTTCCCCAGCTCATAGCCCATCTTGGCGAGGAGCCTGGAGCCGATGCCCCGCGTGTGCACTTCCCAGCCAGCGAAGGCGGAGCTGCAACTCCCGCAGCCCCCAGCTGCCGAGTCCACAACTGCAGGAAGCGAGGGCAGGGCTCTGGTGGGCCAGGGTGCAGGCAGACCCCGACAGCTGCTGCCAAGCGCCCAGGCCGGGCCGGGACTGGGAAATGCCTCTCAGGGCCTTGGGCCTGCCCTGGGCCCACATCATGCAGGCAGAGGGGACAGGCCTGAGCTCAGCCAGGAGGTTCTGTGGCTGCCTACTACAGGGCCAGGGCCTGGCTGCCCCCGGCCACCCCACGGCCTCCCTCCTGACCCTGCCTCACTCCCTACCCGAGGCCAGACCACTGGCTTCGCCTACCAGCTCTCCCCTGAAAAGGGACTTCAGAAGCGGTCAGCTCGCACAGCAGACCTAGTTCCAAGCCCTTGAGTGAGCCTGTTCCCGAGTGCCCCCCCCGCCCCACCCCAGGCCCCAAGGATGGGGCACTGAGGCCCTCCAGCCCCACCTGCTCCACCCACACTCCACTGCGTGGTCTGTAACTGTTGCACATGTGCTTCTGGAGACAGGGCTGTGCCTCTCCATTGGAGGGTCCCCTGAGCTCCGGGAAGCACCCACTGTGCCGCTTCCCCGTGCCCTGCACAGACCATCGCAGCACAGCACACCGCTCTCCAGCTGTCTGGTTAGCCAAGGTCCCCTTGCCCGGAAACCGTGCAGTGCTCACCACGCCCCTACTGCTTTCCCCACTGGCCTGGCCACTGGGCACCCAGTGCCGCCTACCTCTGCCATAGCTGGAGTCGTCCGCATCGCCACTGTCCGAATCAGAAGCCTCTGCAGCCTCCATGCGCAGTGGGGGCAGGACGCTGTCTCCCTCCACCACAGCCTCCTTCAGCAACAGCGAGTCAAACTTGACTGTGTAGGAGCCGCTGTCCACATCTGGGAGCGGGGGACAAAGGCCTCAACTGGTGGAGCCCCAGGCAGGAGCCACACTGGGAGGCAAGGAGGTGGGTGCCTCAGAGGGCTGCACCCTGCCCATAGGCCAAGACGGGGCACTCCCACTCTGTGGCCACAGGGCCGGGGTCCTCTGCCCACCCGTGGGAGGCAGGCAGGGAGAGCCATCTGCTGGCTGCAACACGGAGGGGGCTTTCAGGCAGGGGCCGTTAGACAGTGCCCTGTGGTCGGGCGAAGCCTGCCAAGCCCAGAGGAAATGCCGGCTGCACTGTCTCAGTGCCAAGCGAGGAAGGAAGTGAAGACACAGGTGTCAGCCAAAAAACACGTGAGTCCACCTGACAGCCCGGAGTGTGCACCCGCCCACTCGTGCCATACTCAGGCCTCACCAGTGACCCGTGCCGGGTGCCAGAGGCCGTCCTGGTGCTTGGCCAAACACGCGGAGCCGGCCTGCAGCGAGCTCAGGTCCGGATCCTGGAAGGGGCGAAGCTCATCCACAGAGACCACCTGCCCATGGGAGAACCTGCAGGGGCAGCGGGCGTGGCTCAGCACATGCCCTCAGGAGCAAGGACTCCCGGGAGCGCCAGCCCCCGCCCCTGCCTAGGCACTGTCCACACACGTGCCAACAGACCCCCATCCAGGCACAGACACGCACACACAGGCAAACAGACTGCAGGGATGTGCACACACAGACACGTGTGCACGTGTACATGCAGAAGTGCACATACAAAACCACATGTGTGAAAACGCGCGCACACACACACACTTCCGTGGCTATTCTGAGAACATGCCATGTGCCCATGTGCTGCTCCCAGGCTTCCTGGACGGCAGTGGCCCGGCAGGTGAAGTGGGGATGACAGCTTCTGCCCAAGGCAGGTGAGCTGCACGTGTGCTCCCACGACTGAGTCTCCTCCCAACCAACTGGGTGTACCCAGTTACGCCAGAGATGCCTGGACTTTAGAAATCAGCGAACTAGTGACATCAAAACTGAAACTGAGGGAAACGGACTTTGGCCCAGTGGTTAGGGCGTCCGTCTACCATATGGGAGGTCCGCGGTTCAAACCCCGGGCCTCCTTGACCCGTGTGGAGCTGGCCATGCGCAGTGCTGATGCGCGCAAGGAGTGCCATGCCACGCAAGGGTGTCCCCCGCGTGCGGGAGCCCCACGCGCAAGGAGTGCGCCCGTGAGGAGAGCCGCCCAGCGTGAAAAGAAAGTGCAGCCTGCCCAGGAATGGCGCCGCCCACACTTCCCGGGCCGCTGACGGCAACAGAAGCGGACAAAGAAACAAGACGCAGCAAATAGACACCAAGAACAGACAACCAGGGGAGGGGGGGGAATTAAATAAATAAATAAATCTTAAAAAAAAAAAAAAAAAAAAACTGAAACTGAGAGGCAAGCGGACTTGGCCCAGTGGTTAGGGCGTCCGCCTACCACATGGGAGGTCCACAGTTCAAACCCTGGGCCTCCTTGACCCGTGTGGAGCTGGCCAATGCGCAGTGCTGATGCGCGCAATAGTGCCCTGCCACGCAGGGGTGTCCCCCGCGTAGGGCAGCCCAACATGCAAGGAGTGCGCCACGTAAGGAGAGCTGCCCAGCGCGAAAGAAAGTGCAGCCTGCCCAGGGATGGCGCCGCCCACACTTCCCGTGCCGCAGACGACAACAGAAGCGGACAAAGAAACAAGACGCAGCAAATGGACACAGAGAACAGACAACCGGGGTGGGGGGGAAGGGGAGAGAAATAAATAAATCTTAAAAAAAAAAAATAATCAAAACCGAAAGAGGACAGAAAATATGGGACAGACACAGGTAGCAACTTTTAACTTTGCCAAGAAAAGACAGGAAAAAGCTACCCATCTGCTCCTGTGCACCGTTTCATAAGAGGAGTAGCCCGGAGCGGGCCAGGGCTGTCTTGCCAGGCAGGAATTGGTGGGCGAGAGGGAGGCGAAATGAGGAGTCTCAGTGCTCTCCCCCGGGGGGACAGAGGCCTGATGCTGCCCCCAGCCCAGAGGTGGGCGGCTCCTCCTCAAGCTGAGAGGCTGTGCCTGCTGCGTGCAGGAGACTCAGGCTAAAAAGTCTCACTTTCCTGAGGAGCCCCCGAGCCCTGCCAGGGGGACCCAGCCCAGAGCTGATCTAGACAACACCCCCTCCACACACACACCGTCGATTAGCCACAGCTTTCTAGGGCAATCTTCGGCAGTCTTAGAAATCTTAAAATGTGGTGAACTTTTTAACCCAGGAAGTATGCCTAAGCAATGATTCTAAAGAAATAATAATGAAGGTATGTAAAGATTTAGCCACTTTGTTAACAAAGTACAAAAATATTGAAATAACCTAAACATCCAGCCACGCAAAGCATAGCCATGAAACAGATGTAAAGCAATTCCAAGAGAGCAAAGTGGTGCACAGGGCAAGAGCGTCCAGGAGCCTGACCACAGGAAGGGACCTCCCTGTCATATGTCATTCATATGACAGAGAATGTAACACAAAGGAGTCAGGAAACAGTGAATCCATAACGAAAGATAAATAATTGATTTTTCACTAAAAAAAAAACAACAACAAAACCATAACCAAATTCAACGACCTACATTACTACATCCTAGAATAATCAAAATCGTATACCTGAAAACACTTAAAATTATAAAGAAGGTTCTGGGTTGGAACTATGGTAAGGTAAAGAGGTTGGCAAATGCTCCCCACAGAAAAACAAGTCTAAAACTGGGTAAACTGTCAAACTCACCATTGTGAAGCTCCAGGAAACAACCAAGGCTGACAACACTGAGAAGCACCTACTGTTTTTTTTTTTTTTATTAGTTTTGTCTTTTTTAAAAGATAAATAGATGACACAAAACATTACGTTGAAAAACTTAAGAGGTTTCCATATAGCCCCACCCCACCCCACCCGCCGCTCCTCCACATCCCCTTTCGCCAGCAAGGCACATTCACTGCATTCTCTGCATTTGGGAGAAGCACCTACTCTTGAGCAACGGCTGTGCACTGCGTGAGAACAGGCAACTCTGCAGCCTCCTTGCCTGGGGCTGCTGCCACAGCCACACTCCTGGGTCAACAACAGCCATCACTTTACCAGCACAGGGATGGCTGTGAAAACTAGCAGCGGACTTCCAGAGGGCACAACCTTGATTTGGTGATGGTGTGAAAACCCTAGGTGTCAACTAAAAGTGGTGACCTTGATAAAAACTATGGGAAAACAGATAGCTTTGATATCTGCAGCTGGGTCCCAGCTGGGGTGTGCAGTGGACCCCTCTAAGGCAGTGGACAGCCATCGGTCACCCTGCACGGGTCTCCTGGTTGAGGGTGGAGGCTGCTCTGACTCGAGGTGGTGGAGCACAGCCCCACCCAGATCACTGGCTGGCCCTGCGCTGTGCCCACACAGCCAGGAACTGGACCCACGCCCAACCTGAGCCCTGAGCAGGGACGCTAGCGGCTGTACACTGAAGGACACAAATTCTGCAGTTTAGGTCCAGCACAAGTACCAGCAACCACCACCTCAGAAAAACAATTCAGATCCCAGGGTTACTATAATATGCTATCTAAAATCTCTAGTTTTTAATAAAAGTGGCAAGGACACGCAAACAAACACTGTGACCCATATTTAGGTGGAAAAAGCAATCTACATCTACAGAATCTGATACATAACCCAAACCAAGGTGTTCAATTTAACAAAGACTTCAAAGCAGCTACTACAAGTAGTTTCAAGGAATTAAATGAAAATTTAATGACAATAGGTCAACAAATAATCTTTAGTGAAAAGCAGAAGTTTTATAAAAGCAATCAAATGGAAATTCCAGAATTGAAAAATACAAGAGAAAGGAAAAGTTCACTTGATAGGCTCAACAGGAGATTTAAAATGGTAGAAGGAAAAATCAAAAGGAATGATCCAATCTGATGAAAAAGGAGAAAGAGAATGAAGAAAAGTAAACAGAGCCTCAGAGACCTGTGGGACAACATCGTGCTTTCTAACACACATGAGACGGGAGTCCCAAGGGTGAGCACCACATCTGGACACATTGCAGACAAATGGCAGAGGCCAAAGCCAGAGAAAATCCTGAAAGCAGCAAGAGAAAAAACGATTCTTCATTACAGGAGAACAATCTGATTAACAGCTGATTTCTCATCATAAACAATGGAGTCTAGAAGACATGGTAACATTTCAAAATGTTGGGAAAAAAAACTGTCAAACAAGAATTTTTTATCCAGCAAAATTATCCTTCAAATGTGAGGGTATAATAAAGACATTTCCAGAAAAACACAGACTGAGAAAATCTGTTTCTAGCAGACCTGTACTATAAGAAATACTAAAGGAAGTCCTTCAGATTGAGCGGAAATGACACCAGACAGTAATTCAAAATCACAGGTAAATAGATGGGTGATGTAAAAGACTGTATGCGTATATGTATTTTTCTCTTTTCCCTTTTATGTTAGAAAACATAAGTTTAAAGCAATAATTGTTAACACTGTATTGAGTTATAATATACAGAGATATAACATATATGACAATAAAGCATAAAGGGGGGAGGAATGGAGCTATGTTGTAGAAAAATTGCTATCTTTAAATCAGTATTATAGCTCATTGGGATAACTAAAAGATGCATATTAGAATCCATAGAGTATCTGCTAAGAAAATAACATGAAAAAACAGCGAAAAAGCCAACGAAGGACCCTTGCAACATTTAGGACACTAATACACTTGCCACGATAAGATCAAGCCAGGCAGGCTTTAATTTTACCAAATGTGTAATGGAGACTGCCTCAAAACTGTGCGTACTTTAGACCAATCTTGCAAAGCACACAAAGTGGGGATTCAGGAAGCAGCTCCCTGTGCCCTGCTGGGCTCCCCACTGGCTCTGCCTTGCATCTTGGGAATCACGGTGTCATGTCTGTAGCAACCGAATGACTCCAAGTGCACACCAGAGCTCCACTGTAACAGACTCAGATAGTGGAAGACAGTATGCTAGCAAGCCAGGACACCTGTGAGAGCTGCAGCAGCGTCTCCTTCTAACTCCTGCTGCTTCTGGCACAGCAAGGTGAGAGGGAACATTAAGTAAATGTTTACTTTGGAGCCTGGGAGAACTCCAGTTTGTCAACTGTACGTGAAATAGGGAGCAGGTGTGATGCATCACACTCACATGAAGCAACTGCCTGGTGACACTTTGAGGTGATTGTCTTTAATATCAGAGGAATAACACTTTGAACAATATAGAGGTGTACAAACAGCTCAGAGGTAGCAGTATTGGCTTTACTGTAATAAAGGAAGCATTTTTAACATTAAAAAAGTCAACTGAGGAAATAAAATGGCACATAAAAATGTTTAAAGTAAAAAAGAGGAAAAGGGTACAAAAAAATACATGTAACACAGAAAACAAATAGCAAAATGGCAAACATAAACGTAGCCACAGCAATAATTACATTCAAGTGTAAATAAGCACTCTAATCAAAAGGGAAAGACTGTCACACTGAATAAAAAAGAAAAATGCAATTATATGCATCATATACAATAGAAACACTTTAACACACATATAGGTTGAAATTAAAAGGATAAAAAAAGGTATACCAATTAAATCATAAGCATAAGAGTGCTGGAATGACTTTAAGACAAGAAATATTACTAGAGACCAAAGAGGCATTTCATGTGATAAAAAGTTCAATACATCAGAAAGGTAAAACAGTTAAGTGTATATATGCACCTAACAACAAAGCCCCAAAAACCATGAAGCAAAAGCTGATGGAATTAAAGAGAAGACTAGTCAGTTGAATTATAGTTAGAGAATTCAATATTTCTGTCACAGTATTTGACAAAACAACTACACAGAAAAACCGTAAAGATACAGCAGACCAGAGCTGTCCTGTCAATCAACTTGACCTAAGAGGTACATGGACCACTCCATGCCAGAAGAGAACACACATTCTTTTCAGGATCACATGTAATTCTCCAATGCAGACCTTAAGTTAGGCCATATAACATATCTCCATAAATTGACAAGGATTAAAATATAACAAATTATGTACTCCAACCACAACAAAATCAACGTGGAAATCAACAACAGAATGGAATTGGGGAGAAACGGGCTTGACCCAGTGGTTAGGGCATCCGTCTACCACATGGGAGGTCCGCTGTTCAAACCCCGGGCCTCCTTGACCCGTGCGCAGCTGGCCCATGCGCAGGAGTGCCTTGCCATGCAGGGTGCCCCTGGCGTAGGGGAGCCCCACGGGCAAGGAGTGCACCCCGTGCAAAAGAAAGTTCAGCCTGCCCAGGAATGGCGCTGCACACATGGACAGCTGACACAGCAAGATGATGCAAGCAGAATTAGACACAGATTCCAGGTGCCGCTGACAAAAATACAAGCAGACACAGAAGAACACACAGCGAATGGACACAGAGAGCAGACAACTGGGGGGAGGGGAGAGAAATAAACTTTTAAAATATATATATATAGTGGTAAGATATCAATTCTCCTCAGTTGGGTCTACAGAGTCAATACAATCCTGCTTAAATGCCAGCATTTTTGTGGAAATTGGCAAGCTGGTTCTAAAATCACAAGGAAATGCAAAGGTAAACTGGATTATCTACCCCAACAGAGGCTTTCTTAATTAATCTTAATCCACTTTCCAGTGACTATGAAGCCATCGTAAATCGGTCCTTTTGAAGATGTTATTCTTAGTTAAGGTGTGGCCATCAGAAGCAGGGTGGGTCTTAATCTGGAAATCTGGAAATCATAGAAGCCAGATAAAGGAGAGGATCATAGTTTTGTGGCAGGAGGCAAAAAGATAAGCCAAGGAACCCCAAGGTGTGCTGGCAGCCAGTATCAGAATGCTGTTGATGCTGGAAGAAGGCAAGCCTTGCTGACATCTTGATTTTGGAATTCTGGTCTCAAATTACAAATTACAAGTCATACTAAGAAACAGAAGATATGGCCCAGTCAAATGAATTAAAAAGCAGGAGACGCAGAATGTGTAATAACTAATCAAAGAAGTCCAAACATACCTCCTAAATCAATTCAATGAGCTGAAGGAGGAGATGAAGGATATTAAGACGACAGTGAGGGAAGCTAAACGTGGCTCAACTAAGGGAGCCTCCGCTTACCATATGGAGGGTCCAGGTTGGATCCCCAGGGCCTCCTGACCCACATGGAGCTGGCCCACGTGCAGTGCTGCTGCGTGCAAGGAGTGCCCTGCAAGGGGTGCAACCCCGCAAGGAGAGTCACCCCATGTGAAAAAAGCACAGCCCGCCCAGGAGTGGCACCACACACATGGAGAGCTGACACAGCAAGATGATGCAACAAAAAAGAGACACAGTTTCCCGGTGCCACCTGACAATGCAAGCAGACGCAGAACACGACAATGGGGGGGGTAGAAGGGGAGAGAAATAAATCTTAAAAAAAAAATAAAAATTAGCTACTTTCTTAAAAAAAAAAGATGACACTGAGGACAGTGTCCTCATCTTAAGAGGACATAAAAAACATACAGATGAAATTGTAAACACAGTTAAAAAATCACACAGAACAGACAAAATTGGAAAAAATTCAGCCAGGACTCAGGGAATGGAAGGCACAAACATACATATTATGATTGTCCTACAGGGAGAAGGGAAGGGAAAAGGGCAGAAGTGTTTGAGGAACTAATGGCGGAAAACTTCCTAACTCTTATGAGAAACATGGATGTCCAAGTCCAGGAAGCGCAACATGCTTCAAACAGAATAAATCCTGGCAGACCTACTCTGACACACATACTAATCAGACTGTCAAACACCAAAGGTAAGTCAACCCAGTGTAGTATCTGTCACAGCAGCTTGGCAAACTAATACACCGAGAACAGCTAGGACAATGATGAAAATTGAGAACATGGGAAGCAGATGCAGCTCAGGCAGGTGGGTGCCTGCCTACCATGTGCAAGGTCCCAGGTTCGGATCCCAGTGCCTCCTAAAGAAAATGAGCAAGACAATGAGCTGACACGATGGGTTGGCACAGCAAGCTGTTGCAACAAGATGATGCAACAAGGAGACATAATGAGGAAACATAACGAGAGACACAACAAGCAGGGAGTTGAGCTTGGGCAAGTAATTGAGCGCCTTCCTCCCACATGGGAGTCCCCAGGTTCGGTTCCCAGTGCCTCCTAAAAAGAATAGGTAGCGGACTTGGCCCAGTGGTTAGGGCATCCGTCTACCACATGGGAGGTCCGTGGTTCAAACCCCGGGCCTCCTTGACCGGTGTGGAGTTGGCCCATGCACAGTGCTGATGTGCGCAAGGAGTGCCATGCCACGCAGGGGTGCCCCCGCGTAGGGGAGCCCCACGTGCAAGGAGTACACCCTGTAAGGAGAGTCGCCCAGCGTGAAAGAAAGTGCAGCCTGCCCAGGAATGGTGCCGCACACACGGACAGCTGACACAACAAGATGACGAAACAAAGAGAGACACAGATTCCCGTGCCACTGACAACAACAGAAGTGGACAAAGAAGACGCAGCAAATAGACACAGAGAACAGACAGCCGGGGTGGGGGGGGAGGGGAGAGAAATAAATAAATAAATAAATCTTTAAAAAAAAAAGAAGAATAGACACAGAGAGCAGACACTGAGTGCAAACAATGAGGAGGGGGGAATAAATAAAATTTTTAAAAACAAAAGAAGAACAAAGTAAAAGGGCTAGCATTACCTGTTTTGATTACTGTAGCTTCATAAATCCTGAGAATTATTAAACTACAGTATTTAATAAGAAAGTATGGTATTATTAGTGTGAAGACAGGCAAATAAATCAATAGAAAAGAATAAAGAATTCAGAAATAGATCCACACATACATAGACAACTAATTTAAAGACAATGCAGCCAAGAAAGGACAGAATTTTCGACAAGTGGTGTTGAACAACTGCATATCCATACACAAAGAAATGAACTTGAATCCATACCTCACACCATATACAAAAATTAACTGAAAATAAACATAATGTAAAATTTAAAACTATAAAAACTAAAAAACCCCCAAAACTTTCAGAACAAAACAGAGAAGAACATCTTTGTGACCTTAGGCTAGGCAAAGATTTCTTAGATATGATATCGAGTACAATGCAATGAACACAGATGCAAACATTCTCAACAGAATACTTGCAAACAGAATCCAACAGCATATCAAAAGATTTACACAACATGACCAAGTAAGATTTATTCCTGGTATGTAAGCCTAGTGCAACATAAGACAATCAATGTAATACACCACATTAATAAATTGAAGGAAAAAACCACATGATCATCTCAATCAACACAGGAAAGGCATCTGACAAAATCCAGCATGCTTTTTTGATAAAAACACTTCAAAAGATAGGAATAGAAGGAAAATTCCTCAATCTGATAAAAGGCATATATGAAAAACCCATAGCCAACATCATACTCAATGGAGAAAGGTTGAAAGCTTTCCCTTTAAGTTCAGGAGCAAGACAAGGATGCCCAATGTACCACTGTTACTCACTATTGTACTAGAAGTTCTAGCTAGGGCAATTAGACAAGAAAAAAAAATTAAAGACATCCAAATAGGAAAAGAGGAAGTAAAACTCTGTTTGTGGATGACATGATCCTGTACTTAGAAAACCCTGAAGTATCCAAGACAAAACTACTTGAGCTAATAAATGAGTTCAGCAAAGTGGCAGGATACAAGATCAACATGTAAAAATCAGTAATGTTTCTGTATACTAGTACTGAACAATCTGAGAGGGAAATCAGGGGAGAAATTTAACTAAAGAAGTACAGGACCTATATGCACAAAAACTATAAAACAATGCTAAAAGAAATTTTAAAAGACCTAAACAAATGGAAAGATATTCCATGTTCATGAATTGGAAGAATATCATGAAAATTTTACCCAAACTAATTTAAAGATTTAATGCAAAACCAACCAAAATCCCAACAGCTTACTTTACAGAATAAGAAAAGTCAATTACCAAATTCATTTGGAAGGGAAAGTGCACCTGAATAACCAAAAGCATTCTAAAAAAGAAGAGCGATGTGGAAGGAATTTCACTACCTGATCTTGAAACACATTACAAAGCTAAAGTGGTCAAAACAGCACAGTACTGGCATAAAGACAGACACATTGATCAGTGGAACAGAATTGAGAATCCAGAAATAAACTGTCATCTACATAGCCAACTGGTTTCTGACAAACCTACCAAGTCAGTGTTAACAGGACAAAACAGTCTCTTTAACAAATGGTGCTGGGAGAACGGGCTATCGATAATCAGATGAATGAAAGAGGTCCCTATCTCACTCCCAACACAAGAATTAACTCAAAATGGATCAAAGACCTAAATGTAAAAGCCAGTACCATAAAACTACTAGAAGAAAATGTAGGAAAACATCTTCATGTCTGTAGTAGGTAGTGGTTTTTTGGACCTTACACCCAAAGCACACGCAATGAAAGGAAAAACAGGACCTCATAAAAATTAAAAACTTTTGCACCTCACAGGACGTTGTCAAAGGTTGAAAAGGCAGCCAACTCAATGGGAGAAAATATTTGGAAATCACATATCCAATAAGAGTTTAATATCTAGGATACATAAAGAGATGTCACAACTCAACAATGAAAAAAAAGGCCCAATTAAAAAATGGGCAAAAGAATAGACACTTGTCCAAAGAAGAAATACAAATGGCAAGAAAACACCTGTAGAAATGCTCAGCATCACTAGCGATTACAGAAATGCACATCGGTGACATGAACAGAAACCTGCACGCCCATGTTCATGGTGGCGCTATTCATGAAGCCAAAAGCTGGAAACAACCCAGGCGTCCATCAGTGGACGAATGGATACACAAGCTGTGGTGTAGTCACACGATGAAATATCAAGCAGTTGTAGGAAGAAATGAAGTTGCAAAGCATATGACAACACGATGGACCTGTAGGACATTATTTTGAGCAAAGCAAGCAAGACACAAAAGGACAAATACTGCATGAGTACGTTACTAGGAACCAAATATATTGTGTAACATATTGTAAGATTTTTAAAAAATGCACATGTATCCAGTACATTTAATTGAGAGATGGATGTTTTTATTCAACTGTGTTTTTTTTTATATTTTCAGTTATTAAATGTACAAATAAAACTAAAAAATAAAAGTACAATGCATAAAGGAACACATTAGTAAATGGGACTTCATCAAAATTAAAAATGACTGCTCTTCAAAAGATACTTAAAAGAATAAGAAAGCTACAGTCTGGGAGAAAAGCTTTCCAAAGTATATATCTGATAAAGAACTTGTAACCAGACTCTACGGAGAATTCTCAAAATCCATTAATAAAACAAATAGCACAATTATAAAGAGGGGACAAAAGATTAAAGCACTTTATATAAAAGAATACATATGCTGGCAAAAAAGGTAGTTTGTAAGGGCCGTTTGATCTGACAACACAGATATAGTGCTGTCATTTAAATAATAAAAAAATGATAAGGAGAATGTGGATAGCATGTGCAAAAGAATTTGAAAAGTTTTTCAATAAACATAATTGGTGGTGGTACTGGTAAGCGTGCTGGTGTTCAGAGTGTCATATGTGATAAAATATGGATATAATCCAGAACAAGTTAAGTAAAATCACTTTAGTCCACAATTCAGATTGGAAATACCAGTAAGCACTAAGTATTTTGTCCTAAAAATACACTTTGTGTGGTTGTGTGTATGCATATGTCCATGCATTTTAGCTCTGTCCACTGAAAAGACTAGAAACAATGACCAACCCAGAAAGAGCGAGCATCCTGGTGCGTACTGAGGAACTTGACATACTTCTCCCGTTAACAGAACCAGGGCTTGTTGCAGTTGGCTGGTTCCAGGCCCGGGAAGGAAATGCATGGATGAATGTGGAACATCCTACCCTCCAGGCAGCAAGGAAACCTTGGAAAACTGCGAGAGTCTCGGGAAGAGAACTTGGGAACCAGTGTGAAGAGGCTTCCACTGGTCAAAGATGGGACAATTTGGGTTTCAGTAAGTATCAGAATCACAATGGATTGAGACCCATTAAACATACTTAAATCCATGCGTTCATAAAATAATAATTAAAAAAAAAAAAAGAAAAGCTAATCACCACCTTCGCAGGATGAAAGGAAAGCAGCGAATCTGCCTCAACATATAGAGCATCTGCCTACCACATGGGAGGTCCAGGGTTCAAACCCAGGGCCTCCTGACCTGTGTGATGAGCTGGGCCACGTGCAGTGCTGATGCGCGCGAGGAGTGCCATGCCATGCAGAGGTGTCCCCCGTGTAGGGGAGCCCCACATTAAAAGAGTGCGCCCTGTAAGGAGAGCCACCCAGAATGGAAAAAGAGCAGCCTGTCCAGGGTAGTGCCACACACTGAGAGCTGACGCAGCAAGACGACACAACAAAAAGGGACACAGATTCCTGGTGCCGCTGACAAGAATACAAGCATTACAGAAGAACACACAGAGAGCCGACAACTGGGAGGGGTTGGGGAAGGGGAGAGAAATAAATAAAAAATAAATCTTTAAAAAAAAAAAAGAAAGGAAAGCAATTCATTATCTTGGAAACCAGGAAAATGAAAATGAAAAACCAAGCATTTATCCTGCCTTCCTATATGAGTTATACTACTGGGTGGGGAGCCAACGTGGTATCTCCTGATAAAATTCCAGCTAATGAATGAAAATGAATGATGGAATTAGAACATCTCCGTTTTGCAATCCCTGGTGAATTAATGAATCTAGGCCCTTAGCATCAGTGGCAGCTAATATCCAAAAAGTGAGAGGCAGACACTGTGGGCCTCCAGAAGAAGAGCCAACAGCACCTATGGCCACAACTGAGGGACGGAAGCTGAGTCTGACCAGGCTTCTGGGCCCAGCTGCTAATGTGCTGGAAGCAGAGGAGCAGCCTGGAATGCATGCGGGGGCGCACCCACAGGGGCCAAAAAGACCAGGACTTTAACAGAGAAACACTGAGAACAGTAAAGATGACAAGATTCAGACATATCAGGTTTTAAAAATGGACATGATTAAACTATAGTCTACACCATAGTTACACTTGGGTGATGAGCCATTTAAAATACTCAAGGAAATGATTATTATAAAAATCAGAATAATGGTTCTTTCTGGAGGGAGAAGGCTGTGTCTGGGCTAAGGTGCAAGAAGGGCTTTTGGGGAGGAGGATTCCAGGGTGGTCACTATATTATAATCCCCTGGGCTATGTATGTGTCCTGTGTCTGTTTTTTTAATAGTAACAAGGTAAAAATAAAAAACCTACTGAGTGCTTACTAAGTGCCAAGCAGTGTTCTAAATTCTTTGTACATTTCAATGCATTCTACCCTCCTAACAACTGTGAGATAGTGTTCTCATCTTCATTTTACAGATGAGAATTTATGAAAAGATGCTCAACCTTGTTGATCATCAAGTAAACACAAATTAAATCAAAGTATCATCCTCACAGCTTTAAATGGACACAAATTTAAAAGTTAGATAACAGTGGAGCCACTTATGACTCCCAGGCGAAAACGAAAAGCACACATGGTAAGGTAAAATGGTGTGCTAGGTACTACCCCGAGAACACAGTGCAGAGGACTTGAACTAGGACAGCCGTTGCACAGATTGCAATAAACAAAAACTGAAAACCACTGAGAAAGGATAACGTGTGATGTAAAATATTCATGTAAGGAAATACAATAGAAAATTAAAGCGAAATAGCTCTATAAATATCATAGATGTCTCAAAAAATGCTAGTGAAAAAAACAAGTTGCAAAATGATTCATACTGTATGATACCAATTAATTAAAATTTAAAAGAAACAAAGCACAAATATATACTATTCACAAATTCATGCCTGTAAAGAATTGATATACCTTATAAATTATACACCAAATTTGTGATAATGGTCACTCCCAGGAGGAGGTGTCTAAGGGTACTTCAATATTATCTATGTGATTTTATTTCCACTAATTTTAAAAACCCAAAGCAGGGAAGCAAATTTGGCTCAATGGACAGAGCATCTGCCTACCATATAGGAGGTCCAGGGTTCAAACCCAGGGCCTCCTGACCTGTGTAATGAGCTGGCCCACACACAGTTCTGATGTGTGCAAGGAGTGCCATGCCACGCAGGGGTGTCCCCCGCGTAGGGGTGCCCCACATGTAAGGAGTGAGCCCTGTAAGGAGAGCCGCCCTGAGTGAAAAAAGTGCAGCCTGCAGGAATGGAGCTGCACACATGGAGAGCTGACGCAGTAAGATGACGCAACAACAAGAGACACAGATTCCCGGTGCTGCTGACAAGAATACAAGCGGACACTGAGGAACACAGTGAATGGACACAGAGCGCAGAGAACTGGGATGGGGGGGCAGTGGCAAAGGGGACAGAAATAAATTTTAAAATCTTAAAAAAAAAAACACACACAAAAAAAACCAAAGCAAATTCTAGAAAATAACTTATCAGTCCTGGGTGGGGGCAAGGTAGGTGTTTGTAAGATGCTTTCGAAGTCCACAGGCAAACTTGAAGCTGACATAGCATGCAGAGCTGTGAGGCAGACAGAAAGAGCCAACTGCGCAGGTCTAGCTGGGGGCCCTGAGCCAAGGACTTAGGCTTCTGTGCCTATTTCCTCATCTTGAAGGTGGAGATGACCACAGAGGGCTGCTGTGAGGGTTAGATGAGTTAATGTGCGTCCCACTCTTGGACAGTGCCTGACCCCAGAAAGCACCATGTGCAAGCACTAGCTCGCGCCATCATATGGGATATCACGTAGGGACCAGGAGGCGACCTCTAGAGACTACTGGCTGACAAGCTGAAGGTACTTACTCCTCCTGTGCCTTGAAGAGCTGCAGCTACACAAGTGTGTTCAGAAACTACTCCCCCAGTACACTCAGGACTCATGCACTTTTCTGTAGGTATTCTGTACGTCAATAAAACTTATAAAGAAAGGAGGGGAAAAGAAAAGGAAAAATTTGCCCAAGAAGATTTTGGACTCAGCAAGAGTCTACAAACCAACAAGATGTTCAAAAAATCAGGGACTGTTGCTCTGTACTGGTGGCTAAAAAAGAAAATTATCTACTAGACATTGCAGTAAACATCCCTTCTAAAGATAAAGTAAAAAGAAAGAAAAATAACATACGTAAGGAGAAAAGATTGCAACATTTTTGAAAATCTGAATACAAACCAGGTATTACTATAAAATTTGTTACATTTGTGAGGTGGTTATTATATTTTTGGTAACATCTTTTTCAGTTAGAGGTGCACACTGAACTATTTATAGATGAGAAAAACAGTAATTTCTGGTATTTACTTTAAAATCCTCCATGAAAAAAAGTGGGCCAGGAAGAATAGATGAAACAAGATTTGGTGAAGTATTTCCAATTGAAGGAGCTGGATGATAGGGTGCTTCTTATACCACTCTTTTCAATTTGGTGTATGTTTAAAATTTTCCATAATGAAAGTAAGTTTTAAAGGTTTCATTCTGGAGAATAAAACTGGTGATGAGTTTGGGGGACTATTGTTTTCATTGTCAAGCCGTCTGTAGTTCCTGATTTAGCGAAGTAGCGTAAGAATAAACATCTAACCAAGGAAAACTGGTATAAAAATCTCCCCACCCCCAAAGCTCTCTCCTTGTCAGTAATACAACTGGGTCGACGGGGACAAAAGCCCCAAGCACAGAGGAACTAATGATGACCCTGGCCCTCTCAGCAATGAGGACCAGGGGCAAAGGGCTTTACCTGCAGTTCTCCTTGAATCGGCACTTCCCCTCCAGGAAGAACGGACAGGGTTTCAGGGACTTGTGAGTGGGGTAGAGGTAGAGCACCCGGACAGCTGCCGAACCATCCTCTGCCTGTTCTGTGCCCACAATCATGGCATTGTGATACTCCAGAGTGCCCCATGGACTGTAGTAGGGGGCATTCACCTTTGTCCCACTCAGCTCTTCCTCGTTGTCATCGTCCTCCCCCTCTTCTTCCTCCTGCCCAGATTGGTTGGGTTCTGTCCCTGCCTCTCTTTTAGGAACAGTCTCCAGTTCTGCCCCTCGGGCTGCCTCTGCCACCTCCCCTGCCTCAGCAACAGCCTTCTGGAAAGCCAGGTACTCAGCATCTTCCTGGGATGGGGGCACTTGATCCAGTGTGGCCAGCAGCTTGCTCTTCCTGACGGACACCAAACTGGCCTCAGTGAGTTCAATCAGCTCCTTGAGGTCCCCCTGCAGCTGGCGCAGGTCCGCCTGCTCCGACGAATCCAGGCCAGCACCCAGGGCCAGCTCCACCTGCTGCAGCTGCGCATGGTAAGTCTGGAGGGCTGCCTCCAGGCTCTCCTCATCCATCCTACAGGAGGCTGGTTTGTTTTGGGGTGAGTCCCTGAGTTCTCAAAGAGAAGGCTGCAGAAGCCAGAGCTGCAAGAACGAGAAGGAAGCTGAGCCTCAGGAGTCTGGCTGTCACTCTGAAGCTAACCCCGAAGGCTCCCGTATACCGAAAATGGACTGTTAACCCTGTTACGTGCTGAAAACTTTCCTTACCCGATGTCACAAAATTCTCACAACAGCCTGCCAGTAACGGTTATTCCTTCCTTTTCGAGGACGAGAACACAGGCTCAGAGAGGTTAAGGAGCCCACCCAAGGTGCAACTGGCCAATGAAGACCCGGGGCGGCTCCGCAGCCTCAGCTGTAACCAGTCCAGGTCTGCGTTTCCCTTCCAAGGCCTCCCTGGGGTCTTGCTGTCACGCTTGACTGGGGTTCTCCGCGGAGTGCTTATCGTCCACTCTAGCGCAGTGCTCAGTGCTCTCCTAAGCAGGGTGACCCAAGAAACACCCAGTCATCTCCCCTCGGGCACGCTCCCGCCCCCTATCAGCCCCGCACTCCCTCCGTCCAGTCCTCCTCAGAGCCGCCGCCCGACTCCATTCCCCGGTCCCGCCACCCGCCCCGGGCCCCCAGGCTCCCACCGCCCAGCGCAGCTCGGCCCCTCGCCGCCGGCCCGCCCCGGCCCCCGCCTCCCCCGCCGGCCCCTTCTCCGCGCTGTGGCCCCGCCGCCGCCATCGAGAGCCCCGCCGGCCTCACCGGCTCGAGCCGCCCCGCCCTGCTTCCGCCCCCGCAGCCGACAGGCGCTGCCCCCAGAGCGCCGCCGCCGCCGGAAGCGCCGGCGCGGGGACCGCCGGGATGCGAAGCGCGGGGGCCGATGGGACCGGGCTTTGCGCGGCCCCGCCCTTCCCGGGCGGCGGGCCTCGTCCCGGCAGGCGCCGCGCGGGGCGGGCGCGGGGCAGGCGCGGTGCGGGTGCGCGCCCGGCTCCGAGGCCCGGTGCGGACGCAGGTAGGCCGAGGGTCACCTCGCCGCCCCCCGGAGCCCTCCCGAGGGGCCCGGCCCGCCCGCTGGGCCGAGGGCCGCGCTGGGGATTGGGGGGACGGGTGAGCCCGGAGGTGCGCGCGCAGGCCCGTCCGAAGCCTGGAAACTCGGTGTCCAAGTGCGGGACGACCGGGAGCCGGGGCGGGGGGGCTTTGGCCCCAGGGGGTCCTTCCTCCACAGAAGTCTGGCCTGGGCTGTCCCCAGCCCACGCTCTTCTGTCCACCGCCGCCTCCGGATCCATCCCGGGACCGCCGAGATCGCGGCCTTGCGGCCGCTGCACACCCACCCCGGTGGTCTCGAGTGCAGAGCCCCTTCCTGGAAGCCTTGGGCGGTTCCTGCCGTTTCTGGAGCCCCTGCCCCCGGGCACTGTGCTGGTTCCGCGGTAGGCCAGAGAGGCCTGCTCCTCACAAGTGAATTTGAAGAACGATTCAGTTTTCCAGACTGAGCTGAAGCAAATGTGTCCCTGTTGCCGTGTGGGAGAAGAGCTGCGTGCCAAGGGAGCCTCGAGGGGAAGAGAGGCTCAGGGAGCAAGGGGAGTGGGCGGGCGATGAGGGTGCAGGGGTGCCGGCCGAGGGCACCGTGTGAAGACGTGCAGAGGGGTCTGCATGTGGGAGGGGCCAGGCCGGTTTATATTCTAAAATCACAGTCACTGCTGTGAGTGGAAGCAGTGAGAGGTCCAGGAAAAGCGGGTGGCCACAGGGTGGTGTGGAGAGAAGCTAGCCAGTTTGGGAGAGACTGGGGAGGCAGAGTCAATGGGCCTTAGTGCCCAAGTGGCTGGGGGTGGAAGGGAAGAAGTCAGGAGTGGCCCTCGGTTCCTGGTCTGAGCAGTGAGGACGGGCAGACTGGAGTGCCACCTGCCAGGTGGGCGCTCGTGACTGACCTCGGGGTGTCCCGGGGCAGGATGTACACGCTGCTGTCAGGACTGTACAAGTACATGTTCCAGAAGGACGAGTACTGCATCCTCATCCTGGGCCTGGACAATGCTGGGAAGACGGTACGTGCTTGTTTCTCTCCCCTCTCGCCCCTCCGTGTTTCAGTGTTTCTTCTTTTGAGCTTATACCTTAATCCTGACAGAGTCCAGACCTTTCTAAAACCACAGGAAGGCCACCACCAGTCTAGGACAAGTGTTGGTCTGCTTTTTGAGGAAAGAGTGAAGAAGAGATAGTTAGGAAGCAGACTTGGCAAAGTGTTCTACTCCTTCATTTAACACGTATCTTTCTTCTCAGACCTTCCTGGAGCAGTCAAAGACACGATTTAACAAGAACTACAAGGGGATGAGTTTATCCAAGATCACGACCACTGTCGGCCTAAACAGTAAGCGGGCCCTCGGGGCTGCAGGTGTGAGGAGCTGAGCCCCCGTGGGTGCCGTGGTGTCCACAGCCCGGTGGGTGGGCTGACCAGGGCTTGTCAAGTCACACCAGGGTGGATTTGCTCTTTCAACTAGGAAGGCGGGGGGTGGGGTTTCCAGGAACAAAACCGCAAGCCTCACCCTCTCCCCTCTCCCCTCTCCCCTCTCCCCAGTTGGCACTGTGGACGTGGGAAAAGCTCGCCTCATGTTCTGGGACCTCGGGGGACAGGAAGAGCTGCAGTCTCTGTGGGACAAGGTAAGACAAGTGCCTTGCACTTTCCTCAGGGCCCCTGCTGTCCTGGGCCCAGGCACTTCCTTAGCCAGGCACTGCCTGCCCATACTCCTTTTCTCTGCAGCACCCCAGGTCTTTCCCTTAAGAATCCTTGGCTTTGTGTGATCCATCTATCTTAGAAAAATGATAGTAGTCAAAGCATCTTTGGGAACCAGCCTTCTTTCCTACCTCCCGCCCAAATCGAGGAAGTGTTTGGTTCCTTTCAGCGTGGACATACTGTTGCTAGTCACCACAGGAGGCAGATAGCAGGTGGCCAAGGGCTCCCTGGGGTCGTGAGGTATGGGGTGCTGAGCCACAGGCTTGGGCTCCGGGTCCCCTCCAGGGTTCCAGATTCCTCTCCTGCAATCCCAGCTCAGTCAACCAGGACCCTTTTTCCTGTTGGGGGTGCCGCCTCCTCTGACATAGGTTTTGTGATTTCGAGTCCCCAGCCTGGTGCTCCCCTGCCCCCAGACTCCAAGACTGAATCCACGAGGGGAGGAGAACCTGTCTGCAGCTCAGCCCTGTGCCGGGCCTGGGGGTCCAGCTGTAAAGTAGGGCAGATACGGCCCCTTCGCTCGGGGCCCCCCCATCGGCTTGGCGGGGTTGGTGCAGACATGCACCCACACGTGCCCAGCGTGTCTGTCGAGCTGAGCGCCAGGCTCTCGTGTGTGACCCTGGCAGCGGGCACATCGTTGCCTTGGCCTGGGCCCCTCCGAGGTGGTGTCCAGCCGAGAGAACAGCACCCACTGCACTGGCTGGCAGGCCTCCCCATACTGCGAGTGGCCACCTGAGCTGACAGGCAGGTCCTGGGGAAAGGTCCGCCTTGGCTGAGTGCCAGGGGTGCCTGGGGCTCGTTTCCCCATCCTCGGCGGGCATTTGCTGAGATGCAAGGGGGGTGTGGGGCGTGTGTCCCGGACGAACACCTGGAGGACCAGGGAGGTGCCAACAGGAGCTCTGGATTGAGAATTGCTCGTTAAGGTTGACGCAGGCCAGTCCAGGCAGGCTGACCGGGCCAAAGACCACCATCCAACAAGACCCGGGAAGGTGGGACCTGAGCCAGGTGGCTCTTCTTGTCAAAGTGGATCCTGAAGGAGCTGACCACTGAGCTGTCTTCCAGGCACACGGTCCGCAGCAGGGTGCGTGGCCGTTGCACCGGGCTCTCCTCCAGTCCCACTGGGGAGAGGTTCCTCCAGGCTGCGGCTGTGCTGAGGTTGCACGACTCCCCGTCTCTCCCTCATCCACTGAGCTCTTGCGGCTGGTCTCCTTTGCTTCCCTGCCTGGCTGGGCCTGTGGTGGGCAGCAGCAGACCTGCTGACCAGGGTCACTTACGCTGCCAAAATGGGCTGCCTCTTGCCTGCATGTCCCTGAAGTGCTTGTTGGTGGCAGCCGCGGCTTAGGGTCCAGGGGTCTCTTGCCATGTTTTCTGGGCAAGTGTGCCCCTCTAGTGACCAGGACCCTAACCTGCAGAGCCCAGAGCTGCAGGGAGCAGCAGTGGCTTCTGCTTCCCGCCGCAGACCCCACCAGCATCCCTGGCTAACGTGGGTGCCCAGCGCCGTAGGAGCCGCCAGCACACAGGTTTCCAGCGATGGGATGGCCCCAGCTGCATCCGGTGGCCTTTCGTGCTCTCCTGCGTGGGACTTCCCTCCAGAGAGGTCCCCTGGCCCGGGAGGTCCGAGGGCTGGGTTCTGTCCATGTCAGAAGGCTGCCTTCTCCAGCGTGTGCACCCCGGCAGGCCCTGCTCATCTGCTGCCCTGCCCAGCGGGCGGAACACACTTGGTCCTGTGGGACTCGCGGGGGTCTCAGAGCCCTGGCCTCTGACAGGGTGGAGAGCCGGCCCGGCGGATGTGCACAGAGACTGCTCGTGCCTTCACCTGGGATGGAGAGGACCCTCTCGGAGGGTCAGCGGCTGCCATGCGCCAGTGGCCATCAGTCTGCCCGGGCTCGAGCCTGGCCACTGCTGGACAGTCGGGAGTGGCCCCTGAGAGCTCACTCTGAGTGCTGACGCGGGAGCTGCTCTGCCTGCCTGGCACCTCCTCAGGAGGACGGGGGCCCAGGCGATGGGTGCCAGGTGCCTGCCAAGCTGCGGGGAAGGTGTCATCGTGCTCCCTCGGCGTGACGTTGCAGGGTCTTAGGGACCTGCCACCCCTTCAGCTGGACAGGGATGGAGGTGGCTTAGGGGTCTTGCTATCGCATGCCCGCCTTCATTTTTCTGGTCCGGGATGGTGCCCCTGCTTGCACCTCAGCCCCGTGGCTGAGTGCTTCTGGTGGCCGCCTTGCCAGCTGGCCAGTGAGTGGGCAGCCCCAGCCCCGCCTCTCCGCCTGCTCTCAGGCCACAGCCAGGCCCGGTCTCGGAAGCGGAAGCAGGTGCTGAGGGAGTGTGGGGCTTAGGACAAGTATTGGGGGTCAGTACCCAGGAAGGGAATGGGGGCAAGTGACGCAGTCCAGAGAAGCCCCCACCCAAAATCCCTCCCCACTGCCCAGAAGTGTCCCAGCTGGGGCCTTCCACTTGGGCATCCACAGATGGGGTCCCTGTTCTTTGGACCGGGCCCCTGCGGTAACCAAATACCCTTCTGCCCCCACCCGCCCCGATGCTCAAGCCAGGCCGAGCCGCCCTGGCGGTGGGACCTGGCGCGGCGGCCCCAGCGCTGACTCCCGCTGGCTTCCTTCCAGTACTACGCCGAGTGCCACGGCGTCATCTACGTCATCGACTCCACCGACGAGGAGAGGCTGGCTGAGTCCAAGGCGGCGTTTGGTGAGTGGCGTGGCCGTGGCCAGGCAGGAGGCCCCGGTGTCCAGGGCTGCCCTGGGCACGTGGGGTGGGGCTGTGAAAGGCGGAGCGGCGCCCGAGGCCTGGGTGCTCACGCTGCCTGCCCTGCCTTCCCCAGAGAAGATGGTCACCAGCGAGGCACTGGAGGGCGCCCCCATCCTGGTGCTGGCCAACAAGCAGGACGTGGAGGTGAGCCCCGGCAGCCCGAGCGCAGCCTGCCCTGTGGCACAGACTGATGGCGCCTGTGTTCCAGGAAGGTTCCTGTGCTTTCCTGGCACTCCCAGCTGTGCCAGTCCTCACTACCCCCAACCCGCCACCGGAGGGGCAGGGCCGGGGGAGCTGCTGGGTGGGCGGGGTGGCAGCCCTCCACCCTGACCTGTGCAGGGCACATGTTCTCTCCTGCGGTCGCTGCCCCAGGCCCCGCCCTGGGAGGGCAGATAAAGCTCTGGAAACAAGTGACAGGAGGGTCTAGGGCGCAGGCCTGCGGGGCCCCTCGCAGACTCCCTTCCCGGGCATCTTTTCTCCTGCCCTGGGCGTGGCAGCTGAGGGGGGTCCCAGCCCTGGGATGGGTCGAGCACTGCCCACTGCTGCTCCTGGGACGACTGGTCACAGGCTCCACTGGCTCCAGCTGCCGCTGCCCAGGCCCAGCCGCATGTGATGACCTGGCCGGCCGTGTTTGCAGGCCGCCCCAGGGCCCTCGTGCTCCATGGCGCCGGCCTCTCTGCTGTCTCAGCACTGCAGCTCTGTCCGCCCCTTGCTTCCCTGAGGCCATTCCACGCTCTGTACTCCAGTCTGCCCTGGGAGGAGTGGGCCCTGCCCCCTTGCTGCTGCCCCTGCGCCCTCCTCTCCCACCACCAGGCCTGGGGCCGACAGGGCCGATGGAGCCAGCAGGCCTGGCCATCCCCTTGGCCATCACTGGCTGCACAAAGGCTGGGGACAGTGGGGACCTCGAGTCCCCTGCCCTTGGCCCAGCCGTGTGGGGTCATCTGCAGGCACTTGGGGCCCGGTCGGCCCAGTCTGTAGGTGAGGAAGCCAAGCCCGGGGCCCTGGCCTCAGGCAGCCCCACGTCCAGGCACCCCTTGGGCACCGGGCCGCCCGGTGGCTGCTCATGCTTCGCCTCCTCCCCAGACCTGCCTCTCCATCCCCGACATCAAGACCGCCTTCAGCGATTGCGCCTCCAAGATCGGGAGGCGGGACTGCCTGACGCAGGCCTGCTCCGCTCTCACTGGGTAGGTGGGCCACCCCCGTCGCGGGTCCCCAGCAGGCCCGGGGGCGCCCCCTCGGCAGATCCCTGCCTTACGCCACCCACCCCCATCTCCTCAGGAAAGGGGTGAACGAGGGCGTCGAGTGGATGGTGAGGTGCGTCGTGCGCAACGCCCGCCGGCCGCCGCGGCAGAGGGACATCACGTAGGCGGGGCGTGGCCTGGCGCTGACAGCTTGTCCAGGAGGCCGGGGCGCCTTGTCGGCTCCTGGGCCACCGGTCCTTGCGGGTGCAGTCTGCTCTTTTGTTTTAATTCCACTGCTTTGTTCCTTCTCTAAGACGAGCTGCTCTCTCTGTCCAGAAAAGCGAAGGTGCCCCGAGCCTCCCTCCTGGGGCAGCTGGGGAGGCAGGACGGAGAGCTGGGCACGGGGGGCGTCCTTGCCTGCAGGGTCCCCGAGGGCGGGCCGGGGCCGGCAGACGGCTGAAAGGGGGTGCAGGTCAGGCTTTCTGGCCACGGAACTCCTTCCTGGCAGGGAATGGGGATTGCTGGGGTTGCCAGCACATCAAGCCAGCAGCCAGCGCGGCCCTGCCTCGCTCTGATGGCCACCACAGGCTGTAGCTTTGGGGCCGTCAGGCAGTCCTGGGGAGCCGTTCTCCCACTAAGGAAGCCAGCAGTCCCCTGCCCCTGACCCCACACCACCGCAGGGCCGGGCCGGGCCGAGCCGGGCAGGGCAGGAGGGTACCTGCCTTGGAAGCCGCAGCCCTGGGCGTCTGGCGTCACCCGTCTTCCTGCCCCGGGGATGTGGTTGGACAGCTGGGAGGTTGTGCTGGGGGTGGGTGTCCTGGTGTCCCACCCCACCTGGTGGGGGCTGTGGGGAGCAGTCGGGCCCAAGGTGGCGTCTGGAGCGTGGGTTCCCAGGTGAGCAGGTTGCCCTCAGGCCCCAAGATCCCTGGGCCTGGCAAGTGTCTGTGCAGACGAGGCGCCTAGAGCCCCCCCTCCAGGTCCTTCCCCTCAGGACCGTCCCTGCCTGCCCATGGCCTGGGTCCTCGCCGCCCCACGTGTGCCTGTGGGGTCGGGGCCTGTGGACCTTGTGGCCAAGGGCTGTGCGTGCCGGTGGGCTGTGGTCGGGGTCAGCTGTGTGCACAATAAAGCAGGTCTCATGGCTCCAGGGGTGTCCTGCTGGCCGTCACGAGGCTTTTCTGGCCTACGGGCCTCAGGTGGGGCCCAAAGGGGTGGGTGAGCTGTGGAGGCTGGACGGGGGACATGCCTCCTGCTTCTGGGAAGCGGCTTGGTGGCCTCCCGGCTGAAATTCAGGTCGTCCCGACACCCCACAAGGTCCTGGGGAGTTGCTGGGAGTGGGGATGGGGGAGGCAGGCGAGTCGGGCTGCTGTGTCTCTGCTCCCACCTGACTTGTCCTGCTTTTCTGGGGGGCTGCTGATAGCAGGGCGGCCCTCGTGGTTGGCAGCAGCAAGTGGCCAGGGGCTCCGTGGGGAGGGTGGCTGTGGGCGGGCACTCATCCTCCAGTCACTGGAAGGTCAGGAGGCTGAGCCCAAGCTGCTCGAGCAGCCGGAAAAGCTTGTTTCCCAGGAAGCACGTGGGGTGGGTCCGGGTGGGGCCTGCAGAGCTGCCCCTGGGAAGTCTGCTGGTCTGGTGGAGGGGGCGCCCTCCTGCCTCCTGTGTCACCTGGTGGCGTGCCATGGCCGGGGCACGGGCCTGTCCAAGCCAGTCCTCTGCCCCACGGCTACTGCCTCCCGTGACCTTTCCCAGCGCTGGCCTGAACCTCTGAGTCGACTCGGGGTCGTAGGGGGCAGGGCAGGGCAGGGACCCTTCTGCAGAATGCCTGGGGCCTCACAACCAGTCCTGCAAGAGGGTTCCATGGAAAATGAATCCTCACCAGGAGCGCCTGGGCCTGCAGCAGGAGGGGGCTCAGGCGGCCCAGACGGACGCTGCAGCCTGCGCAGGGGTCCTGCAGCTCCTGCAGCAAGGCCACTCAGCCCTCCCTGCGCAGGGGCGCCTCCACCCCCGAGCCCCCAGGGCCTGCACCAGCCGCTGGAGCCTCCTGACCCTCGTGTCCTGGAAAGCCTCGAAGTCGATGACGTGCCCTCATGCCCTGCGTGGGGCCACTGCAGGGTGGGGCCAGGTCCCGGGACCAGGCTCGAGGCCCTGTGTCGAGTGTGCGCCCAGCCCCTCTCGGGCTCCAAGTAGAAGAGAAACCCGCCTTCAAGGGGCTGATCTCAAGGAGCAGCGTGACGGTGCCAGAGGGTGAGGGTGCGGGTGCCAGGGCGCACGGTCGGCACAGGGCCTGGGTAGAAGCAAGCTTGGCGTGTGGAGGGCCCGTGGGTGGCGTGGCCTAAAGGAGGGTGAGGCCAGAGCGTGGTGGGTGGGGAGCTCCGCAGGACGCAGGGTGAGTGGGAGCGTCAGAGTCCTGAGGAGGCCCCGCCCCCCGGCTGCTGCGTGGCGCGGGCGAACGTTCACCCCCTGGGTCTCAGCTTATCAGTGTCAAGTGGGATGTGGCACCATCTGCTGCTCAGGCAGGCGTGGGGGCGAGAAAGGGTGCTGAAGCCCCCGGCGCAGGTGCCGTCACCCGTTCCCAGGGACCCTTCCCTGACCCAACGGAGCCTCAGGAGGCGAAAGGAGATGCCGCGTACTCTGCGGCTCGGCACCGGCCTCCTGGCCGCGCTGGCGCCAGGGCCCCCGGGCGCTGGGAAGGGAGTGCGCGTGGCGGGTGCGCTGGTCCCGGAAGGCGCCAGCAGCGCTGGGAGCACAACCTGCTGGCGGAGGAGCTGCCGGGCCCGCGGCCGGCGCTGCGCCTTCTGGCTGGCGCCACTGGAAGCTGGGGGTGGGCGAGTCCTGGCTCGGAGCCCGTGGACCCTGCACGACCCGGCCGGGCTCCCCACCCCCCGCCACCACGCACCGAGAACGGTCACGCAGCCCTGGGAGGGCAGAGCGCATGCGCGTCAGCGGGGCCGGCGGTAGCAGGCGGCTTGTGGGGAGCACCGTGCAGTGCGCCGCCTCGCGCTCCCCGCAGCTGACATTGCGGTGGCGGCAGCGCTCCCGGTAGTTCCTGAACAGCGTGCAGCTGCACAGAGGTGCCCAGGGGCACCAGCCACACGCTAGCCACTCGCGCGTCTCTGGGACCCGCCACGGCTAGGCGTGCGCGGCCCCATGCACAAACAGCGCTTGCAGCAGGGCGGGCAGCGTCCACAGCCCGTCCTCTCCAGCGTCTTCATGGCCCTCCTTCGAGCGCGACCTCCCGGGGCGCCCTGCAGAGGGGGTCAGCAAAGCCATGGACATCCATTCTCGGAACACTGCTCAGCACCTGGCCGAGCCCCTAGGTTCACCCCAGTGAGGGGAAGGGACCCGCCCTACTTCCCATTGCCCCGTCCACACTCTGGGTGGCCTTGGGTGGCCACTGCGTCCTATATAGGGGAGGCCGGGCTGGCCCCACACCCACAGGAATCACGGTGACCTCCAGGAGGCAGTGTCCAGGCCCACAGTCCCCTCCCTCCATCTCAGTAGGATCAGAATGCAGCCCCATGTCCAGGTGGAAGGGCTCAGGCATTCTGATGCCACCAAACCAACCTGTCTAGCCTTCTGGAAGGTGTATGTGTCCACCAGCCCTGGACAGTGGCTTTGGACCAGGACACTGGGCAGAGCTGGGAGGACACGGGAAGAGAGACTGCCCACAGGCCCATCCCACGAACACCAAGCACGGCCACAGCATGCCTGCTCTGGGCATTGCCAGGGCTTTATTAGAAGCTGCCCCTGGTTACAGGCAGGCCTGGGCCACATGTGGGCACCAGTGTGTGACGCCCAGGTCCGGGCCCGGCTCTGAAGCCCCTGGGGCTCCAGCCCCAGTCCAGGAGCCAGGGAAAGTTCCAGGGAGACCACCAGGGTCTCCCCGGCATGTGGCCAAGTCTTGCTGCTGGACTAGGGGCCTGTGCCAGGCTGAGGAGATGCTGGCACCAAGCCCAGCCCACAAGGGGACTGTGGAAGCACGCGTCTGTCGTGTCCTGGGGCACCTTGGGCCCCACAGACCCTGTGGTGCAGTGAGGGTCTCCAGCGGGCACTGTCACCGGGGCTCTGGCCAGAAGACCTGCACGAGAGCCTGCTTCCTGGTGGCCGTGTGGCAGGCCGGGCACGCCTTAGAGGCCTGTGGAGACACGGAGGGCGTGCTGGGCGGCCTGCCACAGCTGCCGGGGGCTATGTCCACGGGCAGGGAGGCCAGGGTGCCGACCTGGAGGAGCCACCGCCAGCAGGCCCGGCAGCGGTGGAAGTCGCAGGCAGGGCACTGGAAGGGCACCTCGTCCTCGGCCCCGCAGCCCGGGCACCCGGAGCCTTCTGCAGGGGGCACCCGTGAGCACATGGGGCCTGTGGACCTGCTGCCGAGGGGACAGGCCCGTGTCCCACAGCCCCACAGACCCTCCCATCACATACCCCACTCGGATTCCCCGTGGCCATGGGGGGGCAGGGGCGCCCGGCTGTGCCCCTCCCCATCAGCCGGTCGCTGTTTGTGGCAGGAGGAAAGCTCAGGCTGGACCTTCCCAGGTGTCTCGGCCTGCGAGGGCCCTGGAGACAGAAGACCAGTCTGAAGGGGGCCACAGGGCTCCCCGGGAGGCAGCATGGCAAGAGCCCCAGGAGGTGGCCCACCTGGCCTGGGCACGGGCACGGCTTCCTGGGCGAGGCTGGCGTGGGCCTCGGGGCCAGGGGGCACGGCCGGGCTCTCCTCTGGTGGTCCCGGCAGCTTCATGCCCCTGCCCAGCGTGGGCAGGCCCGTCAGGTCGGCGCACGTCTGCCAGAACCTCTGCTTGTGGTGTGGGCGCACGAACATGCCGAACCCTGCAGGGCAGGCTCTCAGCGGTCAGACCCCTCCAGGGCCACCCCACGGACCCCACCCCCCTGAGGACCCCCACCCCCAGCCACTTGCTCTGCAGCAGGGGAAAGTCCTCCGGCCTCGCGGTGGTGAGCGCGGCCACCACGGCCACGGCCTTCTCGTAGTCGTCATCCCTCTTGTAGTCGGTCAGCGCCGCCCTGAGCTGGCTGCAGCCTGCAGCCCCCAGGGCCCTGTGGGCGTCGGCCAGGTAGGCCTGCACAGCCGGCGAGCCCCGTCTCTCAGTGCGTGGACAGCTGTCTGGAGCTCCTAGCGGAGGGCGGGAGCTCAAGGCTGTGTCTAGACCTGGGACCCTCAGCCCCCTTCCGCCCCCGGCCCAGGCTGGTGACCCTCAGTGGCAACCTTCTGGCCACCCTGTCCCGCAGGGCTCCCAGCACCAGGGAAGCCTCCCAGGCCACACCGGGAAGCACAAGCTTCTCCAGGGTCTCAGAGCCCCACGGGTTCAGGCACCTGCAGTGGGGGACCTGGTGGCGAGGTGGGGTCCCCCCCGGTTCAGGTGCTGGGCAGGGTCCAGATGTCCAGCTGCACCCTCAGAGAGGGTCAGCTTGGGGTCAGGTTTCCTCCCTCCTGAGGAGACACAAGAGCCGGTTCTAGAAGCCCCAGGGCAGGAGGGCCCGGCTGAGGCTCCCAGACCACCCAGCACGCACCCCTGGGCTCCTGGGCTGGCTGCGCCTCCTGCCTACAAGGAAGGCCATGCTGGGAGCCGCAGCCCCGGCCCGTCAGGCGCAGGCAGGCCTCGTCGAACTGCTGCCGGTGGTGCGGGCGCACGAACTGGTGGAAGCCTGTGGGCGGGGGTGAGGGTGGGGGTGAGGGCGGGCAGGCAGGCAGAGTGAAGGAGTGTGGGGGTGAGGGCAGGGGGGTGAAAGGCGGGGAGGGGGAGGGCGGCCTGGTGCTGGGGCCCCACCCAGCACCCTCCCTGGGCCCTGCCCTGGGCCAGGGGGCACCTCGGAGCAGGCTGTGCTTCCCGGGGTCCTCCGCAAAGAGGGGGCCGAGCTGGGCCACCAGGGCGGGGAGGTCATCGGAGCCCTTGTAGTCCTGCAGGGCCCGGGCGAAGGTTCCGAAAGCGGCCTGGCTCAGCGCCTGCCGCGCGGCAGCCATGAACAGCCGCGCTCTGCCCGCCTGCGCCCCTGGGGCCGCGCCCCTCTCCTCCTGCAGGGTACGGCAGGAAGGGCCCGTGAGCCAGGACGGTGCCACGCCTGCACCCCACTGGTCGTCTGACCCTGCTGTGCCCACCAGGCCGCGGGCCCCAGCACCCCCGGGGCTCCCCCTGCCCTGGGTGGTGACTGCGCGGAGGGCCAGGGTGGCCTTTGCAGAGGCCCTGGTCGCAGGGGGCTCTCTGGGTGGGCGGAGACCCAGCGGGGAAGTGACCCCCAGGCACAGAAAGCCCTGGAGCCTCACGCCCCTCTGCTGGTCACACCCCTCAGAGCAGCAGGGCAGGGGCTGGGGGCTCGGCTCAGGCCGGGTACGGGACGCCCACCTCACGCCCCTCTGCTGGTCACACCCCTCAGAGCAGCAGGGCAGGGGCTGGGGGCTCGGCTCAGGCCGGGTACGGGACGCCCACCTCACGGCCCCTCTGCTCACAGCACTCACCACCTCCCCGGCTGGCCTCGCACCAACGCCCACCCACCCAGCGCCTGCGCCCACAGGCCCAGGGAAGGGAGGGCAGCGTGGGCCCACTCCAGGCCCGACCAGCTTCTAACGTGACTGCCCACGACCGCTTCTGTTGGAGCTGGGGGCAGACTGCGCCCACCAGGGCCGGCCCACCGCGTGCGCGAGAACTCCCCGTGGGTCCTCACCCCTCCGGGCTCCCACTGCAATCCCCCAAGGGCCCCAGCAGGGCAGCCCAGGCCTGGGTGTGGACGCGCCCACAGCCCTGCCCGCTGCCCTCCCTGCGGCTCTCGCCAGACCCACGCCTGGGTGCTCCTCAGCTCCGCCTGCTCCGCCAGCCCGGCATCGTGGCACCAGGAACTCGGCCTCTGGGGGTGGGCACACCTGGCCCTGAGGCTGCAGGTTCACGGACGCCCTCCCGCCTCCCCATGGGCAGCCGCGTACCAGGCCACCAACTAGCTTGATCCTCTTCCTCCCGCCTCGCTGCGCCATCGCCGGCCTCTTCTCAGACGGCACGGACGGGGGGCCGCAGCACTGCACCTGGGGGGACACACCACGGTCCAAGCCATGCTCTAAGGGCCCCATGGGCTGCAGGGGCCAGGCCAGTCCTCCCCCCGCCACGCGGCAGCCCCGGCTGGCCCGGTCACTGCAGGGCGGTGTGCAGCGTGGGCTCGGGGACCTGACAGGGCCGGCCCTGGCATCTCTCGGCACCAGGATGCCGAGAGGGCAGGGGGGCAGAGCGAACTGCCTCCCAACAGGAAGCAGCAGGAAGGCGGTGTCTGGACAAAGGCTTGGGAGAGAACCGGCCGCGGGCGCACAGCAGGCTGCTGGGAGGAGCTGCACCTGACGACCCCGACCCAGGCTGACGCCCACAGCTCATGAGGACGCGCAGGACAGGGCAGCTCGAGGCCTGGGCCTGTCCTGGGTGTGGCAGAGCACAGCGACGTGCGCCCAGAGCCCTGCCTGGGGACAGGCCAACGATGGAACCAAGAGCGGGCCCAAGGCTGGGTCTGAGCAGGCCCAGCTGCCAGGGGGCCCCCGCCACAGGGACGGGAGAGGGGGAGAGCGCACAGAGGGGCGGAGGCAGGAGGCGAGGAGGAGGGGGAGCTGGCGGGGGCGCCCACCAGCTCCTCCGCGGGGCCCCCGGCCTGCTGCTCGCTGCGCTCCAAGGCGGCCAGCAGCCCTGGGGGCCCCGGCGGGGCGCAGGGGGGCTCCTGCTCGTACTCCACGCACAGGCTGCTCTCGGCGTCCCCGGGGGCGTCCTGCGGTCCTGCAGGCAGCCATGGGGAGAGGGGCTCAGCCTGGCACCCAGTCATGGTCCCGTCAGCCCCACACCTGCAGCGGCACCCCTGCCACCCGCGCCCACCACCACGCAGCCCTCACGCACCCTCTGGCCGCGGCCGCAAGCTGGGCACGTGCACGTCCAAGGTCTTGGCTTTCCTCGCTGGCGGGGACGGGCCGGACAACGTGACCCCTGTGACCGCACCTGCTCCTTCGGCCAGGCTCGGGGTGGGCACCCGGGGCACAGGCGCAGGCACCTGGCGTGGAAGGCCAGAGGCATCTGGGGGTGTCAGGCCGGCTGGGGTCCACAGCCCTCCCCACGCCCCGGGGGACCCAGCCCTCCAGGTCGAGTGGGCACCCACAGTTCTCTGGGCCACACGGAAGAACTGGGCCGCGTCCCGGATGACGGGGCCGAAGCTGTCGTAAACCGTGACGTAGGGGCGCACCCAGGAGGGGAGCTGGGCTCTGGCGTCAGCGTAGGCGAACCTGGACAGTGAGCTTGGCCGTCAGCCCCTGCGTCCTCTCCCAACGGGGGCGCAGATGCCTGGGGGGTCGGGACACGGGCAGGGGCACAGGTGCTGCCGGAAAGGCAGCGCTGGGCGGGGAGCGCCCCTGGCATCAGTCCCCTCTCAGGGAGAAGACGGGGCCCGCCGGTGGGGGCATCTGGGGCCGGCCGGGGCACCTGCCTGTGGTCGCAGAGGAAGATGGCTCCGTAGTCCTGGCGGTGCCGGATCACCCGCCCGATGGCCTGGTTGACGGCCCGGGACGCCTGCTGCCGGTACCAGTCGTGCCCCGAGAGGAACTGCAAGGGGCACGTCTGTGGTCACGGGGCTCCAAGGAGGCCCTGCGGCCCCGGCCCTGCGGCGCTCACCTGGACGCCGGCCACGCTCTGACCCTTCATCTCGTCCAGGAACTGCATCTTGAGAACAACCCGGGGGTCCATGCGAGGGGGGTACGGGAGGCCCGTGACAACCACGCCGCGGCCATTCGTGTCTGCGAAGTCCAGCCCCTCGCTGGCCTGGGGGAGCAGAGGCCGCGGGCTCCTGGACCCCCAGAACGGCTCTGTGGGAGCTGCCCGCCCGCCCCTGGCCCGCGAGTGAGGCCCACGCGCCAAGCCCCAGGCCTCACCTTCCCCCGGCACACGGCCAGGAAAGCGGCCCCACTGGCTCCAGGCGCCGCGACTCGCGAGTAATAGGCCTCGATGACCTGCGCAGGCAGCGGGTGAGCGCCCCGGGCCGCCTGTTCTTCCTGGGTGGTTGCGCCCCCACCGCCCCCCGAGCTGGTTCGTGTTCCGCCAAACAGGGAGCCCAGGGGCGGCGGGGGAGCCCGGCTCGCTGCGGCCCATCCAGCTGGCGGCAGTTCTGAAAGGCGCTCGCAACAGCCTGAGAGGGGGCCGCGCAGCCAGGGGTGGGGTGGGGGGCCGGGCCCCTGCCCAGGGTGCGGGGGCGGGGGGGGGGCAGCCCCCGCTCGAGGACTGACCTCCGCGAAGCTGCCTTTGCTTCTCGGCTCCACGAATATCGGCTTCAGCGCCTCGATCTTCCTGGCTAAGTCGCGGGCCTGTGGGGGCACGCTCTGTGGGGGCCACGGCCCGCTCCTGCCCCCCCCCGCGGTGCCCAGGAGCGGCTGCAGCCCCTCCCGCCTGCCCTCGGCCCCCCCCAGGAGCAGCCCCGGGCGGGGACGCACCTGCCAGAACTGCAGGGTCTTCTCCAGGACCGGGTAGGAGGGGAAGAACACGAGGAGGCCCTGCGGCACCACGCGGGCGATGTTCCCTGGCGGGGCGGCGCGGGCGTGGGGAGGAGTGGGGGGGCGGCGTGGGGAGGAGTGGGGGGGCGGCATGGGGAGGAGGGGGGGCGGAGCGGGCATGGGGAGGAGTAGGGGGGCGGCGTGGGGAGGAGTGGGGGGGCGGCGTGGGGAGGAGGGGGGGCGGAGCGGGCGTGGGGAGGAGTGGGGGGCACGGAGCAGGTGTGGGGAGGAGGGGGGGCAGAGCGGGCGTGGGGAGGAGTGGGGGGCGCGGAGCGGGCGTGGGGAGGAGTGGGGGGCGCGGAGCGGGCGTGGGGAGGAGTGGGGGGCGGAGCACAGCGTGGGCGGGGTGGGCCGGGGACAGCCCCTGCCCTCCGTCCCCAGCCCAGGCGCCACTCACCTATGGCCTTTCCCAGGGAGGACAAGCACTCCTCAGAAAACCTGCAGAGTGAAGCCGGCTGTGGTGAGGTCCGTCGTGCGCCCCCAAGCTCCCCGCGGCCGCAGCGCCCCCACCCCAAGGCCTGCGCCAGACCCCTGTGCGCCCAGGCAGCCCAGCGCACGGACCCCCATCCCGAGCCGACCAGCACCACAGCCCCCAGCGCGCCGCCCCGTCGGCAGTGCCAGCCTTCCACCTCCGCGTCCAGGTGGCGTCACCACCAGTCGGTGCCCTGAGCCGACCCCAGGCCCCCAGCCCGGCCTGGAGCCCCTGCCCCAGACATGCCCCCGCCCCCCTCGCCCTTCTGTGGCAATCCAGGCCCTGGGCCCTGGGGCATGGCACCTTCCAAGCCGCAGCCCGTTTACGGCACAGCGGCCCCCGCCAGGCCACCCACGGCAGCGCCCCTCACCGTCTGTCGAATGCGGAGCTCAGCTGGGCCCCATCAGGGCCTTTGGGGATGACGCCCACCCAGATCTGGTGCCTCTCGATGACGTGGGGGTTCTCGAGGCAGACTGGGAAAGGGCTGAGTGGGGCCGCTGGTGAGCACGGGCCCTGGGGCCCTCCCTCCTGGGGCCCCCTCCCTCCTGGCCCCAGCACTGCCCAGGGGCCATGGGCCGCTGAGGCGGGTGGCGCTCAGGCCACAGGGGGTTGGTCTGGGGGCCTGGAGCTCACCACAGCCCCCCTCTGCCCCCAATCCCAAGCAGCCACCCCCTGGTGTCACCTCACGGTGCCTCCAGGGGGGGGGGGGCTCTCACATCTGCATCTCCAGGGCGAAGGAGGACACGGGGGCCAGTGTGCCGCTGGTGAGGATGAGGGTGCGGACGCCCTGGCGGACGAGCTCATGCATGGCGTGCCCGGGGCTGAAGCACCAGTAGCTCAGCACCTTCCCTGCAAGGGCGCAGCCGTCAGGACAGGCGTGCGGGGCCTGTGCGGGAGCACGTTCCCACACCACCCAACAGGTGGCCACCCGCCAGCCCCCGACTGCCCCCAGGGTCACATGGAGCCTCGCGCCACCTGACGCCCCTCATTCGACCATCCCTGCCACCCCAGCTGCCCTGTTCTCGCAGTGTCACACGACACAGCAGCGCGCAGGGCGAAGACTGCTAGGAGCGCAGGCAGAGCATCCGCCAGAGCCAGCCCAGGTCAGCCCTGGCGACCCCTGAGCACGCCAGAGCCCACGCTGTGCGGAGCCAGCATGCAAGCAGGCCCTCCCTCGGGGTCCCATGAGAGGCCAGCCCCCCCAGGCCTTGGAGGGAGCTAGGGTGCAGCCGGTGCAGGGAGCAGCCCCTTAGGGGCCCCCCACTGCCAAGAAACAGAGCAGCCCCTCACGGCCCCCGGGAGCAGGAGGGCGGGGTCATGCGGGTCACGTCAGGATCCCAGCGGCTCCTGAACTGCCCAACAAGGGGCTGAGCAGCAGCGAGGCCAGAAGGGCTGGGAGGTGCCCAAGTGTGGCCTGGGGTCCCCCGCTGTCAGGAAGCCCTGGAGGTTACAGCAGTGCATGCGGAGCCTGAAGCATGACACTCCACCCGGTCACAGGAGGGACAGAGGAGGGACAGCACTGTCTGGAAAGGAAAACTCCTCCTCCCCCTTGGGAAGGGTCAGCTTTGCTGTGGGGGGCGGGCCCAGGCCGCCTTGGAGGCCGAGACCCCCGTCCAGCCCTCAGCTGGTGCCTGGGCAGCCCCGGGGTCCAAGCCGCAGGGGGGTCTGGCTGGCCCAGAAAGGGGGACCAACAGCAACCCTGAGGAGTGTCCGGCCAGCATTTCCGCCCTGGCGGCCCCCTGGGGGTGACCCCTTCCCGGCCCCTCCTCTGGCCCCACCACCTGCCCACCCCTTCCTCACACGCTCCTCAGTAAGTCCAGAGATGAAAATTCCCGGTAAACACCCAAGCGGTGTTTCAGGAGCTCACACCGTCTAGGGGTGGCGGGGCTGGTGGGTACAGGACACCCCACCTACCCAAGGCAGGGACCCCAGCCCAGCACCAGAGGGGGCCGGCGACTCGCAGAAGCCAATTGGGGGACGCCAGTCTCCCCACTTCCCAAGCAGAGACCAGGCTCAGAGACGGCTGCCCCCGCCCAGGCCGCGGGGCGGGGTGGTCCCTGTGGATGCCAGACCTCCCCCCCACGCGCCCCGCCCCCTCCCAGGCTGCGCACGATGGCGCCAAGCACCAGCCTCTCCCCCGGGCCCCACACCAGCTCAGCGCCCACACACAGGGCGAGGCGGGTGGCCAGGAGGACGGCAACGGCCTGGATCAGGCGCTGGGGAGGAAGGGCACACGCAGAGCCCAGGGGCAGGGTGGTGCTGGAAGAGGGTGGGAACGAGGAATATGAGGGCACAGGGCCTGGGGGAGTGGCCCGGTGCCGAGAGCCGGCTGCAGGACAGGTTGCGCCAGCCGTGGCAGCCCAGAGAACCCCCGGCCTGCAAGCCCTGTGGGAAGCCCAGTGCTGGCCGCCTGCACCGCGCATTCCGCCCGGCTCCCCGGCACCTGGGCAGGCGGGAGCCGCCCACGCAGACACCTGCTGCGGGGCAGCCCAGGCAGCACTGTCTCTGCAGACACCAAGACACAGGTGCACCAGTGCCACGAGTGAGCAAGGTGGGGGCCTGGGGTGCAGGTGGCCTTGTCCCAGGGCCGAGTGAGCAGAAGCAGTGCCCACAGTCACTGGCAGGGCCCCTGCGGACGGGTCCCTGCCTCGGCACGCACCGGGCGTGGGGAGGGCGCGGCTGACCCAGCCCCGTCCCTGCCCACAGGGCTCAGGCCGCTGAGGTCCCCGCAGCTTTCGCAGCTCTGATGCGCACCTGGCCCTGAGGCTTGGTGGCCACCGCGCAGGGCCAGGCGGGCTGTGACCCGACCCCAGGGCCAGTACCTGGCTTTCTGGTGACAGCAGCCCCCCAGGCATCTGACCGCTGAGCTCTTCTCCGCTGACCAGGATCTGGGTGTACATGCACCTGGGCAGTGACCGCACAGGGTCCAAGGCCATCCCGGCGCCTGCCGACCACACCCGCCCGGCCCCCAGGGCTTCCCTGGCACCGGAAGCAGCTCCCACCTTGTAGGACCTGGAGACCGCCTGCCCCACTGCGGAACCGGGGCTGCTCTCAGGGGCATCAGCACTGAAAATGAGCTGGAAGCAGAGACAGGCGAGTTGGCATGGCCTGAGACCGCTCAGGAGATGGCGCGAGGTGGGGACGCGGAGGCGGCAGCAGGAAGCTGGCTGAGGGCCCAGCCTCACTCCGCCTGCTGCGTGGCCCGGCGCACACGGCCCGATGCTCGGACGTCGTCTGGTTTGCCTGCCTCGGCCACCGTGACCTGGCCGCTGCCCGCCGAGCACAGCCCGTCCCACCAGGCCGCAGCTCAGCTCTGACCTGCAGAAGCCCTGGGCTCCCTCCTGCCCTTCCACAAGAGCCACAAAGCTCTGTACCACCTGGAACAACCTAGAAACACACCGCACCTCCCGAGAGAGGCCACGCCACGGCTGAGCTGCGGCCCAGCTTTCTCCATGCCCTCCCTGGAGGCCGCGTACGCTTTTGGGCAGGAAATAAGCCTCAGGTTCAGGAATTTGAACCTTTGTCCTGCCCCCGCCAAATCGCCCCAGTTGGTAACAACTCCTCCAAGAAAAGGAAGTACTTCCTCCGTCCTGCTGCTTCCGGCTGGAAAGGAGAGAAGCCTGCAGCACCACCCTACCTGGATGACGTCCACGAGCTTCTGCAGTCCCGCCGTGTTGGTAAAGACCCCCGCACCTGTGGGCGGCAGGGAAGCACCTTCAACCTCACGCTGCCCCTCGCTGCCCTCTGGGGAGGGGCCCGCACCACGTCTCGCCAAGCCCCGCCTACCCCTCCCAGCATGCCGAGGGAGGCAGGCCATGCCTCCAGGGACTCGGGGGCCCGGGGAGCCCTGCAGGGGAGCCCTGCAGGTTGCGTCCCTCCCAGAGCCTGGCGCACAGCAGGGGAGGGTGTCCAAGAAGCACTAGCCCTGCCGGGCGCTTGTCACCCACCCCCACGGGCAGGGCCGCAGTGGCCTTGGGAGGCCTCCTGGGCCCTGCCCCGGTCTCTGCTCCTCTGCACAGGGCAGTGGGGGCAGCCGCTGGACCCTCAACTCCCTCATGTGCTTCCTGCTGCTTAAAACGGGACCAGCCAGGAAGCAGCCACAGCACAACTGCTACAACAGAGCTGGCCAAGTGCTTTACGAAAGTACCAAGGTCCTAGGTAAGCGGCGCCGGCACCTCAACGTGCTGCACAGAAGGGGCGAAGCTCCGGGTGCACCGCGGCTACTGCTAACGGAAGCAGGGGCCGTCCCCTGGCCTGTGCCACCCGCCAGAGCTCAGGACAGCACACTCAAGCAGAGGCCAAACCCCCCACCCTGCCGTATCCTGATCAAATGCATGGGCCTGACACCCCGTCAAGCTAAGAATGGCCACGTCCCAAGCCGGGAGACTCACGTCCTGCCATGTGTTGGACGATCTGGTCCAGCGAGTCCAGGACGCAGCCTTTGGTCTGAAACGTTACTTGGGCTTCGGCAAACAGCTCGAAGATAAAGCTGCCACGTGGGAGAAAGAGGCTCAGGCCTGGCCGAAAGACCAGGCGACAGCTCTCGACACCTAAAGGGGAGGGGGCTGGACCTTGAAGTTCCCTTCACCCTGAACAAGCTCTGAGGCCGGGGGGGCCACAGCAGGAGAGGCGAGAGGACTGGGCCCCAGGAGCTCGAAGGTGGAGGGGAGGCCCGGGCAGAAGAGTCAAACACAATTGCAGGTGTCAAAGGAAAACACAGTCCAAGGCTAGCGGACTCCACGCAGAGGCCAGCGGCCCGGGCTGGAGCTGGGGGCTTTCTGAGGCAGGGGTCTGACAGAAGGAGCAGACGGCAGCCCTGCTGAGGCTAGGGTGGTGGGTGGCTGGCCATGCAGGAAAGAGGGCCCGGTGCCGGGCGACAGCGCTTGGTCTGCACATGCAAAGGCAGCGGCTGACAGGGAGGCGGCCCAGCGCTCAAAAGCTGGCTTTGTGGCCCGAGGCACTGCGCCCTCAGGTGGGCGACCAGGCAGCCCCAAGCCGTGCGCTCCTTTCCTACCAATGCAATAAACACCGCTGCCGCTGCGCCGGCTCTCGGGAGCCCCTGGCTGCAGTGACCTGACTATCATTCTACCAAGAAGGTCCACAGGGAATCAGGCGTCTCGGTGTAAAAAGCAATTTCCTTGCAAACAAGGGTCTGAACCAGAGTTCAGAGAGAAGGGCTGGGGCAAGGAGAAGGTGCAGACACTCAACCTGCCTGTGGGGAGCTCTGGAGGTTAGGGGGTGCTGTGAGATGCTGCATCTTTTCCCAAAACCTCAAGAGTCAAAAGAAAGCTGGGAGCCCTTTGTGGTCTCCAAAATTAAACAAGACCCAACCACTGGGAAGCAAATTTGGCTCAACGGATAGGGCATCTGCCTACCACATGGGAGGTCCAGGGCTCAAACCCTGGGCCTCCTGACCCATGTGCAGCTGGCCCATGTGCAGTGCTGATGTGCGCAAGGCGTGCCCTGCCACGCAGGGGTGTTCCCCCGTGTAAGGGAGCCCCACACGCAAGGAGTGCCCTGTAAGGAGAACTGCCCCACACAAAAAAAGTGCAGGCTGCCCAGGAATGGTGCCGCACACACAGAGAGCTGATGCAGCAACAAAAAGAGACACAGATTCCCAGTGCCGCTGACAAGAATACAAGCGGACACAGGAGAATGTACAGCGAATGGACACAGAGAGCATCCAATCAGGGCGGGGGAGAGAAATAAATAAAAAATAAATCTTAAAAAAAAAAAAAAGACCCAACCACAGCATGAAATCCCGGGCCCAGAGAGGGCACCTCGAGGAACAGGCAGGGGAGAGCAGCAGGACGTCCGCGGGCAGGTGCGACCTGGGATGGCGCCGGGCCCTCCTGCACTGCCCTGCCACTGGTCTCTGACTCAGGGGCCGGCCCCCCTCACCTCCCGGGCTTGGTGACACCGCCATCACCTCCTGGCAGCTGGACAGCGTCAATGGCCCCTTCCAGGCGAAGGAGAATCACTGCGAGGCAAGAGGGGAAGGTGGGGCGTGCTCGCGCAGCCCCTCGCCCACACGCCAGCCCCGCCCTGGGAGCGGGGGGTGCTGCTTACTCTTGAGCTTGGCGATGTCTTCAGGCTCCATGTTCAGCCCTGAGGAGAAGAAAAGCAGCAAACAGGCCGTTATGAACCATCCCTTCGTGCCAGGCCCCGAGTCCTGAAGAGCCAGCAGCCTGGCGCGGGGTGAGGAGGCAGCCGGGAGGGGGCCAAGCACAGCCCTCCACCCGAGTCTGACCTGGGGCACCTCCCGAGGCGTCTTCAGAAACAAGAACAAGAGCACAGACCTGCACGTCTGTGCACAGGTGTCCCCCCTCCCAGCTCTGTCCACGAAAGCCCCAGACACCTCCAGCCCCTGGTGCCTGGGTCATGGGTCTTGACACACTTGTCCCACGAGAAGGCCAGGGCCTCTCAGAGCTGGGCAGGAAGTGCCTGGGCCCTGACTGCCAGGCAGCAGAGCAGCCCTGGGAAGTGCGAGCACCCACGGACAGAGGCCTGAGGACAGGACAACTGGCCTGCATGATGAGAAGAGTGGACGACAATGAACTGAAATGATCAGATAGGTGTGAAACATGCATTCATGATGATATGAAACAAGTGTTCACCACCTGAGGATGACAGGGAACCTATTTATTATTTGAAAACTGAGGAAATACAGGGAAAAAGAATCAAGCAACAGGAGCAGATGTGGCTCAAGCAGTTGAGTGCCCGCCTCCCACACGGGAGACCCTGGGTTTGGTTTCTGGAGCCTCCTAGAAAAAACAAGCAAGACAGCAGGCTGCTGCAATGGGGCTGGCACAGCGAGCTGACACAACAAGATGATGCAATGGGGAGATACAACAGGAGACGTGAGAGACACAGCAAGCAGGGAGCAGAGGGGGCTCAAGCCATTGAGCGCCTCCCTCCCACATGGGAGGCCCCAGGTTCGGCTCCTGGTGCCTCCTAAAAAAGGCGACGAGGGGTATGGGGAGTGGAGCATGTGGGAGCCTGTTATACTTCTTAATGTAACATTTTGAGTAATCCATGTATCTTTTGTACAATTTTTTTTTAAAAAGGAAGACAAGCAGACACAGAGAGCAAACAGCCAGCACAAATAACGAAGGAGTGGGGAGCAATAAACAAACCTTAAAAAAAGAATCAAGCACTTTCCTGCCTTTCTAAGTGAACGGCGCCGCTGAGCAGCATGAGGTGCAGACGAGCGCCACACACTTACTCAGGCTCCTCAGCACATCTCCACTCTGCCATCCTCAGTGAAGGAGCAGACCTACGCCCCGCGCATCGGGGCTGCCAACATCCACAAAGAGCCAGAGGCAGACGAGGCCAGCCACGGCGAGGGACAGAAGCCGCGTGTGACTGGCCCCTGGGCCCAGCGGCCACGTGCAGGACGCAGAGAAGCCGGCACGCCCCCAGCAGAACGCACAACGCAGGACACGCTGCCAGCCACACGACCTGACCCGTTCCACCAAGAAAGAGGTGCGCGCTGACCAACACTGAGGCCGCAGGCGAAGGCGGCCGAGGGAGGCGCTCCAGGGCTCCACCCCATGCGGCGCTGAAGGCCCAGCAAGAACAGCAGAAACAGGGAAGCGGACTTGGCCCAGTGGTTAGGGCGTCCGTCTACCACATGGGAGGTCCGCGATTCAAACCCCGGGCCTCCTTGACCCGTGTGGTGCTGGCCCATGCGCAGTGCTGATGCGCGCAAGGAGTGCCCTGCCACGCAGGGGTGTCCCCCGCGTAGGGGAGCCCCACGCGCAAGGAGTGCGCCCCGTAAGGAGAGCTGCCCAGCGTGAAAAGAAAGTGCAGCCTGCCCAGGAATGGCGCCGCCCACACTTCCCGAGCCGCTGACGACAACAGAAGCGGACAAAGAAACAAGACGCAGCAAATAGAGAGAACAGACAACCGGGGGGTGGGGGTGGGGATTAAATAAATAATAAATAAATCTTAAAAAAAAACACAGCAGAAACAGCTTTCCCAAGTTCCGGAAATCAGGGAGAGGATGACGGTAACAAAGAGCGCTGAACCAAGAAAAAGGCTACTGGAGAGCAGTGGGCTCCATGCCACCTCCCGCATCCCACCTGCGGCTCAGAGCCAGCCCAGGGGGCCCCTGGCCCGGGGAGCACGGGAGCACATGCTGGGAGCAGCCCTCGTTCCAGACAGAGCCTGTGTGGGGACAACTCCTGGGGAAGCAGTGAGTCCTGAGGCCTGGGGCCAGGGGCCGCCGCCTGCAGGCCACGCGTGCAGTGCCTGACCTGCTTGAATCCCTGTGGGGAAAGTCCTGAGGCCGCACCTGCTTGGCCAAGAGACCGTTGAGCACAAGGGGTCAGGGAGGCCATGGGCTCCGGCTGGGCTGGGCTCGGACCCACGTGGACCCACGTACGGGGAGCCCTGAGGAGAGCACCACATGGCACCCCACCACGACAGGAAAGGTGTTTCCTTTTTTCCTTTTCTAAAATAAGCTTCAGAAACAGATGCCTCAGAATCTAAATCCCAGTGATGATACATTAAAATATCAAAATGTCAAGGTTTCAGTAAAAGATTACAAGACACACAAAGGAACAGGAAGCAACAGTCCAGGCAAGGAGAAGACTAAGCATTAGAAGCCATCCAGGAGGAGGACCAGTGCTGAGACGTACCAGAGACCTAGAAAGCATGGACAGAGATCTGAAGGAAATCAGGAAAATGACAGGTGGGCACAAACAAAATATCAACAGAGAGATGGAAATTATGAAAAGGAACCAAACAGAGCTAAAAACCACAGTAACAGAAATTAAAAATTCCCTAGAGGGGAGCAGATGTGCCTCAAGCAGATGAGTGCCTGCTTCCCACTTGGGAGGTCCCGGGTTCAGTTCCCGGTGCCTCCTAAAAAAAAAACAAGCAAAGAAACAAACGAAAATCAAATCAATGGAGCTGATGTGGCTCAGTGGTTGAGTGCCAGCTTCCCACATACATGGTCCCAGGTTCAATCTCCAGCACCAGTACCTCAAAAAAAAAAAAAAAAAAAATTCCCTAGAGGGGTTCAAACCGATCGGAACTGGAAGGAAAAAAATCAAAAGTTGAAGATAAGACCACTGAAATCATCCAGTCGGAGAAGCAGAGGGAGGAAGGAATGAAGAAAAGTGACAGAGCCTGAGGAAGCTGAGGGCGTCTTCAGCATACCAGTATACGCACTGTGGGGGACCCAGAAGGAGAGAGAGAGGGACAGAGAGGACATTCAGGGAAATAACAGCTTAAAACCTACCAAACTTAACAAAAGACATGAATATACACAACCAGCTCTGAACAGGAGAAACCCAAGTTAACCCACATGACAGCAGAATATGCTCAGACTATCGAACGCTGAAGATAAAGACTCTGAACACCACGAGAGAGAAGCAACATGTCACACACAAAGGAGTCGCAGTAAGGTGAAGGGCCACTTTCTCACTGGAAACCACAGAGGCACGATGGCAGGAGGATGGCAGGCTTCAAGTGCTGAAGGCAAAATACTGCCAGTTGAGAATTCTATATCCAGTGAAACTCTTTCAAAATAAGGGAGAGGATAAGTCATTTCCAGATAAACAAAAGCTGAGGGAATTCATCACCACTAGACCAGCCCAAGAGATGTTAAAGAGAGTTCAGCAGGTTTTAAGGAAAAGACACCAGACAAGAGATGCAAGGTGCATGAAAATGGAAGTCAATATTCACACTATCAAAAAAGGAATGGTGTAAATATGAAAAGGGAAAAAACTAGAATGAACCCTTGGTGTTGACTGGACCTGGAGGTGTGAGGCATGCTCCACACAGAGAGCCACACACATGCCCAGGCGTGCACATGCACACGCACACATGCAGGTGCTGCCCAGCTCATTTGTTGACTGGCCCCAGAAGCAATGAGCACGAGCAGAGCCCACATCGTGGGCTCCAGCACCATCCTCCGTGGAGAAAAGCAGGTCCAGGGCTGGGGCAGGGAAAGTACCAAGTGATCCTGGACCATCTTGTGCTAGAAGCGAGACGTGCTGGGGGCGGGCGCACAGGAGCAGGGGGCAGCCTGACAGGCACACTGGCCAGATGTGGGCAATCTGAGCATCAAATGAACAATGGTAGTAATGGATTATGACCCACTGAATTAAACAAGAAACTGTGAGCCAATACTGCTATAAATAAAGTGCAAAAGCTCTTCAATACAGTATAATTCCAGCTGAGAAGTGGAAGGAATGACAGCATAAGAAGACATCATTTGACAAACATCACAGCACCCGCTGATTTGCGCAAGAATTGTCAACACTGCTAAAACGAGGGGCTGGAGGAACAGAACATGCTCATGGTCTCAAAGGATCTCCCCCCAGATGACTTGACAGTTACAAGTGGAAAAGCAGCGGCTTCACAGTGACGGAGCCTGGCTGTCACCATCCTAACCGAGTGGCCAACACTGACGGCAGCCCTACGCGACAAGCTGGTGTCATGAGCCTCCGAAAAGGACCAAAAAGGACGTGTCCTTTCTGGGGTGTTCCTGCTGAAAATGCAGAGCCTTCCTAAACTTCACACATCAGAGCCTTGAAAATCAACATCTAAGACTGCTCCAGAATGAAGCGTCAGGACCAGAGTTCTCTATTTTTTATTTTTGGCTATAATTAAGGCAGTTGGAAAAATTCAAATAACACCCATAAATTATACAAGAATATAATACCAATGTAAATTGCTTGGCTTGACAATTTTACTGCAGAGGTAGAACAGAATTAATGGCCTTGTTCTTAGGAAATGCTAAAATACTTAAGAGAAATTGAGAGTAGGTTAGCTCAGTGTTGAGTGCCTGCCTCCCATGTCGAGGTCCCGGGCTCAATCCCCAGCACCTCCTGAAAAGAGAGAGAGAAAGGGGCATCACATGTGCAACCTATACTTCAAAAATTCACCACTGGAGTTGCTGAAGGCAGGGAGAGGGAAAAAGGTGTGGTATGGGGGCATTTTCAGGACTTGAAGTTGTCCTGATTGATATTGCAGGGACAGATGCAGGACATTATATACCCTGCCATAACCCACCAAATGGACTGGGGGAGAGTGTAAACTACAACGAAACTAAAATCCATGCTGTATAGCAGTAATCCAAAATGCAAATGAAATGACTGTACCACACTTTAAAAAAAATTTTTTTTCAGAGAAATCATAATCATAATCTATTTGAAAGATAAATCAAATGTGGTAAAATGTTAACAACTGTTGTCATTAATTTTTTTTAAATGCTAATAAGTGGAAATCTGAGGAAAGAATAAACAGAAATTTTTAGCAAATTATCCATAAGTTTGAAATTATTTTAAAACAAAAATTTATGAAATAATAATGAACATTTAAAAACAAGTTAAAGGACATTAGTAACAAAATGTAAGCTATGAAACAATAATCAAATATTTAAAATTTTTAAAATGAGGTGACAGAATTCACAGAAAACTAAAAGGAAAACAAAAAATTTAGAAATGAAGGTTAAATTAGAAGGAACATGAAAGCAGATACACACCACAAATAGAGCTTTCAGAAAAACAGATGTTGAAAAGGGAAATTTTTATAAACCAAAGAAAAATAAAAAGGATTTGAAAAATAGAAAAATGTGAAAAGCAGAAAAAGGAAATATGATATACAGATGACAGGAATCCCTGCAGAAGAAGCCAAAGCTAAAGAACAAATAACTACTTAAGCTATGATATAAGAAAACTGTCCTGAAGTTAAAAAGAAAACTTTATGCTTAAAGAACAAACCATATACTCAAGAACACCAATCCAGAAAAACCAACACTGAGACATACTACAACAAAACGGCCAGGCTTTAAAGAGAAAGAAAAAAAAAATCCTTTGGGCTCCTAAGCAAAAAATACAATGGTTTCAATAAACAATTTTAAAATAAAAAGACTTAAAATGCACGTGACTGTCAATCCAGAAGTTCCATTTCTAGAGCTGTCCTACTGACCCAAAACACGGCGCTCAGGGGCGAAGCACAACACTGACTTAGAAATTCCAGTCAGAGGCAAGTGAACACATCGATGACAGCTCTTTTGTGAAAGGTCTTGCCACTGCATCAGGGCAGGCAGGATCCCACAGGGTCCCACAGGATCTGCAGGATTACAGGGGAAGGTGCGAGCTCAAAGTAAAGAGCATAATGCCACCCTTTTCCTATCAAACCTGGTTCCCAAGTGGGGCTCAGAGACCCCATTCAGGTGACCGGCAGGTTGCACTTCTGTTCTTCATCATCGCCATCATCACCACCGCCATCATCTGCCTTTTCCCCTCTTACTCTCTCATGAATACACAGGGTACTTTTCCACCGGCCGCATGTGGTAGACGGAACACTGGGCCACAGAGCCGTCCAAGTCCAAACCAGCAGCGCCTGTAGGTGCATCCTCCCATGGCAAAGGGGGAAACGGACGTGGCCCAGTGGTTAGGGCGTCCGTCTACCACATGGGAGGTCCGTGGTTCAAACCCCGGGCCTTCCTGACCCGTGTGGAGCTGGCCCATACGCAGTGCTGATGTGCGCAAGGAGTGCCGTGCCACGCAGGGGTGTCCCCCGTGTAGGGGAGCCCCACGCGCAAGGAGTGCACCCCGTAAGGAGAGCCGCCCAGCGCGAAAGAAAGTGCAACCTGCCCAGGAATGGCGCCGCCCACACTTCCCGTGCCGCTGATGACAACAGAAGCAGACAAAAGAAACAAGACGCAGCAAATAGACACCAAGAACAGACAACCGGGGGAGAGGGGGAATTAAATAAATAAATAAATCTTTAAAAAAAAAAAAAAAGGCTCTGGAGCCCGTCCTCGGTGGCCAGACAACACGATCACAGCACCTTGAGGGAGGGAGGTGGGGCTGGAGTCAGAGGAGATGGGCCGCAGAAAGCTGGGCAAGGCACAAGGCGGACTCTACCCTGGCGCCTCCAGAAGGAACGCAGACCCAAGCAGGAGAAGTGCCAGGTACGTAAGGCCTGACATGGGAAGCCACTGAGGCGCGGTGTCGCAACAGACCCAACAGACCAGTACACCTCATGGTGTGATATGTGACATCACAACAGAGCAAACAGGAGACAAACCTACTACCATACACCATGGTGTGTGATACCACAACAGGTCAAACAGACTAACATACCACATGGTGGGCGATAACAGATCGAATGCAGAAGGAATTATGAAAATCAACTCTTTCATTAAGTCAGATATGAAAGATTTATTTCTTTTAAATTCATACAACATATAATTTCTTTAAAGTATATAATCAATAGCATTTGGTATAATCACTGAGTTGTGCATTCATCTCTTCAATCAATATTAGAGCGTTTTGGGAAGCAGTTGTGGCTCAACTGATGGAACGTCCACCTAGCATGTGGAGGGTCCAGGGTTCAATACCCAGGATCTCCTGGCCCATGTGGTGAGCTGGCCCATGCGCGGTGCTGCCATGCGCAAGGAGCATGCCACGCAGGGGTGTCCCTGCATAGGCGAGCCCCAAACGCAAGGAGTGCGCCCTGCAAGGAGAGCCACTCTGCGCGAAAAAAAGTACAGCCCACCCAGGTATGGCACCGCATACATGGAGAGCTGATGCAGCAAGACGACTCAATGAAAAGAGACACAGATTCCCAGTGCCACTGACAAGAATGCAAGCGGACGCAGAAAAACACACAGCAAATGGACACAGAGAGCAGACAACATGGGGGAAGGGGAGAGAAATAAATAAATCTTTAAAAAAATAAAATAAAATTAGAGCATTTTCATTACTCCAAGAAAAGAAAAAAAAATAAGGTGGGTTGGCAGAATACACATGTATAATATGGACTATAGTTATTAGTAACACTTTGAGAATGCTCTTTCATAATTTGTTACAAATGTTTCTCAACAACGTATGGTATTTGTGGTGGGGTGATGTATGGGATCCCTGTTTGATGTTATGCATGTGTTATAAGTTCACAACTTTCACTGTATACTTACTGGGTTTTTTGGTTGTTATTTTTTAAAGATTTATTTTATTTATTTCTCTCCCCTCCCCCCCCATTATCTGCTCTCTGTGTCTATTTGCTGTGTGTTCTTCTGCATCCGCTTGCATTGTCAGGTAGCACTGGGAAACTGTGTCTCTTTTTGTCATGTCATCTTGCTGCATCAGCTCTCTGTATGTGCGGTGCCACTCCTGGGCAGGCTGTGCTTTTTTCCGCACTGGGAAGCTCTCCTTATGGGGCGCATTCCTTGCACGCAGCAGTACTGTGCGTGGGCCAGCTCACCACACGGGTCAGGAGGCCCTGGGGATTGAACCCTGGACCCTCCATATGGTAGACGGACGCTCTATCAGTTGAGCCACATCCACTTCCCTATACACTTATTGTTTATGTACGTTCATGTATGAACAATATACTTCAGTAAATTGTTTTTAAGATGAAAAGAGATTTGTAAAACTGTAAAATAATACCACCCTTCTAATTTTTCAGTAGTTATACTTTCCATAGAAAATAAGTTAGTTCTGTTAACATATTTTGGTTTAGTTGCTGTTTAAATAAGTGAATAAAAATAAGTCTTTAAAAATTTATCAGTTTTTGTTCCTAGCACAGGAACTATGAATGGCTATAATCCACAGAAAGGACGTGGTATGCCGTGCTAAACTAGCAAATGCAAGTGTGAAGGCGTCCCTGCACGCACAGGCGTGTGGACGCCTCAGAGTAGGGCTGCAGAGGCTGTGCCTGCCGGCGGGGGACCAGGACTGAGGCCCGAGGGAGCCACGCCCCGGAGGCTCTATTGTGGGTCTGTCCACTCGTGGCCAAGTTTTTAGGAAAAGGAGGTAAGCTGAAGTTGTTTCCGCCTGGTAATCACACATCCCAGTAAATGATCCAGCAGGAAAAGAAGGTGGACATTTGAAGAAAAAGTTGAAACCTCTGCTAACGAGCAGCCTGGTACAACGAATCACAGACTCCTCAAGAGCCACAGACAAGGACCACCCAGAAAACAGACGAAAGTGAACAACGTCCACATAAGATTTCCAACGTGCCATAATTACCACTGTGTAAATGTGAGCTGAAAACAGTAAGTTACGCACGGCCATAGAGCGTAGGCTCTCAAACACCTCGAGGGGCGACACCGTTGGTTATTTGGCTTTGCCAAGCAGAGGGCGAATCTCTACAGCTGGGTACCGCCTGGCTGAGAGGAGAGGCGGAGGCTCCAGAAAACACAGGGACGTGGGGCGACACTCAGCCTTCGCGACATTCCCGCTGTACACCCCAGGAAGACGCACATGCTGCTCTACAGGGACAGTCCTGGGACAGGGGCACCTGGGCAGCCACGCCCACGACAGCGGGCCCGGAGCCCCCACGACCCGAGGTGGTGCCGCCTCTCTACACCGCCTCGTTTCCTGAGCACAAACTCACCCGAGCCGGGGAAGTCGGCGCTGAACTCCCGGGAGGACGCGCCCAGCTGTGCTGCCCTGGTCTGCTCCTCCAGCACCTGGTCCACGACCTCCAACGCGGAGGCCAAGTCGTGGGGAGTCAAGTCGAAAGACGCCGCCTCCTCACACATCTTCTCCTGGGAGCCAAGGACATCCGTGTCGCAGCAAAAGCAGGGGCAGGGCTCAGGCTCAGGGGGGCTCCAGGGAGCAGAGATGGGGGGGCATCTGCCTGACACGGTCTCAGATGGTAAAGGCAGCTGAGAACCAGCCACCCCCCAGATCCCCCCCAAAAGCCTCCAACCCTGGGGGGGCACACTGGTCAGCCACAGACCCCCCTGGCCCAAGACGTGCCCTGTCTGGCCCGCATCAGGGTTTGAGCGACTTTATGCCAGCGGCTAACGTTTTCCCTTCCACCTGGAGCCCTCAGAGATCAGACACCTCTACTTCCCGCCACCATGGCCCCAGGCCACGGGCCCTGCAGCGAGAAGCCGCCGCTCTTACGAGACTCGCCTGCAGGTGCCACTAGATCAAGAGGATGGCGGGAGGCTGTCCGCCAGGGGAAAGCAGGCCGGTGTGGGGCCCTGCTGCCCAGGAGGAGGTTCTCGGCCCGACAGCATAGACAAAGTCAAGGCAGGGCAGAATGGAGGGACGCCAAGGGTCTCAGAAGTGTGGACAAAGTCCTTCCAGAGAGATCTGCACTGGTCTCAGCAAAGCAGACCAGGGGAGGAACTCACCAGGTTGTGCGCTTCGTCGAAGATCACGACCGCCCCCTTGAGGTCGATGTTGTGGGCCCTGCGACTCTGTGGGGGACACACAGCTGTGGGGGCAGCAGGAAGTGGGTCCCGAGAGAGCGAGGCAGGCGGGGCAAGAGGAAGGGATGGGTGGGCCTGAAAACGCCACGTGCACTGACTGCGGGAACCTCTCGCAGGGGTGGTGGAAGCAGGTGGTGGCGAAGGCAACATGGCGCAGCCTTTCGAAACCGCCACGTGCGCCCCCGGGAGCCCGCGGTTGAACCCTGGGCGTCCGTCCTCGTGCAGGCCTGACACATGGCACCATGGTCACGTGCAGAGCCCCTGCCTGAAGCCCTGCGCGGGCCCGTTCTAGACGCCCACCCACCAAGGGCCCAGACCACGGCACGCTGCGCAGCCCCAGAAACAAAGACGGCACACCCAAATGTCAGCCCCGACCTGGCGACACGTCACACTCATCTGGGGAGATGCCCAGGGCTGGGGCCCAGGCAGTGAGCAGTCTTGTTTTATTCAACTTTATTTGAACTTTAATTTCCAAGCAATAAAATGCCCATTTCCAGCACAGAGTTGCTAAGTTCTGACAAACGAACACACGCATGTGTCCGCCCCTGAGGCAGCAGAGCAGGCTCCCCCACTTCTGGCGCACAGCACCCCACCCCCCCCACACTTCTGGCGCACAGCACCCCACCCCCCCGCACTCCTGCCCGTGGCCACCTTCTGTCACTATCTATCCGTCGGACCCTTTCCAGGTCAGGTAAGCGGATGAAACCGCGTCCTCCACGTGTGCAGCTCCTTCCGGTCCCCAGGTGCTATCAGCCGGGCTGCTGCATTTTGTTCATCTGGTCGCTTGGCGAGCACACGTGGGTCGCCCCAGGCTTGGGCTACTGCAAACAAAGCTTCTGGGAGCTCGTCCTCGGACACAGGTCCCCCTACCTGGCGGACACCGAGGCCCAGGATGCTGGGTCGTGCCCCGGAGGGAAGCCCACTCTTTCCAGAGCACCTGCTCCACTTACACGCCCACCCCCAGAACTTCCCAGACGCAGCACAGGCCGGCCAACACTTGCCATCTCCACATCAGGTTTAGCCAGCTCAGCAGGAAGGGACGGCACTGCCAGGGGTCCTGGTTTGCATCGCTGCGGAGGGTCCTGGCGCCGAGGGGCTCCCACATGAGCCGGCCATCTGAGCGTCTTCTTGGAGCGTGTAACTAGCTCTGGTGAGCCGTAAGTGCACGTTACACACTCGTTACACACTAAGGACACACGTACCACAGAAGTCTCATCCCTTTCTGTGCTTGCCTTCTTTTTTTTAAGATTTTTTAATTTATTTCTCTCCCCCTCCCCCCGTTGTCTGTTCTCTGTGTCCATTCGCTGTGTGTTCTTCTGTGTCCACTTATATTCTTGTCAACGGCACTGGGAATCTTCGTCTCTTTTTGTTGTGTCATCTTGCTGCGTCAGTTCTCTGTGTGCGGCGACACTCCTGGGCAGGCTGGACTTTCTTTTGCACTGGGCAACTCTCCTTATGGGACACATTCCTTGCACGTGGGGCTCCCCTATGCGGGGGACACCCCTGCGTGGCACGGCACTCCTTGCGCACATCAGCACTGCTTGTGGGCCAACTCCACACGGGTCAAGGAGGCCCTGGGTTTGAATCCTGGACCTCCCATGTGGTAGGCAGACCTCTATACGTTGAGCCAAATCCACTTCCCTCTGTGCTTGCCTTTTAATTACCTAATTTCCCTAACTCTGCCCGAGCCGACAGCCTAATTCTGAGGCCGCCGCCTTTCTCACTTTCCTGTTCTGAGGCACCTCCAGGACTCACTGCCGGCACCAAGGTCACAAGGGCATCCCCCAAGTTTTCTTCTATTTCTTTTTTCAGTTTTCCTCCTGTTTCTTTATTTTGCAAACTATGCTAAAATTTCATTTTAATGAAAATTTCATTTCATTAAAAACAATAGGGAAAAAAAGACATCAACTTACTTTATCATTTGAGCAAAATATCCCAAGCGACAGAAACTGAGAGAAAATAAGAAGTGGAATAAATGTGGGTAGAATTTGTTTTCTGAAAGGAAATGGCATGCATGATAAATAATTATAGGAGGGTGGGGAGTGGGGTATATGGGAACCTCTTCTATTTTTTAATGTAACATTTTGTGTGATATATGTATCTTTTAAAACAAAAGAATAAAAAATAATTATAAACAAGGAATATTTCAGTTAGATTTATGATCATCTTTACTGGTTTTTTAAGCTAATTCTCTGACATATCTACCGAAACAAATATTGAAACTTTTTTCCCTAAAGGATATTTTCCTTATTTATATAACAGAAACATCTGGGGAAGGAGACCTAGCAATATTGGTTTTAAAATGTATCCTGGGGAAGTGGACGTGGTCCACTGATAGTGTCCATCTACCATATGGAGGGCCCGGGGTTCAAACCCCAGGCCTTCTGACCCATGGGGTGAGCTGGCCCATGCACAGTGCTGCCACGCACAAGGAGTGCCCTGCCACACTGGGGCGCCCCCACACAGGGGTGCCCACACGCAAGGAGTACGCCCTGCAAGGAGAGCCGCCCCACGTGAAAAAAGTGCAGCCTGCCCAGGAGTGGCATCACACACACAGAGAGCTGACGCAGGAAGATGACGCAACAAAAGAGACACAGTTTCCCAGTGCCACCTGACAATGCAAGCAGACACAGAAGAACACACAGAGAATGGACGCAGAAAGCAGTCAATGGGGGGGGGGGGGAGAAATAAATAAAGGTCCTGTGTTCAGTCCCCGGCCCTGGTATCTAAAAAAAAAAAAATATCCTGCAGATATCCTGCTGAAATGTGGTACTGTGGCGGAAAACTAAGATAGCATTAGCTGAATGGGACTAAAACAACAAACAAAAATGTAATAAACTTTTCTGGAAAGCCCCAGATTTCCTGGTGAATCACAGCTACATTTTTCTGTTTTTGAAATTACACTTGCCTCTTTCTTTTGCAAGACCAGAACTGCCTTTGTGGCAGCAGAAGGCATGGCCTCAAGAGGTACCACTGCCTGTCCTGACTGTGACAGCCACAGCGAGCCCACCGATTAATGTCTGGGCTCAACACTGACGTTCAGACTAAAGACAGAAGGATCGTACTTCAGGAAAAAGTAACCCAATATCATGATTTTAGATTATCATGATCAAAAGAAAGCCATAAATCTCCTTAGAGAATAAAAATATTTTGTTTGATGGGATTCTCTTGAGTAGAAGGGAGAAAAAGGGGAAGAATCTATTTTATCCAGGTACATTATATTTTTTAATCATTTTTTTCTTTTCTTTTCTGTACTGAACCCAGGACCTCCCGTGTGGGAGCCAGGTATTCAACTGCTTGAGCCACACCCACTCCCCCAGGTATATTCATTTTAAAAACATCCTACTAAAAACTTTCAAGCAACATTCTTAGGCAAAATGAACTCTGTGTAAGCTGCTCTCTCTTAACCAAGACTGTTACTATTATTTTCCAGTCCATGTGAAGATGGAGAAATTAATTTCCGAACTGGGTGAGGGTAGCTTGTACAGCGAAGTCCACAGCTGCTGCTCTGACATCACTGTGGATCTCTGCAGATACCTGAATCCTTCGTAAGACTTTCCAAATTTCCTTGTACTCCAAAAGAGATCCAAAGTGCTGCTTCTCCAGAGCTCCTCTATGAGCCTTGGGAGAACTGTAATCAGAATGAGGAATTCTTCCAACTATCTCCTTCCCACCACTAGGGAAGCCGGCTTGAGTAAGGGCTGACACCTATGTATAAATCATAACTATGAATTCCCAGCACATAGTAGGTAGTCAATAATTGGTAACTACTAATATTGTTCATTGGAAAACCACTGAATTCTGAAAAAAAATAAAGACATGCTTACACAAGCTTATTAAAACGAGGATGAGCATGAGAGGTGGGAGAATGCTGAGTGGTGTCGGGGAGAATCGCTGTCTTTGCCACAGCCTCGACTTCCCACGCAGCACCAAGGCTCGAGCTGAAAACCACGCCCTTGAGACGCCAGGCGCCACCCCGCGCAGCCTGGGGCCGGGAACCAACAGTTCAGAAGCGCTGGTGAAGGTGAAGCTGCGATTTGAAGCAGGAACTTGACAAGCACTTTTCAGAACTGAAGCATTTTCCCTCAAAGCCTCTATCAATAACGTTCAAATTTCCTGGTATCGTCCATATTCTTTTTATACTGGACCTCGCATATGGGAAGCCGGTGCTCAACCACTGAGCCACATTGGCTCCCCTGAGCTGGTTTTTTTCATTTGTTTGCTTGTTTTTGTTTTCGTTGTTGTTTTTAGGAGGCACCAGGGACTAAACCTGGGACCTCCCATGTGGGAAGCAGGCGCTCAACTGCTTGAGCCACATCCACTCCCCCATATTCTTTTGAAAACCAACTTTTTAACTTTTTATTTTTAAATAACATCAAACTTATAGGACAATTGCAAAAGTAACACCGAGAGTCAAAACTCAAATTTTATCTTTCCCTTTGTTGGTTATGTAAGTATCTTAAACCTAAGGTGGATGGACAGACCACATCCTAGCACCAAGTGAAGGTGCCCACCTGCCCTGCAACTGCAACGCCGGTGACTCAGGATTGGTCAGGAAGACAATCCTGCCCCATGTCCGGAGTGCACAGAAGCTGTGCTTCCTGGGGAGACCCAAGTCTTGTTTTCCCTACAGGACTGGGTCCAGCTGTGTATCTTTAGATGGACAATATGATAATTTTTCTTGAGTTATTCTTTGTATTTCTCATCACTGTCTTGCCCTCTTTATATTTCTACTCTATTAATAAACTATAGATTTAACAGGTTTTACCTACCCTTCCCACCCCCCTAAAATGACCTAGGGGAAAAATTAGCAAGACATATAACTTTCATTTATATAGTTAGGTAATCGAGGCAATGTTATTTTTGGTAAGACTGAAATCAGTTTTCCTATTTGTACAGATTCCAGGAGGGTTTTATTAAATGGTATTCCAACTGAAATTCTTTGGGGACCTTTCACTGCATTTTAGGAGTAAAATGTTTTCCATTCTCCATGAGTATGTTACACAAAATTGTCAAGGGTCTTTCACTGCCTGTTTCAACTTGGGCTGCTGAGAGCCCACCCCGGTTCGTGGCTATGGTGTGGAAGGTGACTCTTGGCATAGGAAAGAGCACAGGATCCACTCAGTGGGCTCTGAGTTCCCATCCTATAACAAAACACATCCTCAAGATCCCTCTTATTATAGGAGCCAACACTGTACTTCATTTCGAGTAAATGGTTACACACATAGGGATCCCTGATGGGGAATGGATGCGGCTCAAGCAATTGGGAGGCTGCGGCCCACAGGCGAGGTCCCAGGTTTGGTTCCTGGTGTCTCCTGCAGACAAGCAGACAGACGAGGGAGCCATCTGGGGGAGGGGGATAAAAATAAAAAATATAAATAAAATAAGATAAAATAAAATAATAAAATAAAAAACCCACCCACCAGTTTTTGATGGAAGCGCTCCCATGGTGCACCACATTTCTCGCCGACCATCTTCACGTCTTCCCACCCATACAGTCAGGATCATGCACCTCGTGCAGCGACGCGGTGCGCTCCACGGAGGCCTCCTGCGTGTCCCCGGCATCCTAGCTGAAGTCTGGGACCCTCTGCTTCCTGCTGGTTCAAGTCCCAGTCATACTCTTCAAACTGCTCCTCTTCGGTCTCATCCGCTTTCCCAGGCTCTGAAGGACCTCTCGGCTGCCTAGGGATTTTCAGAGTACTCACGATTGATTTCATCACTGAAGTGAAAGTTGCATCTTCTTGAAACTCCCTCAGCAGAGCCCCTAAAGAGAGTCCCTTAGACAAGAGCAGCCACAGGTCGGCCTCTTCAGGAGTTTTGCAGTTTTACTTTTTACAGTGTGCAGTGAGGGCTGAGGTTCCTTTTTCCCAAAACAATGTCCAGCTACTCCAGCACCGTTTTTTGGCAGGGGACTGGCAATGCCCATTGAAGCACCGTGTGTGCGCCCTGTGGACTAGCAGCCTGGCAGTGGGTGTCCATCCTCGTGAACAGTCCAGGGACATACACGCAAAGACATTCCCTGAAGCTCTGGGCATGACACCAAAAGCTCTGGAACTTTCCTTTCCCCACTCAATTACTTCGGGATATTTGTCAAAAACCAACTACCCCAAGCGTGGGGTCCGTTCCTGGGCCCCTCCCTGTCCATCCCTAAGCCAGCGCTGTACTACCTGGGTTACGGGGCGGCACAGGGAGGTCTGACACCAGGGAGCACACGATGCCAACTCTGTTCTTCCTCACAACTGTCTTACTTTTTCCATTCTAGAGCTTCTGCATCTCCACACCAGTCTTAGAATCAGCCCATCGCCTGCGATGTGGTGGCCCTGGGCTGGGGCAGACCTGTCGCTTCCAGCAGCTCTGCGGGCAGCTTGCATGGGCAGCCAGGGTCGGGAGCTCTGGCTTTCGAGAACCACACATGCCTGTCAGCAAGTCCTGTCAGCTCTCCCAGCCCCTTGCAGACCACCCCACTCCATCCGGGCTCTGGGACTGCCCTTTGTCCTCGCTCCTCCCACTGCCCCCGCTCACTCCACTTCAGTCCTGCTGGCCGCCTCACATCCTGGGAGCAGCTGAGTGTTCCTGGACTGGCGCATTTGCACCACCACCTCCTGCCTGGAACAGCCCCCCTCTGAGGCCCTCTTTCCCTCCGGCCTGCTGGTGGGCACCCCTCAGAGACCCCACCCTGGTCCTTTGCTGGTTCTCCTTCCAGGCCCCGCAACAGTGTGAACTCAAGGGCTATGCACACACTGCCAACCTCCCCAACTAGACCCGAAGCTCCAGGTGAGCTCCAGGTGCCTTTCCCGTGCTTTCTCACAGCTGTATCACCAGCACCTGAAACAGGGCCCCGCCCTCAAGAAAGATTTACTTGCCCTTTTATTGAACCTGTAATTAGCACTATACTCGTTAAATACATGGCCCAGATACTTAAATCTCCAGTCTGTTCATGTGCTGGTTGAGCTCTGAATCTCAGCAGAGTTGCAACACCTCCTCTCCAGTTTACTGGACACACCCAGGACAACTAACAAGGAGATGATAAGGGCCAACAACGATCCCAAAAAACAAAGAGTATCTACAATTGCAAGCAAGACAGTCCCATCCATCTGCTCCATGGGATCCAAGCCCCCTCTCAACTAGAAACAGAGTAGGTACCACCATCCCAAAATCCTCGAGATTGGGGAATGAACAATGGACTAAAGTAGACCTATTATTATTCTATTATAGATTTATTAGTCTTCTAGCAATAGAAGAATTTGTATCATTGACATAAAGGCAGTGGTAACCAGAGGTTCTGAGGGGAGAGAGAGGGAAGAATAGGTATAACCTGGGGGCATTTTGGGGACATTGGAATTGTCCTGCATGACACTGCAACGACAGACACAGGCCATTATACATTTTGTCAAACCTATAAAATTGTGTGGGGCAGAGTGTACACTATAATGGAAACTATAATGTACACTTAGTAGCAATGCTTCAATATGTGCTCATCAATTATAAAAAATGTGCCACACCAATGAAGAATATTGTTAATGTAGGAAGGTATGGGAGGGGGAAGGAGTGGGGTATATGGGAATCTCCCTAAATTTGTGATGTATCATTTATGTAATCTAAAGCGTTAAAAAAAAAATTTAAAAAGAAAGACCTGAGTGAAGGAACAAATGAACAAAGTGACTCAAACAGAAAGAAGTCCACAGTCTATTATTAAATGAAAGTGCAAGTCACCAAAAACATGGAGTGTAAGCCCCTGTGTGTTAACAAAACGAGGGAAGAAAAACTGTTGAGCATGTGAATGCACGTGAAAGCACGCACTTGAGGGCAGCAGAAGGGCCGTGCTGCCGGAACACTGCAGGGCCTTGCTTCGCGGTCATCATCTGCTCACCTCCCTCCTGCCTGTGCCCATGGCCCCGGCTATTCAACTGCCCCTGGCCAGCACCCGAGCCCCTCAGCAGTGGCAGAGACAGGTCCCACCCATGCCTGCTGCAGGGACGCTCGGGCCGCTGCTCTGAGGGCCAAAGCATGCCCCCTGCAGCAGCAGGAATCATCAGCCACACGGGCCAAGCTCTCACCTTGGAGTCTAACAAGTAATTGTACGGCATAAAGATGATGTCTGCTTGCTGCTTCAGGTTCCGAGAAAGGTAATAAGGGCAAACCCTGGGGGGAGGAGGGAGAGAGAGAGATGCTGTCAGCACTGGGACTGTTCAGACCGACATGCAGGTGCCCCACAGGTCGCAGGCCGAGACGGCAGCCCAGGAGGTGGAGACACAGCGCTGTGGCTCCACGCTGTGTGGCCGACCTGCCCTCCCATCCTCGGGTAGAGCACACAGAGTGTGGGGGCCTCCAAGGGGGAGCTAGCAGGCTGGGGACAGACGGCACGTCCACTGCAGACCCACTCATAATTTATAATTCTTGCATTCTCAACCATGGAACCTATCACTCATTCTAAAATCTCAAAAAACAACAACAATAACAAAAAAAACCACCAGTCTTTTTTCTGGATAGACTAATGAGATAATCAAGGGAGGAAAAAACAACTATATAAGGGACTAGAAAAAGCAAAGAATTCTTTCCCTCACAGCAAGACTCCTCCTTATCGTGACTCAAATCCCCCAAAGCTTCAGAGGACCCACCGAAGCACTGTCCTGAAGAGGCGAGCAACACAGAAGCTCCCCATCTGGCAGAGCGGGAGCCCAGCCAGGCCCCGGGCCCTGGCTACTCACCCTCTCTGCACCCCACGGCCCTACTAGGACAGGACAGGTGTGGCTGCCAGAGGCAGGCCGGGGGTGGGCGGGAGCACAGGCTGGAAACGCCCCTCCAGAAGCCACACAGGAAACTACCCATGACACACCAGGTGAGAAACGTGCTCTGCTGAGAGCAGAACACTGCACACGTGTCCACGTGCAGACGGGGTGCAGGACCCGCCCCAATGACCAGAGGGCGTCGGGGAGGGGCTGAGCACCAGGGAGGACAGAACCCGTTCTCCACTCTACGCACCTCAGGACTGCTCTGTTTTCTACAGAGTGGCCGTTACCATGACATTTTTAAAAAGGGAAGAAGAAGCCACCTAAGCCTCAGCATGTCCAGGACAGCATCTGGCCCTGGGCTGAGCGCAGCCACACCAGGGATGGCCACCCAGCAGTGGGTCTCTGGGCACAGGGGGTCTTACTTGTGTTTGCCCCCACTCTTGACCAGGTCCTCGATGTCCAGAATGGGGGTGACCAGCTCCTGCTCCAGACTCTTCTCTGGGGACAATGGAAGAGATAAAAAGGGCACTTGAGGGTCCATTCTGGAGGCCCCCAGCCTAAGGGGACGCCCAAGCGGACTGGCTCCTGCACAGCAGCAGTGAGTTCAGCACCCCGAGGCCTTCCCCTGCAGGCCACCCTGGGGGCCCAGGCCTGGCTGAGCCAGCACGTCACAGGAGCCGTCCCAGGCGCCCTCCTCAGCCCCAGAAGCGCTGGTGCAGGCCTGAGCGTCAGGGATGCACAGAAGGCAGCATCCTGCCAGGCCCACGGGCCCTCCCTGCCACCCTGAGGCCATCCTGCAACAAGACAGGAGCCCCCACGCCAGCTGAACTCTGGTGGTGACCTGCATACCCTGCCTGCTTTGGGAGGCCCTGCCAAGGGGCCCTCCTGCCACTCACTCTCACTCTGCCCCCCAGCTAAAGCCAGCCCCAGATTCTTCCATCCAAGCTCAGCCCACCCACAGCAGCTGCCCAGAGCCACCTGCCAGGACCAGCTGTCTGGGAGGCGACCCAAGCATAGCAGACGCTTTGCAGCCCCGTTAGGGGTCTTAATGGGAAGGGCAGAGAGGCAGGCAGGAGGCTGGGAGCAGGCTGGAGCCAAAGGGAGGCAGAAGCTGTGGAGGGGGCAGCGGGAACCTGAGGTGGGCCTGCTGGGAGGAGTTGCCCGCGGATTGGAAGCCACAGGGAGCAGAAGGCCGCAGCGCCTGCCTCCCTCAAAGCCGGGGCAGGACCAGGCTGTGAGGGCAGACCCCACAGGCCCACAGAATCCGCCAGGGAGGGGCCAGCAGGGCCTGGCTGTGGGATCTTAGGGCGCCCTGACCCCTGCCCCATGGCTGCTTCCAGCCAGCGCCAGTCCTGCGCCGGGCCCTCTCACAGGCAGGGCTGAGGCCAAGACCAGAGCACACACTCCAAGGCCCTTGGCTCCAGCCCCAGCAGCTCAGAGCGGAAACGCCCCCAATGGCCGGGAGGGGGTTGTGCAGCCACTCAGCAGCGCCATGGCAACAGACGCAGCCAATCCCCATGCTCTGCAGCAGCGCCAGCGAGCTCAGCTCACCACCCCTTCCTGGGCAGAGAGCAGGGAGGAGAGGCAGCACGGAGGGGCTGGCAGCAAGAACGGGCCACCTGGGAACCCCACAAGGGCCAAGGGGTCTGAACAGGGGTAGCAAGCAGGCGGTCGGGAGGATCCCCTGTCCTCAGACCCACACCCCCGGGTCCTAACTTACTCAGCCCCCCTCAGGAGCCAGGCAGGGATTTCTCCTCACGTTCTCACACACCCCTCCCCTGCTGTGTGGGCCCCCTGCCCACTCCAACGAGGGCTGGGCTTGGCAGCTGCTGGAGAGGGTAGCCTGGCCCACACGTGGGAGCCAGGCTGGGGACGCTGCTCGGACACAGGGACTCACAGCTGGACCTGCGAGCCCCGCTCCCTGGAGATAGACTGACAGTGAGCGCCAGAGTGAGTGGGTGGGCTGGAGGCACCCATGGAGGCCAGGGGAGAGGCGGACGGAGGCCCCAGATGTCGACTGGGTGGTGGACCTTCCCACCCCTGGTGGCCCAGACGGCCTGAGCCTGCAGCTCTCCAGACCACACTCGGGGCCTTCCTGCTGTCTGCAGTCTTGGTCCTAGCCCTGGAGGCGGAGGCACAAACAGAACTCTGACCCCACCTGCGCCCGAGCCCCAGAGCCAGCGCGCCAGTGCTGACGCTTGAGGCCTCAGCTTGCAGCAGGGGGAGGGCTCTGCTGCAGGGAACTGCTCTAAGAGGACTTTGGGGCTGGGAGCAGCCGGGCAGATGGAACAACCTGGAGCCACAGTCCCCGACGCTGGCCTCGCCCCAAGCACCCCAAGGGACTCAGGACAGCCAGCAGCGAGGGGACCCCAGGTCAAGCCAGGCCGAGTAGGCGGCTGTTCCTCAGCCTGTGCTCGCTCCCTGCCATCTATGAAGGAGGGTGCTCCCCACCTCGCACGTGAGCCGTCTGTTGGGCACCCCCGAGCCCACCCCCAGGTTTGATGTTTGCTGGGAGAACTCCCAAGACTCAGTACCGGGCATCCCCACGGCAACGGTTTACCACAGCAGGGGACAGCGCAGACAGCACAGGGACAGGGCGCGTGGGGCATAGTGTGGGAGAGAACAGAAGCCACCAGAGCCGTCTCTCAGGGGAGCCACACAAGTCGTGCTTAGCTCCCCCAGCGGCAAGCTGTGACAACACGTGTCAGGCGTCCATCAGGGACGTGCAGGCCGTGACTAGATGCTGGTCACGCAGGTACCCTCTGCCTGGCATGTCCCAGGTGGAAAGCAGAAACCCCCGTAAACCACACCATGAGTGCAAACTAACTCAACCAGACACAGTGGGCCCTCCTCACCGGGGAATGGCAGGGACAGTTGGATCTATGGCACCAGCCGCGGGCGCCCCAGCAAGCAGGCCTCTCCGTGGAGGGCCCTGGGCCTGCTGCACAAGCATCTTCTACACACACTCCCAAATCGGAAGAGGAGACAGAACGCGCGCATCTGGGCCTCCCCGGCTGAGCCAGACAAGGCCTCGCTAGTGCCACGTGGGTTGAGCGCCAGCAGGTTGTGCCGTCCCTGAGCTCAGCCCAAAGAAGCGCGACCTCCCCACCTCCTGCTGCACAGCAACTGGCAGGAGCAGCTTCCACAAGCCCACCTTACCTTCGACGTTGTTGTAGAAATGGCAGGCACGACTCGCCACCTTCTTGCGGCATAAATGAATCTGCAAGAGACAGGACCCAGATGCCCAGTGAAGCCGGGGCCAAGAGTGGGCAGAGCCTTGGCCAGCCCCAGTGCTGCTGGCCAGGGCAGGACAGCCTATGGGGGCCGACCCGGTCCTCACCCACCGCCTCCCACAGACACGAGGGAAGCCCAGATAGACCCTGCCCTGTGTGCTGGGAGCAGACGAGGGCTCAGGAAGCCCAGGCAGCATTCCACCTGCCAAAACCACTGAGTCTGGACAGGCCCACACAAGAAGACGCCACGGGGCTCCGCAGGAGACCGACCTGCAGGTGGTTACTCTCCTGCCTCTTCACTTCAGGGTGGATACACAGCTGCTCCCGAGAGCCCAGCACACACACCTTGGGCCTGGCGGAAGGGAGAACGACTGAGTGACAAGGGACAGGAGCTGCCTCCAAGGTGGGGGAAAGAGGACAGACGGGACAGGACTTGTGAGTCTCCAGCAGTGACTACGGTCTCCATGCTCGCTCACACAGGAGGGCACGGCAGGACCCCAAGACAAAAGGCAAAGCTTCCCCGCCTCCCTCACGTACACAACTCCAGGAGGCGCCTGCAAGGGCTCAGGGCTCAGGGGCCAAGGCTGACCCCTACCAGCATGCAAGTAGCTCAAATTGTTCAGGTAATGACCTGAACCCAAGGCCAATACATCACAGTAAGCTGCTTCCTCCCACATGACGGATGTTAGAGATGCCCTGACCCTCAGCTGGTCTGTAAATATCAGAGCATTGCTTGCCCTCAGGGGCAGGCCTGTGGCAATTGCTTCAGACACAGCACCACGCTGAGTCCATCCTCCCAAAATCCCTGAGGCGGGTGTGGGTGGGTGCCCGACCCACCGGTAGGAAGTGTTCCGGAGCTCTCCGATGACCTGTGTGAGCTGTGAGTGGGTCCTGGAGGCATAAACGATCTTGGGGATGTCCGCATAGCAAGCTGCCCAGGCACAAAGAGGTACAGCAGGTTGGGGCCCATCAGTGACGTTCTGTGTGTGTGGGCAACACGGGGGCATCTGGCTAACTCGGCCCCAGAGCCAGGACTGTTATCCCAGACACTCGCTCTCCAGAAACAGGTAAGTGGGTGTCTGCTCTGCCCTGGCTCAGCAAAAAGCTCTAACCCCATGTTTACACCTGGGATGGTGAGAAATGATGCGGCACCAACAAACTCTGCATGTGTGGCTCTGCTCGAGCTGCAGAAGCCAGGTGGCCTCGCTGGTCCCTGGCCCGAGCATTCCCCTTTTCACCCCACATGCTGGGCTGGAAGAGGGCCTGGGAAGAAGCGTCACCTGTGGTGTCTCCATCGGCAGTGGAATTCCCCCAAGATGCAAAGGCCGAGTCGAGAAGCAGCTCTCCTTGCCCCCTCTCTGCAATCTTACGGACAGAGATGGCATCTCGGAGGTGCTCCCGCCAGGCCAGCGTGGCGCAGAGGAGGCAGAGCGTCTTCCCCGTGCCCGTGGGGCTCTCCAGAAGGCCATTGGCTTTCTGAGAGGGGACAGAGACGGGGTTACCTGGAGCGAGGGGACGTGAGACCAAAGAGATGGCACGAGCCACACGTGCTGCCCTATGACGAGCCCTGGCACCTGCGGGCAGCTCTGCTCAGAGGTGGAAGCCCCAGGCACTGCAGCAAAGTCATCAGACATTTTCTACTCTTGCTCCCAAACCTAAGTTGATTCAGCCCTCGTCAGCAGTTTGCAGAGCATTATCCAAAATGTGACAGTATTTTTCAGCCCAATATAAATAGTAAGATGACTAATTAGGTGCCAAGTCTCAAAACAGAAAACTGCTCTGTGATTCTGAACTCTGGTGTGTTCACTCGCCTATCTGAAAGGAACCTGAATCTAATGACCTATATACAAGCTCTCAAGTGAGACCACAAGCAGGAAACTTGGGGAGACATGGAAGCAAATTCTGTCAAAGCTTCGCTCCCAGCAGCCACGCACACAGCAGTCAAGATCCCATCGGTCACACCCAAACCCGTCATGGGAGTCACTTGTCCCAGAACCAACCCCCAGGGGCTGGGGGAGTCAAGCCAAGTACAAGAGGCTACCCTGAGAAACTGAGTAGAAAGCAAACCCATCTTCCTTCACCCCCTCATCACTCCTGACATTTAAACACCATCCAAAGAAAGGCCTGAGCTGGCCGCCCGCTGGCTCTTCCTCTAGACCCTCGCAGAGCTGGCTGCTTCCCATCGGGTGCCTCAGCTCAATGCTGTCTCCTCAGAGAACCCCAGAGCCGATCCTATGTACTACCTTATTTTTTGTCTTCACTGCACTTATCACCAGGGAACAGTCCCTTCTTGTTCACTTACTGTCTCTCCTACCCCAACCAGAACATAAGCCTTATTTATAACTGAGTCTCCGGCGTCCAGGACAGGACTTCTCACACAGTAGGACCTAACCGGAACGGGGGGAGGCAGAAGCATGGCAGGCCCTTACTGAGGCTCGGCCTACGCTGGCCCATCCCCCAGGCACAGGAGCCTCAGGGCCCATCCACGGCTTTTACCTTCTGCAGACATTCCAGGACCTTGGCCATGTATTCCTCTTGACATTTATAGGGCTGGAACGGGAAATCCACTGTCACACCATTCAAGGTTATCTTGGGCATACCGGTCTATCCTCAGGAGAGCAGAGGTTGGCTGAAAAGCAGGCTGTTCAGTTGTGTGAGACAAAACACTCCCTGAAAATCTCAGGTAAGCAATGCCAGCACGTCCTGCTGGGATACACGTTCTCCACAGGAATCCCTACAGCACAAACATGGGGAGGGCCACAAGACTTTGTAAACAGCCTTTGTGGGCACCAGGCCACTTCATCAGTCATCCCAGGAAGTGCCTCCCAGGGAGGTCAGAAAGCACGCCTGTCATATCCCGACCCAAGGAGCTCTGGGAGTGAGGATGCTAACTGTGTCAGCCCTGCCCTGCTCTCCAGCGACACACAAGTCCATCCTGCTCTAGGAGAGGTGACCAGGCTCACTGGAATTTACCGAAAAGAACCTACACACTGCATCAGCAATAATTCACGCATTTCCACAAGAGTGCAGGAGGCTGGGGGCAAGCAGCACCCCTCCCCAGCCTGGGCGGGTGGACAGTGCAGGGTGGGGTGTCTGAACCTCCTGCTCCTGCGTCTCCCCTACAGTCTGCTCCCCTGGCTGCGCCGTGGCCATTCCCATCCCCCGCAGGTGGGCACCAGGTGTAGCGAAGAGCACGTATCTTTGCTCTGACCTGGGGTTCAAATCTGGGCACCCTGGACAAGTCGCTCAACTTCTTCTCTAGGCTCGGATTCGTCTGGCAACTGGAAATAACAGACCAGACCCCTAACCCGGAACGGCGGGCCTTTCCTCCAGGGAAGCAGGAAAACTACCGGCCCCCGAAGGCCGCGCGGCCGAGTCGCCCACCCGCGGCCCCGGGGCGGGGCGGGGCCTGCCGGGACCCGGCGTTTCGGAAGCCGACCCCGCCGACAAGTGGCTGGGGCCAGAGAGCCAGTTCCAAGGTGCCCGCGGCTCACGGCTCCCCTGTCCCCGGGGAGCGCCTCCGGGACCGAAAGGCCCAGCTACTCACCGACTCCGGCCCGGCTCGGCACCGCCACCACAACCTCCGCTGTCAGCCACTTCGGACTTGGCGGGAGGAAAAGCGGTCGCGTCACTTCCGCCCCCACTTCCGGTCCTCCGCGAGGTATTCTCGGCGGAAACCGTTCCCCAGGCGAGGGGTCCGTCTGCGCTGCGGCGCTGGCGCCCGCGCCCTGTCCGCTCCTGCCCGCGGGGAAACCCGCGCTCCCACCCGGCTGCTCCCGCGAGGCCACCGCCCACCACGGCCTCCATTCCACCGCCACCACCCCCGAGGCCAAACCACCACCTGCCTGGTTTTGCCCCCTCTTCCAGTACCCAGGGACATCTTTTCAAGTCTGGAGTCTGAGGCAATTCTGCCATTGAGGGCAACTGACGCTGCCCATGGCCCACGACCTGGCCGCTGAGAGCCTCACCAGCTCCTGTCTCCTTACTCTGCAGTCAGCGCCCCCACCGGTCAGCCGGTCCCCTTGGGACCCCCAGCACCTGACAGCAGGAGGGTCCCCAGGGAGAGGGGTCCACACAGTTCCGTGGGTTCTGCTCTGCGCCCAACTTCTGCCATCATATATGCTTGTCTCAAACCACCCCACCGTGTCCCAGAAGACACCAGGAAGAGACTGTTGCTGCAGTGACAGCCCACTGCCAGCTAGAAACGCCAGGTTTCAGAACTTTTTTTTTTTTTTTAGTGGAATTATAGGTGGTTTTATTGCTCTCTGTATAGAAAAAAATACTTCCTTATGTATATTCTGAATTTTCTACAGGGAACATAAAATATAATGACTAGGGAAGCGGACTTGGCCCGGTGGTTAGCAGGTCTGTCTACCACAGTTCAAACCCCGGGCCTCCTTGACCCATGTGGAGCTGGCCCGTGCGCAGTGCTGATGCGCGCAAGGAGTGCCCTGTCACGCACGGCTGTCCCCCGCGTAGGGGAGCCCCACGCGCAAGGAGTGCGCCCCGTAAGGAGAGCCGCCCAGCGCCAAAGAAAGTGCAGCCTGCCCAGGAATGGAGCCACCCACACAGAGAAATGACATAAGATGACGCAGCAAAAAGAAACACAGATTCCTGTGCCGCTGACAACAGAAGCGGACAAAGAAGATGCAGCAAATAGACACAGAGAACAGACAACTGGGAAGGGAAGGGGAGAGAAATAAATAAAATAAATCTTTAAAAAATATTTATATATATAATGACTATATATAACCAGGGGTAAAAAAAACTTTTTGTGATTTTTGTTTTGTACACTAGGGTTAAAAGAACCCTTAGGGAGTCTCAAAATAGTCTGTTCTTTTTTTTTTTTTTCTTTTACATAATTTACTAACTTACTCAGACACTTACAATCATCAATGGATACTGTGCCAGCTCTCACTAAATCCCTAATCTACTCCATAGAGTCCTGACAATTTTAGCTCTTATGTATCCATTTTAACCCATCCACTGCCGCCCACCCTAGGTTACCTTCTCTCACCTACAAGAATTACCCCTAAGAATGGTCTCCTCACTTAGAATTCTTTCTTTCCTATAATCCAACCTCCATCTGGAAGCCAAAGTATCCTCTCAAAATGTAAATCAAGTCTTACCATTCCACTGCTCTTGTGTCAAACTCCCAACTTTCATGGCGCTCCAAACTCTGAATGATCAAATTTCCAACTACCCTCACCTGACTCATCCCCCTCCCTTCAAAGTCGCCTAAAGAGTCCTTTCCCCAGAGCCCCCAGAACCCCCAGCCTAGGTTCCCGGTAGTACGTGCTCCTTCTTAGCCCTGATCACAACTAAAGAATCTCACCCTTAGTTGTATTTCTTCTTCCTAAACTGTAAGCTAATGAAAGGACCAACGCTATCGCTTCTGCCCACTTTGGAGGCCTGGCCTCAGGAAGCTCTAGATAAACCTTGGCTGGGGGAACCACAGGCGTCTCCAGGATAAACGAGCAGCCCCGTGTAGGGGTCGGGCTCTCTCACTCGCCCCGCCTCAGGTCTGCCCTCTCGCCCCTGCTAACCCAGAACTTCTGATGGACACCGGTGTCCAGAGACTTTCCTCCTGATTGCACATTTATGCCATGCGAGTGTGCTTGTGCCTGGGAAGCCCTGGCATCCGCCCCTCCTGGCCTGTTCTGGCAAAGGGACTTGGGGGGGGGGGTGTATCTCCGAATCTCAGAAGGAAGCTTGGAGAAGAGGAGGACATTCCACTTCACGCACCTCCTCCATGCTCGCTAGGTGCCAGGAGCTAGCTTCCAGGCTATCCACTTGGGCATTTCTCACTTGTCCTCCTAACAACCTCTGTGACAAGTCCTCTTGCTATTAGCACTTTGCTGGTGAGGAAACAGAAGCACAGAGCAGTTAGCAGGGCCTCCAAAGTCAGCAGCCGGTGACTCAAGGAGCCAAGAGTAGACCTTCACCTCGGCACCCCCATTCCCAAGAGCAGTTGCTTCCAACCCCGCAGCATCCCACAGAAAGGGAGATCTGTTCTAGAAACAAGGCAAACTTCTGGACCACAACCCAGAGCTGAGGGCCCCAAAAACCTGAGTAGATGCATGAGATGTGCGGGTGTCTCTGGCCCCACAGCGCTGATGGGGACTCTGAGGCAACCTGCAGCCTCCAGGAATTAAGACACATAAATGCCAATTTCCTGAGCCTGAGCCCAAGAGATGAGGGAAAGAAAAAACCAGGCCGCAAGGATTTCTAGCCATTCAACACGCTCTAGAGGAGCCTCCATTCTGCAGGCTTTGTGGGGCTCCCACAGCAGGCAGGGCACCATCTGGCTGGCAGAACCAACGTTAACCAGTCACCCCAGGATTGTGCAACAAACTGGGACTAGTACCAAGAAGGGAGATGATGGGGAGGGGCCAGGGAAGTCTTCCCTGGAGATGATGCTGGGCTGGGGTCTGTCGGCCTGGGGTGACATTAAGTGGTGATTGGGAGGAGAGGTACCCCAGCGGTGCAGAGCTCAAGGAAACCAAGCGGTGGATTAGGAGGCGGCGGCGAGCACTAAGGGCCTCTGCTGCTCCCTCCAAAGTGGAGATCCTGCTTGGCTCAGGGGTTTGCTGTGAGGTGGAATGTGCCTGGTCCCTGAAGGTGCTTGACGAGTGCTGGGCAGAGGAAGCCCCTGCTCTGTGAGCTCTTGGCCTGGCCCGGGACTGTCAGGGGCTCTGCATCCCACCCTGGCCTGGCCACCAGGGCTGCCCCCTGAGGCTCCAGCAGGGAAGTCCAGGTACCCCTTCACACATCATTACACCTAGCCCAGGTGAGTGTGGCAGGTCTGGGGGGGCGGGGACAGTGAACAAACTCATTGGGGGTCACAGGCACTAGCACAACGATGCAGGATGAGGTGACTGTGCGGAGCGGCAGGTGCTGTTTGGAGAAGAGCTGCCATGTGGCTGGTTGCTGCTGTATCCCAGGGTGGCACATGGTAGGTGCTCGATGCTGAATGGCAGGATGACCCGCCGAGTGCAGGGTCCTCCTGGAAGGAGCCAGGCTTAGTTTGAGGAGTCCAGATGGAGGCCTGACCTACAAAAGGTCGTTCCTGGAAAGCATCTTTGAGCGCTGCTCCCAAATTCCCTGCAGTTGACCTTGGCTAGAAGTCAGAATCTGCTCCAAGACCTGCACTGTGTGCCCCTACTGTGTGCACGCCCCATGCACCTGGCACTATGCTGGGGCTTCCCTGTGATCCAGATGCAAAGCAGGGACTCCAAGGAGATGCGCCCAAGGTAATGGGCATCTGAGGCAGCGCAGTGCCGTGCCTGGCCCACCTGGGCACCTCGCCCTCCATGGACCCTGAGGGGACCCACGGTCCTGCACACAGAGGGCACGGCTGGCTCCCCCCATGGTAAATGCCGCCATGTGCACAGCTTCTTGTGCGTCTCCTGCCTCCCAACTCTCCCCAGGGCTGCGTTCCTGCAGGCAGCACCGGGGCTCGGGGTCAAGTGCGTGCTAGGGCTGCATAGCACACGACCACAAGTTTAGCAGCTTAAAACCATGCCCGTGTTTCCACTCACAGGCACCCAGCAGCGTTTGGCTGGGTCCCTGCTCAGAGACTCGCGAGGCTGAGAGGGCAGCTGGGCTGGCTTCCTGAAGGCTCTGGGGAGGAACCAACTTCCGAGCTCATTCTTTCTGCAAGCGAACTCCAGGTCCTTGCAGTCCTGGGCCCAAGGTCCTGGTTGTCTTTCCGGCCATCAGCCAGGGGCCATTCCCAGCTCCTGGAGGCCCCTTTCATGAGGCCCCATGGTCCCTCCATCCTTCCTCACATCGACCTTCTCTAACTTCTGTGACCGGCTGGAGAAAGCTCTTTGCTTTAAAGGGCCCCCATGGTGAGGCGAGGCCCCCTCAGATGATCGACCTGTTTTAAGGTCCACCCTGCCCCACAGCATATCGCCCGCCGGCCAGAGCGTGCTCCTGGAGCCCACCTGCTGGACTTGCTCCAGGAGGTTCTTGGCTCTGTAGCCTTCTCCCTGGCCTTGGGCCTTTCTGAGCCGCCTCCTGTCTGCAAGTCCCCCGCGGGCTCCATGCCTTTTATTCTAGGCCCTGTTACTTGCTTGTGGTGCAAGCACTTCTCTGCCCCAGGGGTACCCGCTCTGAAAGGGGAATGCGCCCCATCTGCCCAGCTTCCCATCCCCAAGAGCGTGGCAGACGTCAGGAAGGGCAGGCCAGCCCTCCGCCAGGCTCCTCCGGAGCTGCCAGCAGCCTTCCTGAGCCAGAAGTGAAGGGGCAGCAGGACGGGCGCTGCTGAGGGCACGTCTGCAGGTACCCGCTCAGTCCTGGCAGTCTCCTCCATCCCGGACGCCCGGAGCAGAGGTCCTGGGAAGTCAGAAACAGGTCCCGGCACACAGCCAGTGGAGGTCGGGCCCGGCGCTGGACCCCACCTTGACCTGGCATCAAAGCCCCTGACCTCTAGCCCTTACCACCTCCCATGTCCCATGCCCTCTCCTCGGCCCCCAAACCTTCCTCGGGCCCAGAGATGCCGCCCCCTGTGAGCTCCGCCCCCCTCCTCCCCCCCCCCCCCCCCCCCCCCCCCCGGCCCACGCCGCGCCGGAACCCGCAAGCACGCCGCAGGGTTTCCGTGCAGCCTCCCGGCTGTCCCACCTCACCCACCTCCCTGCCCTCCTGCCCCAGGGGCACCCCTTCTAGGGAAGGGGGGCTCATCTCCGCCGCCCTCCAACCCCCGCCCCCCCCCCCCCCCGCAGAGTGCCGACGTGGGGGCCGCCGGTGCCTGGCAGGAGATGGGGGTGGTGGAGCTTGCATCGTGATTGCAGTCGGTGCCCTGCGTCCCCAGCAGGACCCCGTGCGCCGCCGGCCTCCCTCCCCCCTCCCTCCTCCTCTCCCTCCCCGTCCCTCCTCCCTCCCCCACCCCCTCCTCTCTCCGCCACTCGGAAGGCTGCAGCCCCTGCCGCGTCGCCACGCGCTGCCTCTCCCTCCCTCGCTCCCCGCCGCGCCCGCCCTCGCTCCCCCTCCCCAGCACTGCAGCATTCGCCGACCGCACCTCCAGCCGCAGCCCGCGCCTCTCCGGTCTCCGCCGCGCGCCGCGCCGCCAGCACCATGGCCAGCACCGCGTCCGGTAGGCGCGCGCCGGGGCCGGGGCGGGTGGCCGGCGGCTCTCCGCTGAGGCCATTGTCTGCGCCCGCCCGACACGGGGCCCCGGCGCAGGACCCGCCGGCCGACCCGGACCCCGCGCGCGGCAACGGCAGGACGGGACCCGCAGGAGCCCGGGGGCCGGGGTCGCCGGGCCTTACAAGGGCGTGGACTGCGGAGCGGGGCGGGGGCCTCTGGGCAGGGGCGGCGCCCCGGGGAGCGCCCGGGTAGGGGCGTCGGTGCGCGGACACCTCGCGCCTTCGGTTGCCGCCGGGCTCGGCCGGCGCGAAGGCCTAAGGGTGGCTCCGGGGCCCGCGGGCCTGTGCCTCCGGGTGGGCGGAGCGGCGAGGCCGGAAGGTGCGGCGCAGGGTGCGGCGGGGTCCCCTGAGGCGCGACCGCGGATCCGGAGCCGACCGCGCCTCGCGGGGGGCGGGGGGGCCAGGGGCGCGGACCCGCCGCCGGAGCCCCCCGGGAGCGCGCCCATGGGCTGCGGGGCCAGGTGGGCAGGCCGCACCTGGAGGAACCGGGACCTCCCGTCGCCGCCGCCTCCCCGCACCGCGGGCCTTGGGGACCACCCTCCGCGCCAGCGAGAAAACCCGCAGCCTTGGCGCCTCGGGGTGCGGATGGGGAGGGGAGGCTGCCGCGGCCCCCTCAGGCTGGGGGGCCCCTCCTCCGTCCTCCTCCCTTGCCTCCCGCCCCGCCCCCCCGCGCTGCGGACCCACCGCCCTGGGGGCAGCGGAGCTCGGGCAGGGCGCGGGGTGCGAGGAAGCGGGACTCGCGGGCTCCGGGGACGCCCTACCAAGGCCGGGGGAGCTTCATCGTTGCGCTCAGCGCCCGCGACAGCTGGGCCGCGGCCCCCTCCTCAGGACCCGCCCTCCCGCGCACCCTCCCCCCCCACCTGCGGCGGGTCGCCGCGGGACCCTCTCCTGCGCGAACTGGGTGCTCTCGCCAGCGCCCGCTCCAGGCCAGAGGCGCCAGAGCTCCGCCTCCTGACGCTGGCCTGGCCCCCCACCCCCGCCCGCGTCGGGGCTGGGACCGCAGCTGCCGCCAGCAGTGTCCCAGCCTCATGCGTCCGCCACCCGGTTCCCCGTCCTCACGCCCACGGGCTTTGGGACCCTCCCCCTGCATCCAGGGCAGCTCTGCCCCTTTAGGGGCCAGCTGGGACCCATCTGCATGAAGGCCTTGCTGAGGGCCCCTGCTGGTGGCCATGCCTGAGCCTGGACCGGTGGGCAGCAGGGCGGCGGGGAGCCGTGCAGGGAGGCCTTCCCAGCCTTTCCCCCCTCGCCCCTTCAGAAAGGAAGGAAGAATGCCATCCCAGCTGGTCCTGAAGGAACGGCCCAAGCCTCACCTTGCATGGCCATGAGCCGGGCAGGGCCCAGACCCTCCCCTGCAGACCCCGGGCATCCAGCCCTCTCTGCTTTGCTGACCCATGCTTAGCCCTGGGGTTTTTCTAGTTTTATCTCTTTGGCTTTTTAAAATTTACAAGTTGTTGCCAAACAAACAGAAAACCCAAGCGACTGCTACCATTAGGGACAAAAGGGAAATCAAAGCGCACTCAGTTAGTCCGCCCAGATGTGCTGCAGTGCCGAGCAGGGACCAGCAGCTGGAGAGCCACTGCCTGGCTGACGTAACCTCGGGCCCCGGCCTGTGTCACACAGTCCTCAGCGCCATCGTGTGCACCTGCCTCTGTTCACCTGGCGCTCTTCCCACAGGAAAGGCTTTAGATGGTGGTGCTTGGCCCAGAAGCTGCGGCGTAAGGTACGAGTCACTGTGGACAAAAGGGCTTCAGATGAGCCCTGGTCCCTGGCTTTGCTGCTAAAGACGTCCCTGCCGTGCTGCAGCTGCCTCGCTGGCGGGTCTTGTGTTTGACGGCCAGGGTGAAGACTCTCCTGTCAGGACCCCCTCCCCAGCGCCCAGCTGTCCTTAGCTTTTCCTTCCCATGTGGAGCAGGAGTGCTCTTCTGCCGGTCCCTCGGCAGCTGCCAGCTCCGTAGCTTCGTTTCCTGACTTCTTGGGAAGACTCGCTCATCTCTTGGTGCCCTTTTCTTTTTGCCTGTGTACATTCCTGTTCCACTTTATTTTCAGACTTTTTTTTTAATTGATGTTATTTTCTTTTTCTTTTTTAAAGATTTATTTTTTATTTATTTATCTCCCCTTCCCTCCTCCCCAAGTTGTCTGCTCTCTGTGTCCATTTGTGGGGTGTTCTTCTGTGCCCGCTTGTATTCTTGTCAGCGGCACCGGGAATCTGTGTCTCTTTTTGTTGCGTCATCGTGCTGCATCAGCTCTCCATGTGTGCAGCACCACTCCTGGGCAGGCTGCGCTTTTATTGCACCAGGCAGTTCTCCTTGCGGGGCGCACTCCTTGCACATGGGGCTCCCCTACACGGTGGCACAGCACTCCTTGCGCACGTCAGCACTGTGCATGGGCCAGCTCACCACAGGGCAAGGAGGCCCTGGGTTTGAACCCTGGACCTCCCATGTGCTATGTGGCCACTCTATATGTTCAGCCAAATCTACTTCCCCTGCTTCACTTTTGAGTCTGTCCTCTGTTGTTTTAGTTCTAAGCTGTTCAGTTTATGGTTTTGAGACTGGGAAAAAGAAAGTCCAAATCAAGGTGATGCTTTCTCCCAAAGACTGGCCATCTGGGGCCCTTAGCTGGTCACATGGCAGGGCCTGGGGCAGCATGTTTTGGTCTCCCTCTCTCTGCCAGGCTCAGCTTCTCATTTTCCGAGGCTTCCTCTCCCTGTCTGGATTCTTGCAGAAAGGCCTGCAGGAATAGGGTCAAGCCCCATCCCATCTGAGGTGGGCCCCAGCTGAGCTGAAGGGGCCTCGTCCTACTTACACCCACAGGAATGGAGTCAATTTGAGAAAATGTTTTCTGGGGCGCACACACTTCAGAGCACCACGGGAGGGTGGAGATCCCTGGGAGCCTTGCATTTCTTTGCATGGTCCCTGGGAGAGCGAAAGTGGGTGAAGGGGAAGGAGAAGGGGTGATCAAGGCTTGGGAGGGGCTTCCCTGGCTCCAGCTGTCCCTCTGGGTCTTGGCCACCTTCCTCTGCAGCAGGAGCAGGAAACAGGATCTTTCAGCTCCTCTAGCTCCGCGAGCACAAGTCCACTCCCCTGCCTTGCTCTGTGGCCGAGCCCCACCCCTTCTCTGCCAGCCCAGCCTGTGCGGCTTCTCTGCCCCATGCCCTCTCCGAAGTTTTGCTCGTCCCCCCTGCCATCCCATGCCCCACTGACCTGCTCCCCTACCTCCAGATTGGATGGGAAGGAAAGCCTCCGCCCCATGCCCCTTCCTGTCCCACTTCTTGAATGACCTTCTGGGCAGGAAGCTCCTCACAGGCCATCAAAAAACTGTGAGAAACCGAACCTGAAATCCCTGTGACCGTCGGATGCTGAGCCCCAGGTGTGCAGCTCCTGTGGTCACCCCCACTGCTCAGGTGCATGCCTGTGCCCTGGGCAGCCCACAGCTTCCAAGAGGTCTGACTTTTGTCATGGCCCTTTCCCCTCTCCTGGCAATGTAGTACTTACACCTGACTCTGCCCCCCCAAAAAAGGGCAGAGACCTACTGCCAGTCCCCCTCCCATGCTGAGGTAACAGTCAGCTGCAGGGGGACCCTGAATGCCCTCTGTAATGAATCTGCAGCCTTGTGTCCTGTGACTGTTTCAGGTTTGAGGTGGGAGGTGCTTTGGGCAGCTCTCAGGCCTCAGGTTCCTGCCTATGAGACAAACCATCCAGGGTGATGGGGAAGGGACATCTGAGGGTGCTGGGAAGGCCAGACCCCTCCTTCCCAGCCTCTCCCAGGGCCCGGTCTGCCCTGCCCCAGCTCAGACTGCCTTGTGCACCCTTTCCTCCACCCTTGCCTCCCAAGGCCAGGTCTGGCCACTTCCCAGGTCCCCCACGTGCCCGAGGGCTCCTGGGCATGGCCGTCCCCATCTGCTGGACTGAAAAGCTGCCTCTGTCTCCTCATCACGTGCCCTGGAATATACCCCACTGCCTCCTCTTTAAAACTAACTTTAAAAGTGTTGTGCATGTAGACGCATATGTGCATGAGAGTATAACACAAAATTGCCATTTTAACCCTTTTAAGTGTCCAACTCAATGGCATTCATACTTCCCATGTTGAGCTGCCATCACTACCTTCCATTACTAAATGTTTCTATGACCCTGAACAGAAACTCTGGATCCATTAAGCAAAAACTTCCCTCCCCCCCGGCCCTGGTAACTTCCAATTTACTTCCTGTCTTTCATGTATTTGCTTATTATCATTAATATACAAATATTACATGAAAAATTCTGTATGTAAGAGATTAAAACTTTATAAAGAAAGCCAAAGTCCTCACCTGGCCCTCCACATCTTCCCAGCCTCCTAAAAACAGTGACCAAGAAGTGTGTCTTTACTCTGCTTTCCCCTTTCCAAGACCTGCCCCTCCCCCACAGCCCTTCCCTGGCAGGTGCCTACCTGGCCTCACCTTTACAGCTCCTGAGCTCCATGCTTCTCTTTCCAGAAGAGGTTGGGTCGCTGGGCAGTTTGTCTCCAATCCGATCATTCTCTGCACTGGTAGCTGAGGACCCTCAGGGAAGTGCCTGATGATTTTTCTCCCATGACCTGTTTCTACATCAATGGTTTTCCCAGTTTCTTGTGACAACTGAAAAAGCAGCATCCTGTGTGCAGCTTGGTCAAAAAGTTTCTTGTCCATCTAAACACCTGTCCAAATTCTTGTCTGCCTCTTCAAAGGACACCAGAACATAAACTGTGCCTACTTTTCTCTTCATGGAAGTCGGGTTTTCTCTGGTGATTTGTACCAGCTTTATTAGCAGAGGATCCAGGTACAGGCCCAGAGGCTCTGTACGCTGGAGAGGGTGGGGGGAGAACAACCTGGGGCTGCACTTTGAGGGACTTTGGTCACCTGGTCACCAGGGCTCCAGGGCCCTCCCTGTTGAGCAGAGATGACAGGACTGTGCTGAGCTGTAGGGAGACTCCAGAGCCCGGTGTCCACCTTGGAACCGGGATGGCCATGAAGAAACGCTAAAATTACTTCGGTTTGCAGAGTGGGCATCGTCCCCACCCCTGATAGGGCCCGGGACCCTGATAGTAGGCTTGCCTCCGGGGACTGGCTGGCAGGAATTTGATCTGAAAGGCGAGAGAGCGGGCTGTGGTGCTGAACGGACAGCTCCTCCCTGTTAGGTCGTTAGTGGCGTCTCTGCGCGTGCCCATCCCCAGATAGGCAGCACGTATGTGATGAGGGTCTGGTTTCATCCAGGATGTTAAGTGGGGAGGGGACAGGAGGGCCAGGAGGCTTCACCTCAGTTTATGGCCCAAGAACAGAGATGTGTGGTTAGCACAGAGATGGCCGTTGGATTCTCGTGCTGGTCTTAGCCATGAGTGTCATGTTTTAATCTTGTCTACCCACGTGGGTGAGTGTGTGTGAGTGAGAGGGAAGGCGGGGAGGGGCAGGCAGAGGGAGGTGAGAGTCAGAAAGCGACACCGGGACAGAGTCACAGAGAGATGCACATAGAGAGAAAGGGAGGAATGGAAAGAGACCGAATCAGAGAGACATACCCAGACTCAGAAAGACACAAACGTAGAGCAATGGAGGTAGAAGGACCCAGAGGGATGGACTGACACACAGAAAGAGACAGAAAGGGAGTTCAAAAAGAACAAAAGACAGACATGTGGTGAAGCTGAGGAGTGAGGCAGACAAACGCAAGAGAGAGGGAGGGGGCACAGAAAGAGAGAGTGATGGGAACTAAGAGATGGAAGCAGAGCAGGAAACCAGAGGCAGAGCCAGGGAGAGACAGGCAAAGTCTAAGCCAGCAGGAGGAGGGGGAGGAGGGGTTTGAGAGCCAGAGCCATGGGTGCACAAAGAGCAAGACAAACGACCTCACTGAACTACATAGAACATAGAAGAGAGCAGGGGAGGAGATGATGGCAAGCAGGCAGACCCAGGCCAGCAGGGGGGGCGGGGGTCCTTGGGAGCGCGTGGTGGCCTGTCCCTCACCCTCTCCTTATGCTTGCAGCCTACAAGGAGAAGATGAAGGAACTGTCTGTGCTTTCCCTGATCTGCTCCTGCTTCTACTCGCAGCCGCACCCCAGCACCATCTACCAGTATGGGGGTGAGTGGTCCTGGCCGGCAGTGGATGCCAGCCCCCGCCCAGTGCTTCACCCCCCACCTCTGCTCCCCGACCCTGTGGTCTTTCAGAAACCTGACCTGGTGCCTGTGGGGCCTAGGGGCTAATGGCTCGGCCCTGGGGAGCCAGGCATGGGCTGCTGCACCCCCTCCCCCGCCTCTGATTCTGGCTGTGCTCTGGGGGTGCCCCAGCCCCCAGCCTGGTGCTGACGGTGCTGCCATCTTGTCCCACCCACAGACATGGAGGTGAAGCAGCTGGACAAGCGTGCCTCTGGCCAGAGCTTCGAGGTCATCCTCAAGTCACCTTCCGACCTGTCCCCGGAGAGTCCAGTGCTCTCCTCTCCCCCCAAGAAGAAGGACGTCTCCCTGGAGGAGCTGCAGAGGCGGCTGGAGGCGGCCGAGGAGCGGAGGAAGGTAAGGAGCACCCCACCCCCGGGGTCCTGGGGGAGGGGGGTGCTGCTGGCATGGGCAAGGTCCCAAGGTGCAGGCGCCTGCTTACCCAGGCTTCTGCATGTGGTGGGGGAAGGGCTCACGCTTCCTTGGACTTCCCCTCCCGGGGGATGGGTATGGGTCAGAGAGGAGGAAATATCCCAGGTAGCTGCCAGCTGGAGGGACCAGACACCTGGGGGGTCCGCTCTTGGTGGGCCTGGAGGGGACCCTGAGGCACGGGGCTGTGCTGGCAACCTCCTCTGGGGCTGGGAAGTGGCAAGGAAGGGGAGAGAGGCCACGAGGTGGAGCTCAGCAGGTGTTCCTCTGGGCCGCCTGGGCTCCAGACCCCCTCCTGCATCTGCCCCTCTGAGGCCGAAACACACACAGAAGAGGGTGCAAGCTCAAGGGTGCCGTCCTGGGGCCCTTGTGCACAAGGCACACAGTGAGACCAGGTGAGACAGGTGCAGGCCTTGCAGGGTTACCTAGCGGCAGCTGGCATCTGCAAGCAGAAGGGACGCTGAGCACGCTGGCCTAATTGCCCCCGGGAGTCCCAGTGTTGCCTCCTGCTCTCCTCCCAGGGGTTACCCGGCAGCCCTCCCCCCTGGCAGGGCGGACAGTGTGGCGCCTGCAGCCCCACGCTGGCCGCTCACCCCTGCCCTGGGGACACTTCAGCTGCTGAGCTTCTTAACGGGGTGCTTAGATCCCAGCGTGCCCAGCGGGGCAGGCACGGTGACAGCAGGTTGACATTTACCCCCAGAATGTCTCCTGATGTGTCCTGGGCTTTGGAGGAGGCCAGAGGGAGCAGACGGGGCCCTGCGCAGTCGGGGGGTGGTCTGGGCCTAGCGGGCAGAGGAGCAGCTCTGCAGGCCACGCCAGGTGCAGGGCGAGCCGCCCTCTGCCCCGCCTGGGACTGAGGACCGTCCCAGCGCGCGGGCGACCCGGGACGCGGTGGCCCCTCTTGACGAGACTCCTTGAGGCCACGTGGCAGCGGGCAGCAGGCGGCCGCCCGGGCCGGGCCGCGGCGCAGGGCGGGCGCACCTGGCAGGGATGCCCCGGGAAACGGCCGTCAGTGTGGAGAGCTGGCTGGGAGCAGGGGCAGAGTGGGGCGCCCTGCCCGCACCCCCAGGCCGAGGCTGGGCAGGTGGAGGCGCCAGGGCCGGGGCGGGCCGCCAACGGCGTCGCCCGCGCAGACGCAGGAGGCGCAGGTGCTGAAGCAGCTGGCGGAGCGGCGCGAGCACGAGCGCGAGGTGCTGCACAAGGCGCTGGAGGACAGCAGCAACTTCAGCCGCCAGGCCGAGCGGCGGCTCCACCACAAGATGGAGCTCAGCCGCGGCCTCCGCGAGGCGCACCTGGCGGCGCTGCGCGAGCGCCTGCGCGAGAAGGTGGGCGGGGCGGCGGCGGGGGGCGGGGCGGCGGGGGGGGCGGGGCGCTGCGGGGCGCTGCGCGAGCGCCTGCGCGAGAAGGTGGGCGGGGCGGGGCGGCGGGGGGCGGGGCGGGGCGGGGGGGGCGGGGCGCTGCGGGGCGCTGCGCGAGCGCCTGCGCGAGAAGGTGGGCGGGGCGGCGGCGGGGGGCGGGGCGGCGGGGGGGGCGGGGCGCTGCGGGGCGCTGCGCGAGCGCCTGCGCGAGAAGGTGGGCGGGGCGGGGCGGCGGGGGGCGGGGCGGGGCGGGGGGGGCGGGGCGCTGCGGGGCGCTGCGCGAGCGCCTGCGCGAGAAGGTGGGCGGGGCGGCGGCGGGGGGCGGGGCGGCGGCGGGGCGCTGCGCGAGCGCCTGCGCGAGAAGGTGGGCGGGGCGGCGGCGGGGGGCGGGGCGGCGGCGGGGGGGCGGGGCGGCGGCGGGGGGCGGGGCGGCGGCGGGGCGGTCCCCCGAGGCGCCCCCCGGCCACTCTTGCGGGCGCCCCTTCCCTCGCAGGAGCTGCACGCGGCCGAGGTGCGCAGGAACAAGGAGCAGCGCGAGGAGGTGTCCGGCTAAAGGGCCGCCGCATTACGCCGCCCGACCCTGCGAGGCAGGAGCCCACCCGGTTTTGGTTTTGTTTCGTTCAACCCCGTCTAGACGCCCCCCGCCCCCCGCTTCTCCTTCCGCGTCCGTAGCTGTCCTGCCCCCGCGGCGAGCTCGCTGGCCGCAGGCTCTCCCTCGAGGAGCCCCAGGCCAGGGGCGGCCGGGTCCCTTCGTGGCAGTCCTGAGTGGGTGGGGATGCGCCCGCACACAGGGAGCCGGCGGCAGCGGCGAGCACGGGGGGTCCTGCCGTGGCTTCCCGTCGGGAGGGGGAAGGGCACGTCCGGTGGGTGGCGGAGGAGGGTCAGAGCTGGGGCCAGCGCCGGCAGCCTGTGTGCCCCAGAGCTTTCTGCGAGCCGCGCCCCCCTTAATGGGGTCATTGTGCGGTGGGGGTGGGTAGAGAACTAAAGGTGCTCTGGGGGGGGCACCTGCCGCAGGTGCGCGGGGAGGGCGGGAGATGCAGCTCGCTGAGCGCGCGGGGGAGTGGCATGCCCCCCCCCAGTGCTGGCGCCTTGAGGGTGCGTGAGGCAGAAGGGATGCCACTCAGAAAGGGCTCAGGCACCTGGCCTCCCCCCCAGGGCTTCGCGGTGGCCTCTGAAGGACCCTGGCCTTGGAGCCCTTCAGAGGTCTTGGTGGCCACCCCTCCCAGGGCTCAGGCAGATGCAGCCTGCAGTGAGCCCCCCCAGCAGACACCAGGGGGCAGGGATCCCCCAGCCAGACGCCTGCAGATCCGGACGTTGGGGAGAGGGGGCCAGGATGCGCAGCCAGTGTCCAGGCATTTCCTCAGCGCGGGCCCCTCCAGCTGGGCCTGGAGGCTGGAGACCTGGCTCCAGGCCTCTTCTGACCAGAGCCCCTTGGACTCAGCCCTTCTCCTGACCTTGGCCTGGAAAACTCCAGATCCCCAGCGTTGGCCTTGAAGGGCTGCCACCTGCCTGGATATTGGGGGTGCGTGGGGCACCCCATCTCTGAGCCACTGCAACATCTTCCTTTCTCCATGGCTGTGTGCTGGGGCAGAGAGGGAGGGCATGGGCTACAAGTTCTCACGGACCAAAGCCCATGCCCCAGGCTGCCACCCCACCAGGAAACCCGTGGCAGGGTGCTGGTGGTGTTCCGGGGCCAAGCCAGAGAGCGCGGCGGGCATCCACCCCCTACAGTGGGCTTAGAGGAAGAAGAGACCCCCTTTCCGCATTCCCACGAGACAGCCTGCAGAGGGAGCAAAGCGCCAGGACGGGACCCCACGGAGCCTGCTCCAGGGAGCCTAGCGTCACATGCCCCCGTCTCATCCACGTAGCCAGCCAATCTAAAAATTAAATCAAACGAACGATTAAAAAAACCCCTATGTTAAAGAAATGGTTGAAGCTGCCCCAATGTCTGCGTCCTGCCTCCGTGGACTAGGACAGGCCGAGGTCGCCGTCTCTGCCCTGTGATTGTTTGCTTGGTGTGTAACCCCAAACGGAAGCTTGTTATAAATCTTGTTTTTATTACCATGACCGTGAGTTATGACGGCAGCACTTTTTCTGTCCGGAGCCCGAGGAGGCGGGTCGGGTGGTGCTGGGGACCCACCCTGGTCTCCCAAGGCCCAGGTCTCTTCCCCTGAGCTGCGGCAGGGGGTCTTGTGCTGGCCATTCCTGACTGCTGCAGAGGGATTCAGGGTCTCCCTCCTAGCCAGTATGACCCCAGGATGGAGCCTGGCATGGCAAAAAGCACAGGCATGACTCCCATCAGCGTGCATGCCTGCCCCAGAGGCCCGGCCAGCAGGGAAAGCACTTGGGAGTGTCCGTCCACGTGGGCCTCCAGTCCAGGCCCAGGGAAGGGGCTTGCTCAAGACCGAGGGAGGCCCCAGCACCCCTTGCCCCGTGCTCTCTTGCCCGCCCCTGGCACCTCTCCTTCCTGCTCAGGGAGTGAGAAAGTCAGGGCACAGGACCCATGGCAGGTGCAGAGATGGAGCCATCAGAGAGTGGCAGGAGTGGGAAGGGGGGGATCATGTTTTTGAGGTGTCGCATCAGAGCCTGCACTCTGGGAGCAGGGATATGCATGCCACACGAAACACACGTGGACTCTGGGACCCGGGACGACCAGGCTGATGACAGGCCAGGGCTTATTTCTGAGGAGGCCCCTGGAAGGCAGAGTGCCAGGTGGTGTTCACAAGTGACCATCCGGAAGGTGGGCATGGGAAAGCGCTCACAGGGTGAGCACTTTCCTTAACCTCAAAACGCGAAGATGAGACTCTTGGAAGCCAGTCAGAGTCTGTATTAACCATCCCTGCAAAACAAGTAACCGCCCCCAAAACGTAGTGGCTTACAGCCACATCACCTCAGTTTCTCTGAGTTAGGAATTGAAGATCTGGATGGTTCTATGGGCTCAGGGTCTCGCCAGAAGGCATGGCTGGGGCTCGATACCCTCCCCAGACGGTGCCCACTGCAGCGGCATGGGCTGCTTGAGTGTGCTCACGACCAGTCACCTACGAGTCTGCACTCCTGCCGGGGGGTGGGGGGGCGCGTTTTGTGTGTCAAAGAATCTGTGACCGTGTTTTAAAGCCTCAGAAGCTCTGCTGGGTGGCCCTGTGTGTCCCGCACACGGATGGTACTTGTGGGGTGCTGGGACCTGCAGTGGGCATTCTTCCCAAATGGGGGTGTCCAGCAGAGAGGCAGGGAGGGCCCACGGCAGCTTCCTGTCCCCAGGGCAGCCCTTCCCTGGCCAGATGGCGCCACCACGAGCGATTCAAGGTGCAGCTCTGCTGAGGAGGTGGCGGAGCACGGCCCATACAAAACCATGGGGTTTCTTTTTGCTGAAAAGCCATTTTGCTGCTTAGCAGCTGTGGGTATATAATGAGTAGTTTAAAAACATTTGCTCATTCATTCACATATCAAACACAATTTTCAGAGCTTTTACATCAGAGAACAGCGATAGATTTTCAGACCCAGCTCCTGCCTGTAAGGATTTGTATGCTGGTTACACACCGCAGTTCATTATCTGTCAAAGCACTTCCAAATGATTTGCTCTTCACAGGGTTGACGCTGAGGAAACGGTAGGTGCTTTTTCACGACATCAGTTTTTCCTTCTTCCTTTTCACAAAAGCTCACTGTCACTGCAAAGCCTGAAGAAAGCGCCTGCCCTTCGGGCTCCGGCCCTCAGGGCTAAGGTACCTGGGCACTCCTGCCTCCTGTCTCCACCAGCGTCACCTGAGCGGCTGCACAAGCTACTTTACGGCTCTCAGAACAGCTGTTCTCAACCTGTGTGGTCTCAAGGACCCCTTTACAATCTTAAAAACTTTCGGAGGGGGAGCGGACTTAGCACGCGGTTGAGTGCTGCTTCCCATGTACAAGGTCCTGGGTTCAATCTCTGGTACCTCCTTAAAAAAGTAAACAACATTTACAGAGGACCCCAAGGAGCTTTCTTTGATGGGCCATAGCGACTGACAGTTATATTAGCAATCTGAGAAATTTTTTAAAGATTTGTTTTAAACATCATAAACTCATTGTTAAATATTTTTAATGAAAAATCACATTTTTCCAAACCCCCAAAAAATTAGTGAGAAAGGTTGAAATATGTGAAAAAATCTGGCCTCACACAGATATGGCCGGAAAAGGAAGGAGGACTTAATGGCCCCTCCTGTGATTGTAACCTGAAGCTCGAGGCAGCCAGCCTCTTAAATGCTGCCGCGATGTGCCAAGTCTGCGTACTAGGAAGACTTCAACCTCGTGGTGGCAGTCACATTTGACAAAATCCTAGTTTTCATTTGATAAATTGTATTTTATCATTGGTAATAGGTGCTCTCAGTTGCTTTCCTTAAAGTGAGACTCATTTAGAGAAAATGTCTGCCCAGTGTTCAAGTCCGAAGAACTGTATTTGTCAATCTTTCAAAAACTGGGGGTTCTCTGAAAAGAGTGGCTACTTCAGCTGGCAGCTAATTGTTGAAACTTAGTAAAGGAAATTTGACAGCTTCATCAAGGGCATTCTAAAGTGAAACCATTCTTTTTAACTTGAGTGCTAGCCCACTCTGAGGGGCTGCCCTTACCCGCAGCTGTTTCTGAACCAGCAGGGCAGCTGACCACACAGCAACGAGCACAAACACAGGGCTCAGCAGGACTCTGAAAAGAGGCTTGACCCAATGGGTCCTCTGGCAGGGCCTGGAGACCCCAGAGGTCCACAGGCCACTCTCTGGGGACTGCTGCATCAGAGTTTCCTTCCAGCTCATTCTTTTTTCCTAAGATTTTTATTTATCACCCCACCCCCCACCCCCCGCCACTTGTACTCGCTGTCTGCTCTGTGTGTCCATCTGCTGCGTGTTCTTCTGTGTCTGCTTGTCTTCTCTTTAGGAACTGATTCCAGGAACTTCTGACATGGGAGAGATGCACTCAATTGCTTGAGCCATCTCAGCTCCCTGGTTTGTTGTGTCTCTCATTGTCTTTTCCTTTGTGTCTTAGTTGTGTCAGTTTGCCTTTACCAGGAGGCCCCAGGAACTGAACCTAGGACCCTGCACATGGTAGATGGGAGCCCAATCACTTGAGCCACATTCACTTCCCCAGCCCGTTGTTGAACATCCATGTTTTTTCCAGCTTCTTGCTCTGATAAAGACTGCTGCAGGGCACTGCTTTCCACACAAACCTTGTTATTTTCCCAGGGACTTGGCCTGTTCTGGCACCCTCCTCCTGTGACTTGGGCAAAGCCTTCCGCAGCACCAGCTCTGTGGGCAAGTGTTCACCCACCCTGAGTGGGACTCTGGGAGAGGGTGCATCCCAAGGGGCACTGTGACACTGTCCCAGGGGCTCCCAGGGAGGGCCCCAAGCATGGAGGAGGGCAGAGCCCAGACAGCTGCGGGCTGGGAGCTGCACCTGGACCCTGTGGGCTCACCTTCCGCTGGGCTCCCTCTCATCTCTTGGGCTTAAGCTTATTGGACCAAGTTTTCCATTCCCTGCTGCCAAAAGCATTCCCTGATGCCGATTCCTAGATCCTGAGCCATGTGTGTGGTTGTCTCGTGGTCTGGAATAAAACCGCGGACACTTTCCCAGAGCACTGCCTGCTCACACTCCTGCTAGCAGGGCCAGACGCAGCCTCAAGTGCCCACTTAACCGAGGCCTGCAGAGAGCAGGTGGCGAAACTGGGGCTTGAACCTGGGTTTTCAGAATTCCCGGAGTCCTCGTTTCCTTCTGGGCTTTCTGCGTGGTCACCTGCTTGGCAAGGCCTTTACCCGCCACCCCCAGACCCCGCCCCTCTCCCGCTGGTTCTCCTGCACTGGCCTACTTTGCCAGCTTCTCGTCAGGTGTGGCCTCCTTCCTCTGCAGTGTCACTGCCTTAAGGCCCGTGACTCGTTTTAGTCACTGCTGAAACTCGTGCCTCATTAATTACATGATGCTCGTTAAATACAGGTTTTTAACTTCTTATTTTGAACTATTTTAGACGCATAGAAAAGTTGCAAAAATAGTAGAGGGCACGCTAGCTTCTTAGGGCTACTTCAACAAACCACAAACTGGGAGCTTAAAAGAAGTTGATTCTCTCCCAGTTCTGGAGCCAGATGTCCAAAACCAAGGGCCCCTCGGAAGGCACTAGGGGAGGGTCTTTCCTGCCTCTTCCAGCTTCTGCAGCCCCAGGCTCCGGCTTGCTGCAGCCTCATCTCTGTCTTCACAGGGCTGCCTCCCCTGGGGGTCTTTTTGTTAAAGATTTATTTCTCCCCATCCCACGTTTTTTGCATTTGCTGTTATCTTTTTTTTTTTTTTTCAAATTCTACTCAATTTATTCATTTTTTAAAAAGATATTACATTAAAAAAATATGAGGTTCCCATTCGCCACCCCCGATTTGCTGTTATCTGTTGTCTTGTTTCTTTAGGAGGCACCAAGAACCAAACCCGGGGCCTCCAGAGTGGGAGAGGCACCCAATCCCTTGAGGCACCTCTACTCCCCGCTTTGTTGTATCTCTCATTTTCTTGTCTCTTGTGTCATCTTGCTGCGCCTGCCGGTTGCACCAGCCCATCCTGCCAGCTTGCTGTTGTCTTTAGGAGGCACCGGGAACTGAACTAGGGACTTCCCATGCTGGGAGCTCAATCACTTGAGCCACATCCGCTTCCCCGTGTCTCTGCTAAGGCCACTTGCCCCTGGATTTGGGGCCACCACTGAGGGAACCCAGGACAATCTCATCTCAAGGGCCTTAATTACAGCTGCAAAGACCCTCTTTCCAAACGAGGGCACACTTCCATGCACACACCTCGAGCAGCCACCACTCAACCTCTGCCCCATCCCTGAGGGTAGCATCTTACACAAACACAGCACAACTACGGAAACTAGGGAGTACAAGGGCACAAGCAACTAAAAGCCACTATCCCCACGACATCCCTTTTTGCTCCTGGATGCCACACTGCATTTGGTTGTCATGTGCCCTTAATTTCCTCCAAACTGTGATTTCCTCAGCCCTTCCTGGTCTTTTATGACTTTGATTCTTGAGTATTGCACCTTCCTATTTTCTGCCACTGATGGGAACTCTGCCACGCCCACTGCCCACAGGATGTTATGTCTTCCCGCTGTGAGGTGGGCAGTGTCCCCTTCCCCTGCCAGGACAGCACACCAGGACTGTCTTCTGGAGTCCCCGCTTCGGTTTAACCAAATCTAGGACATCTACTAAGACCCATGTTGCCAGGGAGGCAGACAGGTAGGTCACCAGAACAATCTGGGTGGGGGCACTGCCAGCAGAGGTGGAGAAGGCAGACCAAGGGCGCTGGGAGCGGCCAGATCCCAAGGAGGGCTGGCAAGGAAGGGACGAGGAGGCACTGCACGAGGGCAAGTGAGACAAGGCCAGCACAACTGTTTAAGAGCACAGAGGGCCACAGGTGCTGCTTCTTGACCCAGCAGAGCTGCTCATGTTGGCAGGGGCTGACGTGACCAGAGCAGTTTCCAGGTGGAACGCCCTGAGGGAAGCAGGAGGGGACTGGCAGTGGGATGAGCAGTGCAGGCCCAGCGTCTTCCTTGGAGGTGGGGCCTAAGCGTGCACCCCAGGCTCCCACCCCACCAGGCAAGAGCTCTGGGAAGCCTGGGAGCAAAGGGCCAGGGAGCAGCTGCCCCAAGGCACCCTGAGATCCAGTGATGACACTCAACGCCTCACTGCTTTCAGGGTTTCCAGCGGCTGGGGGGAGAGGTCTTCTGAAATCAGCTACTTGAGTGACAACAAACTTCCCTTTGGAATAAGCCAAGGTCGAAAGTGCCACAGGGGGGAAATGGACTTGGCCCAGTGGTTAGGGCGTCCGTCTACCACATGGGAGGTCCGCGGTTCAAACCCCGGGCCTCCTTGACCCGTGTGGAGCTGGCCCATGCGCAGTGCTGATGTGCACAAGTAGTGCTGTGCCACGCAGGGGTGTCCCCTGCGTAGGGGAGCCCCACGCGCAAGGAGTGCACCCCATAAGAAGAGCTGCCCAGCGAGAAGGAAAGTGCAGCCTGCCCAGGAATGGCGCTGCCCACACTTCCCATGCCGCTGACAAGAACAGAAGCGGACAAAGAAACAAGATGCAGCAAATAGACACAGAGAACATACAACGGGGGGCGGGGGGGGGGGGAATTAAATAAATAAAAATAAATCTTTAAAAAAAAAAAAAAAGTGCCACAGGGGTCGAGGGGTGGATGGGCTGGGCTCTAGTAGACAGATCCCTGGAGCAGCAGCACCAGGTGCCACTCGTGCAACTGGGCCTTCTCTCCTGCACCCTGCAGGCCTCCTTTCCAGCGCCCCACCTGGCACTCCCCTTTGACTTCATTCACTTAGTCCCAACACGTGAAACAGAAGTAACAACCACAGACTGCACACTTGACCTCAAATTTACCAGATCATTATAAAGTGGCAGCAACTGAAGCAGGCCCAAAAGCTTAATGTTTAAAAAGTAACTTTTCCTATCACTGGCTGAGTTCACTCTACATTACTCAGTAACAGAATCAAAGTGCAGGTGTCCCAATTATAAAATCACTGGTGTGAAAACTTCCCATTCTGGGGAAACGTCTTCAGCGCCTCCCTCCTGAAGTGGGCATGCGGCCTCAGGGTTCAGGCCTAACACGGGCTTGGGTCCATTCAGCTTCGGTGGGTCCAGACCCACTGCGCCCTCAGCAGGCGGCCTTTGCTTGGTCACATGGAGCACACACATTTTGAGAGGGCATCATGACCATGCTGCTCTGGGAATGGGCAGTCTGTCACCTTAGAGGTATAAGCTGACTGCCACCGTGCACATGGGGAAACTGAGGCTGGGGACACTAAGAAACGTACCCCACACCACAGCTGCAGAGCTTCACTGATGAGTGAGGCCAGTAGTCAAGACCATTCCTGCATCCCACTAACTTCTGGCCTCAGAACTGCTCGGCTCTGGGCAGGGAAACCTAAGTACCACCTAGGACAACACTGAGGCGTCACGTTGTACTGTTCAACTAAACAGCCAAAACTGGTTGTAGACGTGACTCCCAAGTACAAGGTCAGTAAATTAACTTCTCATGTTTTAGAGAATCCAAGGACTTCATATTACAGCCCTTTACACAGTCTTTAAAAAAAGCCGTTTTCAGAGTGCCTCTCACCCCACATCTGGGTGGCTTTTGTAGCCTGTGCTACTGAGGCATATAATTTTAAGTCAAATTTAAATCGGCACCTTACTGGACAGCTCAGCCAAGGACCAAGGATTACACCATTGTACACGTTCATTCTGAACGTGCAGGGAAGCGGACATGGCTCAACTGGCAGACCATCCACCTACCATAAGGGAGGGTCCAGTGTTCAAACCCAGGGCCTCCTGACCCGTGTGGAGAGCTGGCCCAAGCGCAGAGCTGACCTGCGCAAGGAGTGCGCTGCCACACAGGGGTGTCCCCTGCATAGGGGAGCCCGCTGCATGGGGAGAAAAAAGCGCAGGGCGCCGCAGGAGTGGCACCGCCCACACAGAGAGCCGACGCAGCAAGATGACACAACACAAAGGAGACGCAGTTTCCCAGTGCCGAGGGTGTAAGTGGACACAGACAGAACACACAGCGAATGGACACAGGGAGTAGACAACAGGAGATGGGGTGAGAAGGGGAGAGAAATAAATAAATCTTTAAAAACAGAGTGAATGTGCAAAGCACTTTCTAAAGTTTATTATGAAAACTAAAACACTTTAATCGTAAGGCATGGAAATTAAAAATGGAGAGTAAAGGAGAGCTACTAGTCTACAGTTTTTCCTAAAAGGCCTTTCTCCATGCTGGCACATTTTTTTCCCCCTACACACCTGAAATCACACGTAGATCCGATTTGGTTTTATCACTTAGCATTTCATGCACTTTGCCTCTCCAGCCTTACAAAAGCCTTCATACACAACTTTCTCCACGGTTTCACACACGCACCCACTCTAACTCCGTCAACACGAAGGGCCTTCCAATATTTTGGTATTATAAATAACCGCGATATAGGCAGATCTTCTATGCGTCCCTTAAACTAGGTTCTTAGCAGCGGAAGCGCTGGGTCAAACGACCCTCCCCTGCAATGCTTTGCAGACCCAGGGTTCGATCGGCGTTTACACACGCCCTGAACCCGGCCAGAAGCCGCGGCCTCTGCTGCGCCGGGGAGACAGCTCCTCGCCGCGGGCCTCGCCCGCGCCCGCCTACCCTGCCTCCGCTCTCCGCGGTCCCGGAGCTCCGGTGCCTTCCCTGCCTGCGGGGGCCGGGGCGTGCGCTCAGGACCTGCCTCCTCGTGGGTTCCACCGACTCCGCGGCCAAGGGTCCTCGAGCGGAGAATGCGCTAAACCGGAGGGCCGGAGAGCGGGCGGCGCTCCGGACACGCGGGAGATTAGCCTCTTCGAGAAGGAAACCGAGGCTAGGAGAGCTCTCCAGGGCCCGGCAAGGCCGCCCACAGCGGAACACCGCCCACATGCTCCACCGCCCGTCCAGGCCTCCGCGCATGCGCGCCGGGCCCGCTGGGCCTTATTTCGCAGAGCCGCCCACCTCCCAGGCGAGCGCAAGATAAGTCACCAGGCCCTCTTCAGCCCGTGCGTGCGCGCCCCCTCCGCCTGCGTCACTAGGAAGCGCGCGCCCGGGCCGCCGCCGCCGCTGCCGCCGAATCCCCAACAAGGAGCCAAGCCGCCGGCCGCCGCCTTCGCCCGCCGCGCCGCCGCCCCGCTCGTTGCCGTCGGCGCCGGGCGCCCGAGCAGGTCCGGCCGCGGCCCCAGGTAAGCGGCGCCCGCGGCGCGACCCGCGGCCGCCCGCCCCCCCCGCGGCGAGGCCTCTCGCTCCGCTCACGCGCCGTCGTCCAGTCAGGGGTCCCTGCGGAGCGTCAGGACGTTACGGCGGGGGGAGGGGAGGGCCGGGGGAGGGGCGGCGGCGGCGGCGGCGCGTCGGGGCGGCGGCGCGTCCTGCGTCCGGCGTCCATCTTGGGCGCTTCGGGGCTGGCGGGCGGCTGCGGGCGGCTGCGGGCGGGCGTCCCGCTCCATCTTGGCGCCCCCGGCGGGCCCCCAGCGCCGCGCCGCGTGGAGCCGCCACGCCCGGTAGCCCGCCACGCCGCGGGCGGCCCTGCCCGCCCTGCCTGGGGCCGGAGCGCCCCTTCTCCCGCGGCTCCTGGGATGCTGCAGGCTTTCTGCCCCAGAGTCCGACCCAAGGCGAATCGCACAGGAAATAAAGCCCCGGTGCCGCTGGAGAAATTAAGCGGGCGGCGGTTCGGAAGTTGTGTATTCGCAGGAAGGGAATTGAAACTTCGGGGCAGACCTCGTGCTCACATTCGGAGCGCGCAGGGTCCCCGAGACTCCCCGCGCCTGGCTGGCGGCCTGTTTGCGGCTCGCGCGGGAGGGTCTCTGCGGGCGGGGGGCGGGAGCCCTGAGGCTTTTCAGCAGAAACTGGACATGGGGATTTTTTAAACGTGAACTCTAACCCTTCAAAAAGCTGGCCACTAGTTGTGAAACAGTGCGAGCGTGTGACCCCTGAGATGTTTCCGGTGGTATTTTTATCAAAGGAAATTATTTTTTATTTATCCATCAGTCATGGAAAGCCAAGTCTCTGAATCTGATGTACTGACTGCAGGCCAACATTTTCGTGTTATTTTTGTATATTTATGCCCAAGAATATTGTCTTAAAAATCTTTTCTCATTTACCTCAGAGCTCAATTTTCCTCAGTAAGGACCCCAAGCTCTTTGGTTTTGGATCTCCTGTGAACCTGGACGAGCATCCCCCGCTTGCTCTTGCCTGTAAAGCCCCACGGGGCATCAGGAACTGTCGTCTGCGAAGTAATGTCCGCAGGTGTGATTTTGTGCATTCACACCACTTAACAGTGCTCCCTCTTGGTTTGGTCCCTGCCTTTTTGCAGCTTTTGGTTGAAATATGAGTTTGATTGCGGTAAGGGAGCTGGACCTTGAGAAATGAGTGCCATAGTAAAACGTTATTTTAAAATGGTCTTTATTCATGTTTGCCTAAAGTTCTTTGAAGCCTAAATCTAGAGTCCAAAATTATGCTAGTGAAAAACCGTTCTATTTTAGAAATATGAAGTAAGTCTGTCACTGTAAATGAATTCATTGTTGCAGCTTTTCTGACTGAAAAGCATCTGAAGACAGTCTTCTGGAGACCCTGGCACAGGCCGGCAGCTCCAGCAGCTGGAGGGTGTTGGCAGTGTCCCGTCCCCTCCCCGCCCCCCCATGTAGGCACCTGTTCGATGGCTGCTCTGACTAAATTGGACGATTAATAAATGGCCTTCCTGATTTTTTATACTCCTTTTTATTCCCAGTGCTAGTTTTTCATATTTCTCTAAAGCAGAAAAAGGAGAACTTTCCTTGTCCCTAGGGTCAGCGTTTAATCATTCGTTTGTATATTTAGATATATTCTACTTTTAGCCCGTTCTCTATGGTAACATTGATGTTCATTTCCTAATTGGATGTTCTTTTGGCTCTTGACCCTTTCCCTTTCTTACTCCAGTTTACCCAAGTCTTCCATGCCAGGACCCTGGCGTTACTCTCACCAGCTTCTTTGCCGTGGATTAAACAACACTCACAGCTTTCCACGGTCCAGGCCATTGTTAGTCTGTTAGTGCTGGAGAAGCAAATACAAGGAATTCGTGTTTGCTACAAGTGGCTCACAGTTCCCCTTGATTTCCTCATCTTTTTTCTTTGAGGATGCTTGCTTGCTTTCTCCTTCCCCACCTTTAACTCACCGGCATTTCTTAGTTCCTTGGATATCTAGGTCAGGGATTAATTAAGGAGACTTGCTGTTGTCTCAGTTTCCAAGCTGCTACGACAAATACCATGCACTGGTTTGATTTAACACCACAAATTTATTGGACGCCAGAGGTCCAAAATCTAGGCATCAGTGAGGCCATGCTTTCCTCCTGAAGGCCTAGCATTCTGGTGCTGCTGGCCACAGTCTTTGGGTTCCTTGACCTGCATCTCTGCCTCCATCTCATGACATGCTCTTTCTCCTCTGCTTTGCTCTTCTGGTTTCTGGTGACTTCCTACTTCTTCCTGTGGTCTTCTCTGTCTTGCTGTTTCCTATTTCTTCTTGTTATAAGGCTTCCAGTAGTGTGGATTAAAACCCACCCTCATTCACTTGGGCCACATCTTAACTAAAAAATAACATCATCAAGAGGTCCTATTTACAGAGGGTTTGTGCCAAGAGGGACGTGGATTAATATTAGGAACATGTAGAGGGTATAGCTCAGTGGTTGAGTGCCTCTTTTGCATGTATGTGGTCCAGTGTTCAATCCTTGGTCCTCAAAAATATATATATATAGATAGACTTAAGGATTAGAAACGTGTTTGTTGGGCAGTCCTCAACCGCCACAGCTGTCACTTGTGATTGGTGGCCTGGGAAGCCAAAGCTGTTTCTTTTCTCCCATTCATCTTGCTTGTGACCCTCTGGTTTCTTTTCCTTCCTGGCTTAGAGACCCATTCCACAACAGGAAGAAGTGGAGCTTGCATGTCCTCTGAGTACCAAGTCAAGGGGCTGTGTATGTGGAAGGGAGGAAGGGAAACTAGGTGAGTCTGGAGGCTCCTTTCCAAACTGTGCGCCTGCTCCAGCAGACAATTAGGAAGATATTTCCGTGGTAGATAGTGGAGGTTGAGTGTGAATTAACAAAAACCTTGAGCTCTTGAGGCCAGGTTTTGTAATTTGTAGTTCAAGTTGGACTAGTTAATTCGGGCAGAGAAAACTTAATTACAGAGCATTTGCTGGGAAATGGCTCCTCTACTGAGAATGTTCTTGGTGAGTTGAAAGTACCCAGCCTGGGGAGGCAGGTGTGGGTGGGGCTCCTGCTGTGCTGGAAGGAGGGGAGCAGCTTGTCCCTCCCACAAACCTGTTTTTGCCTCTGCACTAGGGGTAGGTGATGTCATTGGTAATAATTATTTTTGAGAGTTGCAGCATGAAATTTGATGTGGGCCTTCAGGAATTGATCTTTGGTTGTTTAGTAAGGATTATTCAGCCTTGTCCATAGAGGTTCGTTGGAGTTGCATTTTTCATGTCCTCTGTAAAATAAATAGAAGTGATCTTATAGCTTCTTTAGTTTTGCCAGGTGAAAGGGCAAATTTACCTGCCCTCCCTTTCTGCATTGCTGTAGGGGTTGTGGCCATCCAGGGCTTCTGACCAGTCCTCCCGAAGGGCTGGAAAGCCTCGGGGTCCTGCATGTGCAGGGCCAGTCGGTGTCTCATCTCCCCATTTAAGATAGTATCCAAGTATTATGTGTACATGCTTAAACTATGGGTGGTACAGGAAGACTCATCATGGACGTCCCTTGCCGCCCCTCTCCATCTCCCTCCTGCTCAGGCCACGTGGCTCTGTAGTCTGCAGATGGTGGGGGCGTGCAGCGGGAAGCTCATCTCCCCCTTGGGCGCCAGCTCCCTAACTTCTGTGGGAGGCACCTCCTGCATCGGAATCCTTCGGGCACTGACTGCAGTGCCTCAGGGACCACCCCATTAACGTGTAGATTCGGAGACCTCAGCGCCATTTTAGATTTGGGGAAGGAATTGGCTTCCGTTATGTAGGAAAAGTCAGGGAAATATTTTTCTCAGACAAGTTCTAAGTTAGGGGAGTTGGTTTCATTTGACCAGGTACTATTTACTCAGAAGTATTAAATATTTCCAAACACTCAAGATTCTTTCTGTAGTTATCCTAATAAAAGTTTCCAAATGAGTTTGTTCCAATGTGCTTTGCTCATTAACAAATTTGCATGAAAAAAATAAAGTTCTGAAATTTTTTCTTTTAGTAACTTTTTTCTTAAGGTACTGGGGTCTGGGGATTGAACCTGGGACCTCATTTGTGAGAAGCTGGCCCTCAATCCTTGAGTCACATTGGCTTCCCTGAATTGGTTTTTTGTTTGTTTTGCTTGTTCATTTTTTTTTTTTTTTTTTAGGAGGCACCGAAAACCAAACCCAGGACCTCCTGTGTGGGAGGCAGGAGCTCAACTACTTGAGCCACATCTACTCCCAGTAACTTTTTATATTCTCTACTTTCTAGCCTATATCTAGTCTTACCAAGTCATTCTGTTGTAATAGGATATTTTTTTGCTAACTAAATTTTGTAAAACTTAAAAAATTTAACCTTTATGGCTTTTTGGTGTACAGTTCTATAAGTTGTTTTTTGTTATTTGTTTTGTGTTTTTTTTGTTAGGCGGTAGCAGGGATTGAGCCTGGGACCGCATATGTGGGAAACAGGCACTCAGAACACTGAGCTGCACCCGCTCCCCCCCACGAGCTTCATCGCGTGTGTAGATGGTGTAACCACCACAGTACTGAGGCTGCAGGACAGTCCCGTCAAGTCCCCTGTGTGCGCTCCTTTTTTTTTTTTAAGATTTATTTCTCTCCCCTTCCCCCTCCCCACATTTGTCTGCTCTCTGTGTGCGTTCGCTGTGTCTTCTTCCGTGACTGCTTCTATCCTTATCAGTGGCACCAGGAATCTGTGTTTCTTTCTGTTGCGTCATCTCGTTGTTGGTCAGCTTTCCGTGTGTACGGCGCCATTCCTGGGCAGGCCGGACTCTCTTTCGCGCTGGGCGGCTCTCCTAACGGGGCGCACTCCTTGAACGGCGCACTCCTTGCGCGTGGGGCTCCCCAATGCCAGGAACACCCCTATGTGGCAGGGCACTCCTTGCTTGGACCAGCACTGCGCATGGGCCAGCTCCACGCGGGTCCAGGCGGCCTGGGATTTAAAGGGACCTCCCATGTGGTAGGCGGACACCCTATCCATTGGGCCAAGTCCCCTTCCTGATTAGTTTTTTTGTTGTTTTTGTTAATATAAATAGCTTTTATTTATTATATAGCCATTTGTATTCTTTGGACACATGTCTTTTCAAGTCTTTTGCCCATTTTTCAATTGGGTTGTTTTTCTTTTTATTGTTGAGTTGCAACATTTCTTTATATATCCTGGATATTAAATCCTTATCTGACATGTGATTTCCAAATATTTTCTCCCATTGAGTAGGCTGCCTTTCACCCTTTTGACAAAGTCCTTTGAGGTTCAAAATTTTGAGGAGGTCTCATCTATTTTTTCTTTTGTTGCATGTGCTTTAGGGTGTCAGCTCCAAGAAACCACCACCTACCACAAGGTCTTTAAGATGTTTCCCTACATTTTCTTCTAGTAGTTTTATGGTCCTGGCTTTTATATTTAGGTCTTTGATTCATTTTGAGTTGGTTCTTGTAGAGGGAGTGAGATAGGGTTCCTCATTCTTTCTTTTGGTTATGGATATCCTGTTCTCCCAGTACCATTTGTTGAAGAGACTGTTTTGTCTTATCAATGTGGATTTGGTAGGTTTGTCAAAAACTGGTTGTCCATAGAGGTGAGGGTTTGTTTCTGGACTCTCAGTTCTAGTCTACAGATTGATGTGTCTGTCTTTATGCCTGTACCATGCTGTTTTGACCACTGTAGCTTCGCAATATATTTCAAGGTCAGGTAGTGAAATTCCTCCCATGTCTCTCTTCTTTTTTAGACTGCTTTGGCTATATTGGTTGCATTTTCTCTTCCAAATGAATTTGGTAATTGCCTTTTCTATTTCTGTAAAGTAGGTTGTTGGGATTTTGATTAGTATTGTATTGAATCTATAAATGAGTTTGGGTAGGATTGACATCTTCATGATATTTAGTTTTCCAATCCATGAACACAGAATGTCTTTCCATTTGTTTAGCTTTTCATCAATTTCTTTTAATGGTGTTTTATAGTTTTCTGAATATAGATCCTGTACGTCTTTGGTTAAGTTGATTCCTAGGTATTTGAGTCTTTTTATTGCTATTGTAAATGGATTTTTTTTCCTGATTTCTTCCTCAGATTGTTCAATACTAGTTAGTGTACAGAAACATTACTGATTTTTGTGTATTGATCTGTTAACCTTCCACTTTACTGAACTCGTTTATTAGCTCAAGTAACTTTGTTGTAGACATTTCAGAATTTTCTAAATATAAGATCTTGTCATCTGCGAATAGTGAGAGTTTTACTTCCTCTTTTTGGATGCTTTTTATTATTTTCTTGTCCAATTGTTCTAGCACAGTATTGAATAATGGGAGCGGATTAGCTCAAGTGGTTGAGTGCCGGCTTCCCATGTATGAGGTCCTGAGTTCATTCCTTGGGCCCTGGAACCTCAAAAGAAACAAAAAACAAAAACCTAAACCAACGAACAAAAAAACAAAAAAGCCAACTCTCATTGGGGAGCAGTGATTGAGCTCCTGCTTCCCATGTACAGAGTCCTGAGCTCAATCCCTGGTACTTCCTAAAAACAGACAGACAAACAAGCAAACATGTATATGGAAAATTTTTTAAAAAATAAAGAAAAACTAGCAAATATGAAATAACAGTGATGACAGTGGGCATCCTTGTCTTGTTCCCAATCTTAGAGGGAAAATTTTCAACCTTTCCCTATTGAGTACAATGTTGGCTGTGGGTTTCTCATATATTCCCTTTGTCATATTGAGGAATTTTTCTTCTATTCCTATCGTTCAAAGTGTTTTTATCAAGATTTTGTCAAATGCCTTTTCTGTGTTGATCAAGATGATCATGTGGTTTTTTTCCCCTTCTGTTACTGTGGTATATTACATTCATGATTTAAAATTTTTATTTTTTTTTTAAAGAAGCTTTAGATTACATAAGTATAACATAAAAAATATAGGGAATTCCTATATGTTCCACTCCCTCCCCTTCCCATACTTTCCCACATTAACAACATCCTTCATTAGTGTGGTACATTTGTTACAATTGATGAACACATATTGAAGCATTGCTACTAACTATAGTTACATTATAGTTTACACTCCGTCCCACACAATTCTGTAGGTCATAGTAAAATGTACAATGGCCTGTATCCGTCACTGCAATGTCATGCAGGACAATTCCAATGTCCCGAAAATGCCCCATGTTTCTCCTGCTCTTCCTTTTCCCTCCCCTCAGAACCTATGGTGGCCACTGCCTTTATATCAGTGATATAAAGTATTTTTCCATTGCTAGAATGTTCTTCCATTGCTAGAATAGTAATAAATCTAATTTAGTCTATTATTCATTTCTCAATCTCGAGAATTTTGGGATGGTGCTGCCCAGTCTACTTCTAATTGAGAGTGGCTTAGATTCCATTGGGGCAGATGGATGGAACTGCCTGGCGAGGAGCTGCAGACACTCTCTGCTCCTTGGGATGGGCGTTGTCCATCAGCATCTCCTTGTTAGTTGTCCTGGGTGAGTCGAATGAACTAGAGAGTGTTGCAACTCTGCTGAGGTTCAGGGCTCACCTGGCACACAGACCAAAGATTTAAGTTTCTCAGAGATATGATAGTGTTAATTATAGGTTTAAATAGAAGGGGCAGAAGATCCCCATGTGTAGGGATCATTGATTCTCTTATGTTGAACCAGCCTTGTATACCAGGACTAAATACCACTTGGTTATGGTGTATAATTCTTTTGATATGCTATTAGATTCTGTTTACAATTATTTTGTTGAGAATTTTTGCATCTATGTTCATTAGAGAGATTAGTCTGTAATTTTTTTTTCTTGTAGTAGTATCTTTATCTGGTTTTGGTATTAGGGTGATGTTGGCTTCATGAAACATGTTAGATAATTTTCCCTCTTCAAATTTTTGGAGGCGTTTAAACAGGATTGGTTTTAATTCTTCTCAAAATGTTTGGTAGAATTCACCTATGAAACCATCTGGTCCTGGACTTTTCCTTGTTGGGAGATTTTTGATGACTCATTCAATCTCTTTAAATGTGATTGGTTTGTTCTTGTATTTCTTTTTTTTTATTTTTTAATTTTATCTTTTTTAAAAAATTTAATCCCCCCCCAGTTTTCTGCTCCCTGTGTCCATTCGTTATGTGTTCTTCTGTGACCGCTTCTATCCTTATCAGCGGCACTGGGAATCTATGTTTCTTTTTGTTGTGTCATCTTGTGTCAGGTCTCCGTGTGTGGGCGCCATTCTTGGGCAGACTGAACTTTATTTCGCACTGGGCGGCTCTCCTTACGGGGCGCACTCCTTGTGCGTGGGGCTCCCCTACGCGGGGACACCCCTAACATGGCACAGCACTCCTTCTGCGCGTCAGCACTGCGCATGGCCAGCTCCACACAGGTAAAGGAGGCCCGGGGTTTAAACTGCGGACCTCCCATGTGGTAGGCGGATGCCCTATCCATTGGGCCAAGTCTGCTTCCCTAGTTCTTGTATTTCTTGTAGAGTCAGTGTAGGTTGTTTGTATGTTTGTAGGAATTTGTCCATTTCATCTAGGTTGTCTAGTTTGTTGGCATATAGTTTCTAATATCTAATAATGTTCTCTTATGATCCTTTTTTATTTCTGTGGGGTCAGTCGTAACTTCCCCCTTTTCATTTCTAATTCTATTGATTTGTGTCTTTCTCTCTCTCTTTCTCTTCTTTGTTAGTCTAGCTCAGCGTTTGTCAATTTTATTTATTGATCTTCTCCAACCAAGTTTTGGTTTTGTTGATTTCCTCTATTGTTTTTTTTGTTCTCAATTTCATTTATTTCTGCTCTAATTTTTATTATTTCTTTCCTTCTACTTGTTTTGGGTTTGATTTGCTATTCTTTTTCTAGTTTTTCCAGTTCAGTTAGATCTTTGATTTTAGTTCTTTTATTATAGGCATTTAGGACTATAATTTCGTCTATTAGCAAGGCCTTGGGTGTATCCTGTAAGTTTTGATAAGTTGTGTTCTCATTTTCATTCGTCGCAATATGCTTACTAATTTCACTTACAATTTCTTCTTTGACCAACTGATTATTTAGGAGTGTGTTGTTCAGCCTCCACACATTTGCGAATTTACCTTTTTCCCTATTATTGATTGATTTCCAGTTTCATTGCATTATGATCTGAAAATGTGCTTTGTGTAATTTCAATCTTTTTATATTTATTGAGACCTGCCTTGTGACATAACATGTGGTCTATTCTGAAGGAAGATATATGAGCACTTGAGAAGAATGTATAACTTGCTGGGTTTGGATGCAATATTCTGTATATGTCTGTTAGGTCTAGCTCATTTGTCATATTGTTCAAGTTCTTTGTTGATCTTCTGTCTAGTTGTTCTATCTAATGATGTGAGTACTATGTTGAAGTCTCCAACTATTATTGTAGAGATGTCTATTTCTCCCTTCATTTTTGCCAGACTTTGCTAATGTATTTTGGGGCACCATCGTTAGGGGCATAGATATTTTTATGACTGGTATTTTTTCCTGGTTGATTGTCCCTTTTATTAATATATAATGGCTTTCTGTATCTCTTATAACTTTTTTTTTGCATTTAAAGTCTATTTTGTCCAATAATAGTATTGTTATCCCTGTTCTTTTTTGGCTACTGTTTGCATGGAGTATCTTTTTCCAGCTTTTATTTTCAGCCGGTTTCTATCCCTGGGTCTAAGGTGAGTCTCTTGTAGGCAGCATAAGGATGGCTCATGTTTTTTTTTATCCATTCTGTCAGCCTGTATCTTTTACTTAGGGAGTTTAATCCATTCATATTCAATGCTATTGCTGTAAATGCATTATTCACTTCAAATATCATATCTTATTTTGTCTGTCTTTTTACTCTTTTGGTTGTCCTTCTGCTATCCTTGCCTTCTACACTCTTCTCAAGCCTCTCTCTCCTGTCTTTTTCTTTTGGTTTCTAAGAGTCCTTTGATACTTCTACAAACCCTTTTTTTTTTTTTTTTTTTTTTTACAAACTCTCTTAGTTTCTGTTTATTTGTGAATATTTTAAAATCACCCTTATGTTTGAAGGACAGTTTTGCTGGATAAAGAATTCTCAGCTGGCAATTTTTCTTCATTATCCTAATTATGGCATGCCACTGTCTTCTTGCCTCCATGGTATCTGATCAGAACTCTGCATTAAGTCTTACTAGGCAGCCCTTGTATGTAATGGTTTGCTTCTACTTGCTGCTCTTAGAATTTTCTCTTTATCTTTGACACATACATTTAGTATGTGTCTTGAAGTAAGTTTATCAGATTTATTCTGATTGGGGTGTACGCTTTACTTTTTGGGCATGTCAATTCATTTCTTCCATGAGAGTTGGGAAGTTTTCAGCCATTATTTCCTCAAATATTCTTTCTGCCCCTTTTCCCTCCTCTTCTTCTGAAACTTCCATGATGCATCCATTGTTGTGCTTCATGTTATCATTCAGTTCCCTGATCCCCTGCTCAGTTTTCCCATTCTTTTCTCTCTTTGTTCCTCTCTGTCTTCAGTTTCAGCTGTTCTGTCTTCCTTATCACTTATTCCTTCTGTCCTTTCAAGACTGATGTTGTATGCTTCTCCTGTGTTTTTTATCTTACCTATTGTGTCTTTCATTCCCATGAGTTGTATTTTTCTATTCAGGCTTTCAAATTGTTCTTTGCGCTCGCTCAGTGTTTTCTTGAGGTCCCTTATCTCTTTATCCATATCGCCTTTCTACTCAATTTGATTTTGGAAATTTGTATGCATCTCATTGATTAGTTGTCTCAAATCCTGTGTCTTATCTAGGGCTTTATTATGTTCCTTTGCTTGGGCCATTTCTTCCATTTTCTTAGTGTGGTTTGTAATTTTCTGCTGAATTTTAGGCATCTGATTATTATGGTGAGTTTACTCTGATGCTCAATTTCTTCCGTACAGATTAGGGGTGGAAGGCTGTGTGTTACTACTGCTCTTTGATTCTTGGCTCAACCTGTTCTGAATCTTTTAGGATTGTCCCTGTTAGTTGCTCAGAACTGGGCTCTGGACCCAGTAATTGGTTGCAGACCCGCTTTGTAGGGCATTGGGGAGGGAATGTGTAAAGGCTGGAAAAAGCCCCTTTTACTTATTTAATTTGCTCAGCTCCAGGTCCTTGGCTGCCAGCAGTTGGCGCCTTTGGCAGCCCTCGAAGTTCAGTGCCTGGTGGGCTGGTGTTTGTTCAGCAGGGAACAGGTCCCGGTGATAGCGCTTCCTGCCTGAAGGCGGAGCCAGGAATTCAGACTTTCTCCAGCCTTCTCTGGCAGGCCCCTCCCTTTTCCTGGTAGGAGATCATTCCACTCCTCTCTGCGTTCTTAATGACCAGTCTAGGTCAGTAGGCAAGGGGACTGAGAGGGTCAGTCAGATCCTTTAGTCTGTGCCAGCTCCAAGGCAAACCATGGTGCGGCCCCACCCGGCTGGACGGGCTCCTGGACACAGCAGACCAAAACTGAGGGTCAGAAGCTGAGCTGGCCCTCGGCTGTGTCCCTCTCTTTCCTCTCCTGTTTCCTGGGAAGGTGGACCCCTGTGCCCCCCTCTGCCTGTAGCCACTGCTTCTAGGCTAGAGAATTCAAAATTTTCTGATTGTAAGGTGAGAAAGTGCTCCAGCGGCTGCAGCTGCAGCTTCTTCCACTCAGTCTTTCCGTTGAGGTTTTTTTTCCTGTTCCCCTCTCCCCCCTGGTGTCCTAAACCCTAGAATAGTTTTTTCCCAGGCCATTTCTGCCTGTCCTCTAACTATTTTCCTGAGTGAGGTTAGAGTCTTTTAATAAGCATACTGCCTTTGAGTGTCATCTCAGCCGTCACTGAATCTGTAGTTCATTCTGAGTTTGTCTGAGTGGGATTTCAGGTAGGATGTACATGCTTTATTTATCCATTTACCATGGAAGGCCATTTGGGTTGTTTCCAGCAGGTGTTGTTTTTGTTTTGTTTTGTTTGAGGTTCTGGGACCGGGGATTGAACCTGGGCCCTTGTATGTAGGAATCCAGCACTTAAGCACAAGCCACATTGGCTCCCTGAGTTGGTGGTTTCATTTGTTTGCTTGCTGTTTGCTTTTGTTTTTAGGAGGCAGTGGGGCTGAACCTGGGACCTCCCGCTGGGGAAGCAGGCAGTCAATTGCTTGAGCCACATCAGGTCCTCTGTGTGTAGGCTTTTGAGTAAATACAAGTTTTGTTTTTGTTTTTGTTTTTTTAAAGATTTATTTCTCTCTCCCCCCCTCCACCCCGGTGGTCTGTTCTTTGTGTGTATTTTACTGCGTCTTCTTTGTCTGCTTCTGCTGTTGTCAGCGACATGGGAATCTGTGTTTCTTTTTTTGTTGTTTCGTCATCTTGTTGTGTCAGCTCTCTGCGTGTGCGGCACCATTCCTGGGCAGGCTGCACTTTCTTTCACGCTGGGCGGCTCTCCTTACGGGCACACTCCTTGCACACGCGGGGGACACCCCTATGTGGCAGGGCACTCCTTGCGCGCATCAGCACTGCACATGGGCCACCTCCACACGGGTCAAGGAGGCCCGGGGTTTGAACCGTGGGCCTCCCATGTGGTAGACGGACGCCCTAACCACTGGGTCAAGTCTGTTTCCCAATACAAGTTTTTATTTTCTAGGGTAAGTGAGAGTAAGCGTTCTTTCAGTCTATAGCTTGTCTTTCACTGTCTACTTTTTATTTGCCCAATTATAATACATAATTTTTCCAAACCTACTTAGAATAAAAATTTTTTTAAGGAGGTACTGGGGATTGAACCCACAATGCTCAGTCACTGCTACAACTGCTCCCCACTGAGAGTTGGTCATTCGATTTGTTTGTGTTGTTTTTAGGAGGCACTGGGAGATTGAACCCAGGACCTCATACATGGGAAGCAGGTGCTCAGCCACTTAAACTACATCCCCTCTCGGAATCAGTATTTTACTACTTCAAATGCAATATTGAAAATGTACCACCATATAGTTGCCTTTATTATCCCCCTTTTTTTAAGTTGTAGTTGTCATATGTCTACATACATAGAAAATCTCACCAGATAGTATCATAACTTTTGCTTTTATCAGCATGCATATAAAAGAGAAGAAAATAGTTGATTGTATTAGGTAGTGACATTTCTGTTGCTCTTCCTTCGTTCCTGAATTTTGGATTTCCCTCTACAGTAATTTCTCACTGTCTGAAGAACTCCACTAGTATTTCTTTTAGAGCAGACCTGCTTCTATCAACTTTTTTTTTAATTCATTTTTTTCTTTTTATTTATTTATTTATTTAAAGATACATAGATCATACAAAATATCAAATCTTAATTTTCCTTCACCTGAAAATGCCTTTTTTTCACCTTCATTTCTACAGGCTCTTTTTACTGGATGTATAATTCTTTTTTTTTTCCCACCCAGCAATAAAATATTTGTTTTTTATTTACTCTCCACCACCCTGCCTCATTGTTTGTGCTCACTGTCTGCCCTCTGTGTCCATTTGCTGTGTCCTCTCTGTTTTGTCTTCTCTTTAGGAGGCACCCGCAAACTGAACCCCTGGACCTCCCCTGTGGGAGAGAGGTGCCCAACACCTTGAGCCGTTTGTTGTGTCTCTCAGTGTCTTCTTTCTTTACGTCTCATTATTGTGTCATCTTGTTGCATCAGCTCGCCATGCCTGTCTGTTGCACCAGCACACTGTCTTCCTCGTTTTATCCAGGAGGCACCGGAAACCAAACCTGGGACCCTCCCCATGTGGCAAGCGGGAGCCCAATCACCTGAGCCACATCCACCTCCCACTTGGTTCTTTCTATGCCAAGTAATCTTGGATTGTAATCTGGATACTTTGCATATTATGTGATGAGACTCTGGATCTTGTTTAAATCTTGTAGAGACTGCAGGTATTTTTGTTTTTGTAGGAAATCAGCCTGGGTAGGTTCAGGCTGCAAGTTTTGACTTACATGTTGTTTGCTGTGGTTCATATGTCGGTTGACTTCCAGAGCCTTCGCAGCGCTGTCTGGGTCCCCTGTGTATGCAGCGTCCACATGCGGCCCGACACCTGGGGCAGCATCTGCCCGTAGTTGAGCTCTCCTGACCTTTGGTTTGTTGCTTATGGTCAGATCCACGAACTCATGCACAGCTGTACGGAATCCCTTTCTGCATCTCTGTCCTCTCCACTGTCACCTCCTTCTCCTCTCGTTTCCAGAAGTCCCCTTTCCTTGTCCTCTGAGTAGAAATAGTCTTCCCTCTGTGGTCTCAAGATGGGGTCTGCCTCTGGGCCCGTGTCTTGAGGATGGAGACTAAGGAAAACAAGCAGCACGGATTCCCCCTCGCTCTTTGACTCTTGGTACTGAAGCTCCTCTAGTCAGAGAGGAGCTCCCTGTACCCCCAGAGCTTAAGATGCCAATCTGGTCACGCCATGCTGCTACCACCATCACAGATTGCAGTTGTGGCACTGGGACTTGCCTGAGGAGAGGGCCAAGAAAGACAAAAAAGTAAAAATAACAACAGGGCGTTTTCCCCACCCTCTGTCCTATAAGTTTCCCTTCCCTTCCTCAGACTGTACAGAAAGAGAGGATTTCTCTTGGCGTTCTTTCTGTCTTCACATGAAAGTCAGGCCTCTTTTGTGTTCCGGCTAGGAGATAAAAGGGAAAAATTAAAACCTGGAAACTCAACTTTACATAAGTCACACTTTAATTCTGGAGAGCTGCTCTGTGCATTCTGTTTGGGGGTTTTAGACGCATTCAGCAGAAAGACATGGTGGATGGTGCTTATTCCATTTTAACCAGAAAGAAACCCTGGAATAACCTTTTTTTTTCCCTAAACTTTATTTTGAAATATGTTCAAACCCACAGGACAGTTACAAAAACAATACAAACCTTACACAGAAAGCCCCAACACACCCCTAGCTCCCATTATCCAGGTCGACCAATTTTAACTTCTTGCAGCATTTGCTGTATCTTGCTATCTGTCTAGCCATCTATTCATCTATTTATCAGTCCACTTTCTGAACACGTGAGTATATATGTCACACTCCTGAACACTTAATTCTGCTGCGTACATTTCTTAAGAATAAGAATATTCACTTTCACCCCCCATCTGGTTGCATCATCATCTTTTTGGTGCACCGCCTTGCTGTGCGAGGGCCTGTGCCTCTCTTTGCTGCACTCTCTACGCCAACCTGGGACACCTTTTTTCTTTTTTAACCAGGAGATCCTGAGGATCAAACCTGGGTCCTCCAGTTGGTAAATGGGAGCTCAATTGCTTGAGCCACAGCCACTTCCTGGATATTCACTTATATAACCACTTTAATGGCAGTTATCAAGTTCAAGCAATTTGACATTGATACAAAGCCTACATCTTTATTTCAGTTTTTTCATATGTCCCAGTAGTGTTCTTTTGAACCTTTATTCCCTTGCTAGATCCCCTCCAGGATCATGTATTGCATTTAATTGTCATTACCTTTTTTTTCCCACAAATATTTATTTATTTATTAAGCAGTTTTACTGAGATATATTCACATACCATACGATCTGTCCAAAGTGTATAATCAATGGCTTTTAGTATATTCACAATGTTGTGGATTATCTCTTTAATGTCTCTTTTTTTAAAATTGTAACAGCTATACAGTATAAAATTTTCCATCTCAATCACTCCCGAGCATACCAGTCAGTGGTTTAATCATGTGCAAAATATTGCAGCATCCTTATAACCTTCTATTACTAAAACTTTCCCATATGCTCAAATATAAACCCTATACCCCCTATGCATTTATTCCTAATTTCCCCTGAGCCCTGTCCCTGGCAACCTGTACTCTAATTTATATCTCTGTGAGTTTGCATATTCTCTGATATTTTCTGATATTAACATCCCAAATCTGTAACAATTTCATTTGCTTTGATACCAACTAAACTTCAATAGCATACATAAACTATGTTCCTATACCCCTCTGTCCTCTCACCCTTATGTAGTTCTTGTTAAAAATTACCTATTTTTCAGTTTTATTTTATATATTTAATAATTGAAAATATAAACAATTAAAAGCTAAAAAGAAAACACAGTTGAATAAAAACATACATTTCTCACCAGATATACTGGATACATAGAAATTTTTTAAAATTGTACAATGTTACATAATATATTTGGTTTGTAGTAATACAATCATACAGTATTTGTCCTTTTAAATAAATTACATGTTTATACCTTATGAATCCAGCACCACTGATTTATTATAGCATTTTATGCATTTGCATTTTAGATCCTGTAGGAAGTAGAAAGTGGAGTTACAAACCAAAAATACAATAGTACCGACATTTATATTTACCCATGTCATTACCCTCCCTGGAGAGCTTTATGTCTTCATGCAGCTTCGCCTTTGTCTGTTTTCCTTTCCTTTCAACCTGCAGAAGTCTCCTTAGCATCTCCTGTGGGACTGGTCTCGTGGTGATGAACTTCCTCAGCTGTTGTTTATCTGGGAATGTCTTAATCTTGCCTTCAATTTTGAAAGATGGTTTTGCCAGATACAAAATTCGTGGTTGGCAATTTTTTAAAATATGTCATCCCACTTCTGCCTCACCTCCACGTGTAAGAAAGAAATCTTCTGAAAGAAAATAAGGCTCACCTAATTGTGGAGAAGAAAAGAATTTATTCTCAATCTTGAAAGAAGGGACTCACAACCAGAAAACGTGGTACCCCGAATAAAGGAAAGTGACACAATTTTTTTTTTTAAGATTTAAAAAAAAATATATCTCCCCCCCCACCCCAGTTGTCTGGTCTCTGTGTCCATTTGCTGTGTGTTCTTCTGTGACCGCTTCTATCCTTATCAGTGGCACTGGGAATCTGTGTTTCTTTTTGTTGCGTCATCTTGTCGTGTCAGCTCTCCGTGTGTGCAGCGCTATTCTGGGGCAGGCTGCACTTTCTTTCGCACTGGGCAGTTCTCCTTACATGGCGCACTCCTTGCACGTGGGGCTCCCCTACGCGGGGGACACCCCTGCATGGCAGGGCACTCCTTGCATGCATCAGCACTGCTCCTGGGCCAGCTCCACACGGGTCAAGGAGGCCCAGGGTTTGAATTGTGGACCTCCCGTGTGGTAGGCAGATGACCTATCCATTGGGCCAAGTCCACTTCCCAAGTGACACAATTTATACCCCTAAGCCTAGTACGCAAGCTGTCCTCTCTTTCTCTGTAGATTGGCTATGTCAGAGGTTATAGCCTATCTGAGAGGTTTAACTTTCCCCCCAAGTCCCCCAGTTTTTAAAAAGCAGTTTCTCCCATCACATTCCAACCCGTTTGTCTTTTACCTGCTCCTTTTGCCAAATAAGGAATGGAATTTAGTGTTGAATTGGTATTGACTTAACTCTTTCTTGTGCATCCTTTTTACTGGCTTGAGCTGGTTTCCTTTGTTCCTGCTTAACCCGGGAGTGGGAGACTAGGGCAGTAGGCTTCCAGGTTACATTAATTAATATTTTTTCTCCCTGCTTTATATTACCTTTATGTGAAAACTAACTGAACCTGTCTCTTATACATGGTTTCTAAGAGCAGTTAACACTTAATCTTCCTGAGGCTCCCTTGAACGTGACACAGTGCTTCTCTCTTTCAGCATTCAGAATTCTTTCTTTGGCTTTCAACAGTTTGATTGTAATATGCCATGGCATGGGTCTATTTGGATTTTTCCTGTTTGTAGTTTGTTGAGCATCATAAATGTGTATATTTATGTCTTTCATTTAATTTGGGAAAGTTTTCAGCCATTGTTTCCTTGAATCTTCTCTCTACCCCTTTCTTTCTTCTCCTGGGACTCCCACAAAGCATATATAGGCACGTTTGATGTCCTACAGGTTCCTCGGGCTCTGTTCACTTTTCTTCCTTTTTTAAAGATTTACTTATTTGTCTCTCCCCACCCCATTTGCTGTGTCTGCTTGTTGGGTACTGGTCTTTTCAGGAGGCATCCCTCCAAGGTGGGCGGGAGGGGCCTAATCACGGAACCACCTCCACTCTCTTCATTCTTTCTTCTCTGAACCACCTCCACTCCCGTCATTCTTTCTTCTCTCGGCTCTTCAGACTGGACGACTTCAAATGTCTTACCTTCAAGTTCTCCGATTTTTTTTCTTCTGCCAGCTTCAGTCTGCTGTTGAAGTCTTCTAGGGAATTTTAATTTGTTACTTTGGTCTTCAGCTCTGTTTGGTTCCTTCATAATTTCTGTTCTTTATGATGTCCCTTGGTGTTCATCTATCATTTTCCTCATTTCTTTGCATTCTTTGTCTATGCTTTCTCTAGCTCTTTAAGCACATATAGGACCATTGTTTAAAATTCTTTGTCTAGTATGTCCTAGTTCTGGTCCTCCTAGTGGATGGTTTCTAATGCTTTAATCTTCTCTTTGGCCTGGGCCGTTCACTTCCCGTTTCTTTGTGTGTTTTGTAATCTTTTGTTGAAACCTGGATATTTTTTATTTTAATGTGTAATTACAGAAATTTAGACTCTGGGGCCTCTGTTGCTTAACTTTGTATCCAGCTAGTGTTATGGCTGAGTTTTCCTTGAATGCTGGGAGCTAACAACAAAAGAAAATAAAAAGAAAGCACCTTTGCATATTGATCTGTGCTAATGCTTCAGGACTTATCCGTACAGTGAGTTATATGAGAATAGCTCCAGGCTAAAACTGAGGAGCCTCACTAATTCTTTCTGTGTGTCCCCCATTTACAGGTTTCAAATGTCCCCTCTACCCTAGGAAACAGTTTTCTTACAGTCATGTCCTTATGCCAGCGATCGCTTGCCCCAGGCAGCAGACTTGACTGCTTCCCCACCGCTCCTGTAGGGCCTTCTACCCACACCCGGGGCAAATCTGGGATGGCGAGTCCCTTAGGCCACCACCAGACAGGTGCTCCTGGAACCAGAGGGGAGCAGGGACCTGCACTGGAGGAAGGCTGGCTCTGCTCTGACCAGTGAGGGGTGGGAAGAAAGGTCCTACTGCTCTATGAAGCTGCCATCTTGAATTGGCATTCACCTTTTACTGCAGTCCTTTAACGATTCTGGAGTTGTTGTTTTCTTTTCCCAGGAGGTACCAGGGATTGAACCCAGGACCTTGTACATGGGAAGCAGGTGCTTACCCATTGAGCTATATCTGCTCTGCTGCTTTCTGGAGTTTTGGTTTTTTTTTTTAATTTTTATTTTTTATTTATTTTTTGTTGTTATTGTTTTCTGAAGTTTTGAGAAAGATGTTTTGTAGGTTCTTACTGGTTGTTCAAAGCTGGGCCAATATCCCTTTTATGCTGTTAATTATTTGCAAAAGATAGTGGGCTGCAACTTAGAGATGAGCCTTTGGAGAGACTTTAGAGGACTTCTGCTCAGGGCTTTATTGTGCAGGCAGGAAGGCTGCCTATAACCTTTGCCTTGCTGTGCTCTTCTCCAGGCCTCAGGACCCTGGAGCAGGGGCGCTGCCGCTCCTGGGCGTCCTGCTCTCAGCTCCGCCATGGCAGCCCCGGATGTGAGTGTCCACATGGAAGAGGTGGTGGTGGTGACGACGCCTGACACTGCAGTGGATGGCAGCGGCGTGGAGGAAGTGAAGACCGTGCTGGTGACAACCAACCTGACGCCTCATGGGTAAGGGCTGGGCAGGGCTGGCGCCACAGGTGGGGGGCCTGTTCTAAAATTGGTCTCCAGTGTCTGCGTAAGTAGGGTGGGGTGCGGCGGGTGTCCCTCCTTGGTGTGGCTGTCATTATAGGTGTAGGGGTAAACTCTAGAGCTTGTACTTCGGCTTAAACCTGTTCTTAAACCTGTTCTGAAACTGGACTCCAGGGTCTCTGAAAGTAGAGTGTGGAGAGCAGTGTAGAAACACCACGCCTGCAGAGAAGGCGCAGCCTCAAACATGTTGCTGCACTCCATCTTGTGCCTTTTTCCTGCATCAGTGTGGCCATGTGGTTTTCATTTCATTTACATCTTTTGATGAGATGGAACATTAGGGACAATTGTTTTTTCAAAAGTGAAGTTGAAGAACCATTGATTTTCTTGATATTACTCAAGACAACTTGGAGAATGGTTTTCCTAATCTCCTATGGTAGGAGTCCAAAAAACACTAGTTGGCAAAAAGCCAATATTTACTTTGTTTGGCCAAATTGATAGTTTCCTTTTGCTGTCCTCAGGGGCCACCTGGGCTCTACTATCCTGCTTAACTAGAGGGACACAGTTCCTTGGGGATGGGGATGAGGACAGGTTTTCCTATCAGCCTGATACTGTTATTAGTTTTCAAACTTACAGGACAGTTGCCAAAATAATACAAACCCCATAAGAGAATTCCAGCATACCTCCCACTCCCCAAGATACCCAGATCCACCAATTTCAGTATTTTCCCTCTTTGCTGTATCATTTTTTCTGTTATCTATCATCTATCTACCTACCTATCTATATTTAACATTTGAGAGCAGGAGACACATCATATTCCTTGAACACATAATACTTACCATTCCTATGAGCAAGGATATTCACTTATGTAATCACCTAAGTACAGTTATCAAGTTCAAGAAATTTAATTTTGATATGAAACTTACTTTCCATACTCCTATTTTTTATGTCCCAATAATGTCCTTTTGAGCCTTTTCTCCTACATTCTTTTTTCTTTTAAGATTTATTTTTTATTTATTTCTCTCCCCTTCTCTGCCACTCCCAGTTGTCTGCTCTCTGCGTCCATTGCTGTATGTTCTGTGTCTGCTTGTGTTCTTGTCAGCAGCACCCAGAATCTGTGTCTTTTTGTTGCGTCATCTTGCTGAGTCAGCTCTCCGTGTGTGTGGTGCCTGCCACTCCTGGGCAGGCTGCACTTTTTTCGCGTGGGGCGGCTCTCCTTACGGGGTGCACTCCTTGTGCGTGGCGCTCCCCTACACGGGGGACACCCCTGCGTGGCACGGCGCGCACTCAGCACTGCATGTGGGCCAGATCATCACATGGGTCAGGAGGCCCTGGGTTTGAACCTTGGAACTCCCGTGTGGTAGGCGGATGCCCTGTCCATTGGGCCAAATTCACTTCCCCCTCCTACGTTCTTAAATCCCATCCAGTGTCAGGTATTGCATTTGTCATTGTCCCTTTAGTTTTGTTTTTTTTTTTCAGTTGTGGAATTATGTGTTTATTAACATATGTACCACATACATCTTTCCATCCCAACCTCTCCCAAGCACACCATACAGTGGGTTTCATCATTTTCACACTGTTGCAGTACCCTCGCCGCCATCCACTGCTGGAACTTTCCCTATACCCTAGACAGAAATCCTACAATTATTTTGCATTAACTGCCAATTTCCCCTGCCCCTCGCCCCTGGTAACCTGTACTCTACTTCCTGTCTCTGTGAGTTTGCACATTCTCTACAAACTTTGTGGTTACCATAGGGCTTAAATGTAACATCCTAAATCTCTAACAATCTCATGTGATTTAATACAAACTTAACAACTATAATCATAAACATAAACTGTGGTCCTATATCCCTCATTCCCCCACTTTCATGTAGTTCTTGTCACAAATTACATATTTATACATGGAGTTCAAACCATTGGTATATCATTTCATCTTATACATTTGTCTTTTAGACCCTATAGAAAGTGAAAAGTGGAGTTACAAATTAAAAATGCAATAGTGCTGATATTTCTCTTTACGCATGTCATTACCCTCCCTGGAGATCTTCATTTTTTTATGTGGCTTTGATCTGTTGTCTCTTGTCCTTTCCTTTCAGCCTGCAGACTCTCTTCAGCATCTCCTGTAGGGTTGGTCTAGTGGTGACAAACTCCCTCAGCTTTTGTTTATCTATAGATCTCTTATTTCCTCCCTCATTTTTGAAAGACAGTTTTGTCAGATTCAGAATTCTTGGTTGGCATTTTTTTACTTTTAGCACTTGCAGTATATTTTCTCACTACCTTCTTGCCTCAAGGGTTTCTGATGAGAAATCAGCATTTAATCTTGTGGTTCCCTTGTACATACGTTGCTTCTCTCATGTTTTCAGAATTCTCTTTATCTTTGGCATTTGTCAGTTTGATTATAATATGCCGTGGCGTGAATCTCTTTGGTTTCCTCCTGTTTGGAGTTCATTAAGCATCTTTGATTTTTGTTGTTTATTAAATTTGGGAAATTTTTAGCCATTATTTCCTTGATAGTCTTTCTCTCTCCTCCTTCTGGGTCCCCCACAGTGCGTATACTGGTATGCTGAAGACGTCCCTCAGCTTCCTCAGGCTCTGTCACTTTTTTTCTTTTCCTCTCTGCTCACTGATGGTTTCTTCTGTCAGCTCCAGTCTGCTGTTGAATTCCTCTGGGGAACTCAGCTCCAGTCTTCAGCTCTGTTTGGTTCCCTTTCATAATTTCCGTCTCTGTTGATAGTCTGTTTGTGTTCATCTATCATTTCTCTGGTTTCCTTTAGTTTTTTGGTCTATGTTTTCTTTAGCTCTTGGAGCATATTTAGGACCACTTTTAAAAGTTTTTGGTATGCCCAGATCTGGTCCTCCATGTTGCTTTAATCTTCTCCTTTGCTTGGGCCATCACTTACTGTTTCTTTGTATGTCATGTAATCTTTGTTGAAACCTAGACATTTTTATATTTAATGTGTTATCACTGGGATTTAGACCCTGTGACCTCTGTTCCTTCAGTTGGTATCCAGCTAGTATAGGAGCTAACAAAAAAAGGGAAAAAACTCTCTCGGCCTTTGCAGATTGACCTGAGTGCTGTCCTTCAGGCTTATCCTTACCTGGATTTAGAGAATAGCTGCAGGCCCTGCCTGTTGTCTTGGGCTAGTGTGTGTGGCCCTAGGAATTCCCCCGTTTCCATGGAAACAAATGTTGCCTCTTTCCTAGGAAACAGCTGCCTCATGGTCCGGGCACTGCACTGCGTGTCCTCCAGGCAGCAGGCCCTTGCCCTGGCAGCACGACTTGCCTGCCCCGCCGCTGCATCCCCTAGGAGAGCTCCATGAGCTACCTTCTACGTGCAGCGAGGCTGGGACATGTCAGCCCTCAGGCCACCGCAGACAAACGGGCTGCAGGCTCCCAGCCTGTGCATGAGGGTTTCTCTGTTCCTTTTGGAACTAGGAGCGCAGACAGTGAGAGGAGGGGGCTGCTGGGGTATCAGGGGTTTCTGACTCTTTTTTTTTTTTTTTAATTATTTATTTATTTTTAAAAATTACATTAAAAAAATATGAGGTCCCATTCAACCCCACCGCCCCCACCCCCCACTCCCACCACAGCAACACTCTCTCCCATCATTGTGACACATCCATTGCACCTGGTAAGTACATCTCTGAGCATCACTGCACCCCTAGTCAGTGGTCCACATTATAGCCCACACTCTCCCACGTTCCATCCAGTGGGCCCTGGGGGGATCTACAGTGTCCCGTAATTGTCCGTGAAGCACCACCCAGGACATCTCCTCGTCCTGAAAACGCCTCCACATCTCATCTCTTCCTCCCATTCCCCAAACCCAGCAGCCACCATGGCTACCCTTCCCACACCCATTCCACATTTTCTCTGTGGACATTGGATTGGTTGTGTCCATTGCACATTTATGTCAAGAGGAGGCTTAGATTCCACATGGATACAGGATGCACTCCTCCTGCTTTCAGTTGTAGACACTCTAGGCTCCATGGTGTGGTGGTTGACCTTCTTCAACTCGATGTTAGCTGAGTGGGGTAAGTCCAATAAATCAAAGTGTAGGAGCTGAAGTCTGTTGAGGCTCTGGGCCTGGGTGTCATATTATCAGTCCAGAGATTCAAATCCCCTAAATGTATCTAAAACCCCAGCACCAACTACAATTCCATTAAAGTAGCATGCAAGTCTTGTGAAAAGAGATCCCCTCTGAGTCCAATTCCATCACGCAGAAACACCAGCTCCAAAGTAGGGCCATCTGCCATGGCAGTGAACCCCATCTGCCATGATCATAGAACGCGTGGGTCTCTTTATTCCTCAAAAGAACCAATACCTGGGGTTGTATCTACTTTATCTGTCTCTCAGACTCTGCTCAGTTGTGCATAAGGGCATTCCTTCTGACAACCTCCAGACTCTTTTTTAGAGACTCATAGCCTTATATTCTCATTTCTCCTTTCCATTTCCCCCTTACATTAGGTCAAACAGCATTTTGAAGTCATGTTATTATATGTAGACAGGGATATTCTGCTGATCCGTGTTGAACCTTTAATTCAAGGTCCTTTTCTAGTTGCATCTTCAGCTGATATGTGATAGTGATTTCTCGGTGCCAGGGAGGCTCATCCCCGGGTGTCATGTCCCACGCTGGGGGGACTGCACTGCATTTACATGCTGAGTTTGGCTGTGAGAGTGGCTACATTTGAGTAACATGAAGGCTGGTTTCTGACTCTTTTATTTACTTATTTATTCATTCTTTTTATTTGTTTCCTACCTATTTTATTTTTTATTTTCTATTTTTTTGTCTTTTTATTTTTAATGTTATATTAAAAAAGTTTGAGGTCCCCATATACCTCCCACCCCCCTCGTACCTATTTTAAATGGCCTTTTTCTTGATTCAGTGCTTGCCCTGTTACTGCAATATTATAACTCTTTTCTGAAACTTTTGGAAAAAATGTTTCTCCTACTTCTTGCTGGTTGTTCAAAGCTTCTTAGTGAGGAGGAACCTGGAAGTGTCCCGCTGCGTTTTCTTGACCCGATGTGGCCTGCCATCCTGGCCTTTGCAGTGTCCTGGGTTTTGTATGTTAGAGCTGATCTCAGCGTGTCGCTGTGGCCAGTTGGCTTTCTTGATGCTTGACAGAGAATTTTCGAGAGGAAGGTACCGGACTGGGGGCCAGATGGAGCCACTGGTTCCACTTGCCCACGTAGGCAGGATGATGGCGTTTGCGTTCATTTACAGTCCTGGGTCGAGACAGCCTTCCAGGACCTGCTGGGGTTCGGGCGTTTATCCCCTCTGCAGTGGAAAGCCCTGTAAGGGAGTTCAACTGCATCTGATGTTACCTTCCTGCGACTGTGTTGGGGTGAGACAGGAACAGAACTGGATGTGGTGGCAAATGGATCAGGAGCACAGTTTTGAGCCCATTTAATTTGCAGAGCGGCACCCAGGTAGAGACAGCAAGCAGCACCCAGATGCAGGCACCTTTGGTAGGAGGTCTGTGCTGGAGAGACGTTGGGTGTCGTCCATGAGAGGCCCTGGCCGAGCCCCAGGTTGCTGCCAAGAGGACTGAGAAGGGAAGAGGAAATCTGTGCTCTCTGCTGAGAATGAGCGTTGCCTGTGGAGGGCGGGGCTGGGGTCTGCAGCCAGCCCTGGAGGAGGACAGCCACCCCGCCTCAGGAGGCGGGGAGGGCATGGGGCATGGACAGTGTTGGGAGAGTGGGGTGAGCGTGGGTGGCCAGACCTGGATGTCCCCCCACCACCAGTCTCCAGGGCTGTGCTCTGCGCTCGCTCTGCTGGGGGTCTGGGGCAGGCCTGCCTCGTGCTCTGAGGGCTCTCCGCATGAACTGGGGCAGGGTCTCTGGGCTGTTCATTCCCTAGCTTCAAGCCAGGTCTCCTTGCTGTAGCCCCCCTTCTTTCCTGCTCCCAAAGGTAGCTGGAGACCCCAGGTCCCTGGGTTTGGGGATTTGAGGTCTGAATCTGGTTGGTGGTCCTCTCATTCCACTGGCAGCCTGAGCCTCCGCTTTCTTGTCTGCACCTTTAGGCCGTCCCTCTGACCGCCCTCAGCTTCCAAAGGGTGCTGCCCGCAGGCCCCCTCCTGCCTGTGCCCCTTAGAGACTAAACTCCTCCACGTGGTTTTAATGAGATGTCACAAGGGGCAAAACGAGATGTTTATGTTTGATTTGCTACTTTAAAATTATAACTATTATAAAAATATTTATATGCATGATAGCAAATGAGAGAACACTGACGAGCAGAAATGGAGGGCTATGTCCCTGTACCCAGAGGTGATCGCTGCTGATGCTTTAGAACGTCCTTCTGGGTGGTTTCTGTCTAGAGGGGCACAGGAATGATTTCTTCAAACGTTTTTGTTATCATATGTAGCACACGCATAGGACCATGCTTCAGGTGTAAATAAGTTCTCATGAAGCACACACAGAACATTTCTAGCACCCCAGAAATATCTCACATGCCCCTTCCCAAAACACCAATATCTACTTTTTATAACCAAAAGGAGCTCATTCCATCCTGTACCTGCTGTTTTGTATTCTGTTTTTTTTTTGTTTTGTTTCATTTAATGATCTCCATCTTTTCACGTTGATAAATTTTCATCTCTTCATTCTCCATTCATCATCAAACTGCTCCTGGTCTCCAAATGCTTTTTACAGCCAGTTTGTCACACCTGGGCGAGTTGCATCTGGTTGTTAAGCCCTTAGTCTCTAATTTAGAGAAGTCTCAAGATTGGGTTGGTGGTCTTGCAGCTGCTGATGGGGGTCACGGGTCGCTGCTCCCTCAGCCACTGTCGGGGTACGTGGGGCCGAGGGGCTGCTTCCTTAGTCGCACAGTGCAGGAGCACAAGGCAGCGTGCGCCTTGTCCACGAGGCTCCTGACGGGGGCCGCAGCCCGCGCTCCTCCACACCACCCTCGTTCGAGACCCCCACACATCCAAGAGAAGGCACAGGAACGCCAAGGAGACTGTCGTTACCCATTTGAGATTTGTAGATTTCAGTGTTTAAATACAATTTTGTTATAAATCAAAGAGGTCCCAGTAACAAACATCTCCTGGAACCTTCTCCAGTCTGTGTTTGTGGACGTGCTGTATGGCAGTCTTGTCCACTGGTGGCTGGACGGCCTGAGTGCTCCAAAGAGCAGCAGCATCAGGGACACGGCTCCCGGGAGCCCAGGTGGCCTTAACTTTGCCTCGTCATTATTATAAAGGCAGCTTTTGTGATCCGTTTATTCTGTTAGCATTAAATATGAGTTGTTTTCCCAGGACGTTGAGTTTGCTGACACTTCTAGGAGTAACATCACTCTGTTTTAAGAACTGCAGCAACAATCTAAGTGAGAGACAGAGTAGTGGCCAAGTCCCTGCCTGCCCTGTTTCCTTGTCGGTTATCTTTTACTTACTAAATTACGGTAAAGTCCATATAACATGAAACATACCATTCCAAAGTGTACAAATCAGGGCGCGAAGCCCATTCCCAGTGCAGCCCCCCTGCATCAGCCCAAGGGGACCATGTGTCTTCTGCAGCCCCTCCCGGCTCTCCTCCCCGCCCCTGGCAACCACTAAGCTGCTTCCTCCCCCTGGCTTCACCTTTGCTGTTATTTTGTCAGTTACCTACCACTGCATCGGTGACCACCCCAGACCCTAATGGCTTGAGACCGCTGTCCTGTGCATCTGGCCTGGCTTGACTGACCTCTGCTGCCAGCTGAGGCCTTGCCACACGGTGGGGTCAGACAGGCTGGTTGGTGAAGGTGACCCCAATGAGATGTGCACCCCTGCCCCCCGAGGTTTCCCTCCCTTCTCCTGTCCCATTGGTCAAGACCCACACATGCCGGGCGTGGATCCTGGTAATACGAATGCGCCGTGATATATCCCACCTTACCCTCCCAAGCACCGTCCAGCGATGCCAGTCACCTTCCTGTCACATCCCCAACACCGTGCCTCCATCACCACCTCCCGTGGCCTCCACTTTGATGTGGAGGCTCTACCTCTTGATGGCAAGAACTACAAAATATTGTGACTGTTTCTGCAGTCCACAACCTGTCATTTGGCACAATCATTATATTCTTCCCACCTACAAAACCTGCTCAGCCTCATCCTGGGGCTCCAGGCCTCGCCTGGCTGTGGCACCAGGCTTCCCGTGTACGACTTCAGGTCTGCGTCCGGCCTGCACCCCGTGGGGGCCTCTTGGATTAGCACCTCCCGATCCTGAGACCCATGGACTGAACAACTGACCCCACCCCCACAGTGGCGGCGTGATGGTGGGGGCAGGCTGCTGTGGGCCAGAGCCCTTAGGGTCCCTGGGTTCCTGTCAGCCTTTGGGTCTAGCTAGGCTTTGCCTTAAAGCATTCTGGGCCTGTCGGGGGTCTTCCAGCCACAGTGCTGGGGGGACTTACGCCTGGACTCTGGCCAGCTGAGAGACTGGTGAGCAAGACGTTGAATCTCCTGCGTCCCCACAGGATTCTGTCTTCACCAGCGTAGCTCTTTAGCTCATCTTCCTCTCCCCTACCTTAGCATCTGCAACTAGAAGAAGCCAGTTGGCACTTAGCATTCTGCCTGAAGTTTTCTTTTGTGAGATCCACAAATTCATTAGGTATGGTTCCTCCTCTTTCCAGCTGTGGCCCCCACAGAGCCCGGTGGCCCCTTTCTAACCTGCTCTCTTCAGCCATCCCTCTCCCCTGGGCTCTGCTAACGGTTTCTCTTCACTTACGATCCTTTGCCTCTTCCCCTGTCCCAAGGCCAGAGCTGCTTGCTTTTGGGTTGCGACAGCAGCACCTACTTCTGTGCAGCTTCTGCACCAATTACATCTTAACTGCACAACAGACCACCACAAAATAGCAGTCTAGAGCTTCCAGGCTCGTGTGGGGTGGTGGGCGGCTGTGCTGGTGGGGGCCTAGCCTGGTGCTCTAGGATGGCCTCTCTCACCGTGGTCTTGGCCAACGTGGCTAGAGCCTCCTGCCAGGAGCCCTGCTGGGTGTCCTCGTGGTGGATGGTGCAGCAGGAGTGGGAGCTGGTGGGGCCCGGCTGTGTCCTGTCGGTCCGAGCAAGTCACAGACAGGAAAATGCCCACCCCTCCACACCCACCCCCATCCAGATGGAAGGCCACACACAGGGCCGGGTGATTCTCCTACAGGCTGTTACCAGTTGCTAAAGAACTGCTCTCCCTGGCTGGTCATTTATGGAGGAAAGGAAGTCTTCGTGGCGTCCTCCATTGGAGAAGAAAAACCTTTTATAGCTAAGACAGTTATTCCGAAGGACCTAAAGATACTCTTCTTTTTGTGTGGGAAGTTTTTACGTATTACCCTACTGGTTAGAAGTTGAGATTTACTCCTCCTATGTGCTTTAAAAATCTGGGGGAGTAGAAGCTAGGTAATTACTTTGTAGGCATGGAATGTCTCTTCTTGCTGGAAGTTGGGGAGAAACGTGGGAGCATTCTCCACTTGTGACAGCCTGGGAGGGCCACCTCCCGCCCACAGCCTCGCCATGGCAACAGGGTGCCTCGTGGCTCAGGCTGAGAGGAGGAGTGTAGCTTTTTGTAGTTAACCAGCGTCTGCACAAATATTTGTGTTAAGTGAAGTGGAAGTTTTTCAAATGAAGTTTGAACTGCAAATTCCAGTCAATTAGCTTCTCTACCAGGGGTTGTGGAGGAAACACCACACGACCCTCCCCTACAGGCTTCCCTTTTGCATAGTCTCCCTCTATGGTCAGATTTCATGGAACACCTGCCAAGAGTGGAGCCCGTGGGCAGCAGGAGGGCAGTGGTGGGGTAGGCTTAGCCCGCTCGTGGGTGCCTGGACCAGCCCTCTGGTCTGGGGAAATGCAGTGCCCCGTGGACGAAGAGGAGGGACGCTGCCTCCTCTCGCTGCCTCTGGCCTGCTGAGAGCAGGCTTCTCTGTGGTCAGGACCTCTGCATCCTGCCTGCCGCTCTGTGACGGGCACATCTTCCTGCCTTGTCACTGTCCCCTCTGCTAGGGCTGAAAGGCACACTGGCCCGTCGGAGCCTGTGCAGCCTCCTTGCAGTCCTGCGGTTCTTCGTCCTTCCTGCTCCTGGCGCTGTTGTAGGCGAGCCCCTTGCCCTTCCTGGGCAGCCTCCATCTGCGCCAGGGTTGCTTTGTCTGTGGAGTTGCTCCTAGAAGGGGGGCTATTGGGCCAGAGGTGCCGAGCCCCCAATGAGTGGCCCCCTCACGGTTCCCACCACATTGGGCGCCTGCCTCCCTGAGCCCGCCCATCGGGTCTGCTTCCTCCTCTTCCTCCTGGCTGTGGCCTCCTGCCAGCCCTCGGGCCTCAGACAGGCCTTGTGGGTTCTGCTGCATTTGGTTGTCACCGCCTCCCCTTTTCTCCAAGTTACCTGGGCAAGGCCTTTGCACGTGTTCCATGCGGTGGTTTGTTGTGCGGTTGTTTGTTGTGCGGTGGTTTGTTGGTGTGGTGGTTTGTTGGTGCGTAAGTGGGAGCCCTTTGTGGAATTCAAGGAAATTAACTGTTTTCTTTCTTAGAGAACTTCCAGGTTCTCTTTTCCAGAAAAATTGTTTGTGTTCTTTACCCAAACCCAGCAAGATTTTAATTATTTTTAGGCAACTTTATCAGTCTTTTTTATTTCTGGGTTTTGTGCCATATAAGAAAAACTTTCACCACTTTGAGATTAGTAAAAAAAAAAAATTTTTTTTTCCTTTTTATGAAGGCCTAATGGTTTTCCCTTTCATTTACACTTTGATTCACCTGTAATTCGTTTTGGTATGAGGTAAGACTGGGCCACGGATGGCTTTCTTCTTTCTAACATTGTATATTTTCTGAGAGTTTCTATAACCATTTGGAATCATTACAGTAAGGAAAAATAACTTCATTAAAGCAGCCTCGGGGGTTGGTAGACTCCAGCTCCAGTATCAACTGCGCCCACTAGCTTGCCGCGCTGGCTTCCTGGGTCTTGGGAAGGAGCTCAGCGCGCGGCCCTTCTGCCTGCGTCTCTGGCCATTGGGTTTTCCCGGGAAGGTGGCTGATGAGCCAGCGAGGAGCAGGAGGCCGGCAGAGGGCTCGGCCGTGCCAGTGCTGAGGCACCTGCCCTCTTTCTCTCACATGCTCACAGGGGTGACCTGACGGAAGACAACATGGAGACGGAAAACGCAGCGGCCGCTGCTGCAGCAGCCTTCACAGCCTCCTCGCAGCTCAAGGAAGCCGTCTTGGGTAGGAAGCTGCCTTCTCACGTCGCGCCTGGCGGGCGCAGGCCTCACTTGGAGGCCTTTCTTCCTCCCTGCTGAGGCTGCTGGTGGCCGGGAAAGGGTGGCAGGGGCCCCAGGGCCCGCCTCTGTCCCCACGGCCGGGTGGCGAGGGGCCCCTCAGTGTGCAGCCCCGTCCTGTTCTGGACCCTGGACTCTCAGCTCTCCCTGTAGCCACTGTTCTGCTGGCCTTCCCACCGTCCCTCAGTGAGTGCTGCAGAGATGCTCGGTAGAGCCTCTGCTCTTGTTCTACTGCCCAGGGTGAAAGGACAAGACCCTTTGAGCATTAAAAATAAACTCCCTGTAATTGTGCAAGTGAAACTTTATTTCCTTAAGTGGCTCAGCAATTGAACCATATATTTTTTTAACTGTTTTTTGGTAAAGATTTATTTTATTTACTGGTTTCTCCCCCCTCATTGTACTCACTGTCTACTCTTCTTTTTTTAGGAGGCACCAGGAATTGAACCCAGGGCCTCCCATGTGGGCAGGAGGTACCTAATTGCTTGAGCCACTTCCGCTCCCCCCCCCCAGTTGAACCATATTTTAATGGAATTATACTGATTTTACTGTGGTATTGTGAGATCATTTTGTGAACGGACCTGAAAATCTGACCAGGGACTAGTGGGAACGTAGCTCCTTGACAGCGGCTCTGGGAAGCGAGTTCTGCCTTGGTCCCATCTCAGCGCCTTCCTGTCTGTCTGGTTTCCGAGTTGATCACTTTAGAGAGGTTGTAACTGGTTTTCCTCTCCTGCCCTCTCCCCATCCATGCACCTTGTGAGAAGTGAAGATGGCTGAAGAGGAGGAGAACCTGGAGGCTGAAATTGTGTACCCCATCACCTGTGGAGACAGCCGAGCCAACCTGATCTGGAGAAAGTTTGTGTGTCCTGGCATCAATGTGAAGTGTGTTCAGGTGAGGACGCACACGTATTCAGCGCAAACGCACATGCCAGGGCCGTGGGCAGGGGAGGCGTCCCAGGTGGCACTCCCGCCCTGTGAAGCAGCCAGTCCCCGGTCCCCAGAGGAGCGGGGCCAGAGCGCTGTGCGGGCTGAGGAGGCAGAAAGCCTGCAGGCTTGTTTGGGTCAGGACCGGAGCAAGCGGGATTGGGGGGGGACCATGACAGGGACATGGGGGCACCGGAGCAGGGGCGTGTGGGGTGGGGGGCGACCAGTTGGGGGAATGGGGAAGACCAGGACAGGGGGCCGTGGGGGCACCAGAGTGGGGGGCGTGAGATGGAGGGGACTGGAACGGGAGGCATGGGGGGGACCGGAGCAGGGGGCGTGGGATGGGGGGACTGGAGCAGGGGGCGCGGGGTGGGGGACTGTGGCTCACGTGCAGGAGACAGCTAAAAATGCCAGTGAAAATGTTTCTCTGAAGCGTCTTCCAGAGGCCTCCATACGCTGGCTTGAAGGGCGGAAGCACCCAGGAGCAGAGGGCCCAGAGCCTCTGTGACCGGGCTGAGCTCAAGCCTTGGTTTCCTCAGCCCAGGGCTCTCCTGAGCCTCCACAAGACGGGGCCTCCCCAGGGCCAGGCCTTGGGCGTGGGGGTGAGACTGTGGTAACACACCCCCAGCTCAGCCGGCCAGGGCTGGAACCTCTCCATGCCGGCCGTGTGGTCTGAAGCCTCCAGCTGAGAATTTAGTGGTAAATGTGTCCTGACAGGCAGTTAGGCCCCGGGCATCTGAGAGAAGCAAATGAAAATCCTTTTTGGAGGAACTAGTTTTTATCCCAGCAGAGAAAAAAAAGCTGTAAAAGGCAGTTATTTGGGCAGCCTGTGAAATTTGAGTATGGACCATGGATTAGATAATGGTGCTTTAGTGGTAACTCCCTGGTTTTGAGAACTGTACTCTGGTTATATAAAAGAACCGTGTTCTTAGAAAAGACACATGAAGTACTTAGGGGCAAAGGGGGCCTCTACACAGTAAAGAAAAAAGTGGTGTGCACTGGCGGAGGGGTCGTGGGAGAGCACGTGAGCCTTCCTTATACGGTTTTTGCAGTTACCCTTTAAGTTTGAAATATATCACAATAAAAACTTACCAAGAAAAATGAAAAAGCAATTTATTCTAGATGGTACCATAATGGAACTGCTGAATGACAGAGTCAAAGAAGATCCTGAAAGAGGAGAGGGAGAGAGTTGGGTGCCTTGGAGCAAGAGCCCAGCAGCAGCCGATCTCCAGGGAAGTGGAAACCAGAGACAGGCGGAGCCGGGCGGCCCCGGAGAGAGTGACTGTGCACAGCCACGTCACCTCTAGAGTCAGGCTGAGATCAAGACATTTCTAGACAAAAACTGAGTGTGCTACCAGCAAATTGTCATTAAAGGGCAGAGGGAAAGTGATTCTAGTTTTGAGATGTAAGAAGGCATGAAGAAAGTGGGAACTATGAGGGTGACGCTGAAGAGGACTGACTCCTAACACAATAGTGCTGTCCTCGAGGGGGTTAGAAAGAGCAAAAGACACAGACCAGACGGCAGCCGAGCAGGGGCCTCGGGAGGAGTCACGTTAACCTTGGACTCTGCTGATTTGCATGAGCAGATCCACAACTTCTGAGAGCAGAGGAAAATGTGGAGCATGAATGATAGTCTGTCTAGGTGGATACAGGAAGGAAAGAAACCAAGCTCAGGAAAGGTGTGACCAGCGGGACAAAAGCAGGTGTGCGGGCAGGAGACCAGGGTTCCAGGGAGGGGCTCGGCCAGGTGGTGGCTGAGAGGGGACAGAGGCGGTCTTCTGTGATGTATGAAGAAGGGGATGTTGGGGGCTATGCCCCTGCCAGCTTGGCGAGGCCGGGGGCCTTGTGGACGCTGCCTGGCTGGCTCCTGGCTGACGTCCCCAGAGTCAGCTGGGCACAGTGGGTGGAGTGACTTCCTGGATTCTAGGTCCTCGCCGGTGACCAGGGGGTGAGGGGAGAAAGTACGCAGGCACTCAGGGGCTTAGGAAAATGGCATTTGCGTGAGTGAGTCGGCTCCTTTGGGGTGGGACATGAGCTGAGGCACTGTGTGCTCTGGAGGCGGAACTCACCACCCACAGGAGGGTCTGGACAGAGGCAGCTGAGCCGGAGCTTCCCTGTGTGGGTGGAGGGTGCCTTGTGTTCCTCAGGCCCCTGTGAGCTGCAGAGCAGCCTGCAAAGCGCCCCAGGCCTGGGGCGTCCCCTGGCCCCACCACAAGTCAGGCGGCAGTCCTCAGGCAGGAGCCACTCCTTGCGCCTTATCTGTCCGGCCTGTTACTGTTTGCTGTCTGAGCAAACAGTTTTCTGTCAGTTCTCTGGTTGCAGTCACTGTTGAGCAGGATTGAGCAGGATGGCGATGGGCCTGCTGGGGGTGGATGAGCTGCAGGACTGTTGCTGCTGGCAAGACCTAGAGCACCATGAAGGGGCAGGCAGGCCCTCGCCTTCGGCTGACACGTCTGTACCTGCACAGGAGCAGGTCATGCCTGCGCGCTGCACCGCGAGGAACCATCAGCCGCGGCCTCTGCTGCCGTGTGGTGTGCAGCACAGCCCGCGTGCACTGAATGGCCTTGGTGGACAGCTCTGGCTGTGCCTTCTGAGCTGATGGTCCCTTCAGCTTTCCCAGGTCCCAGCATGCGGGTGCCTGGCGCGCACTGCAGAAGCGCAGCGCTGCGCTGTTCATGACACTGGAAAGCCAGCGTCCCAGTCCACATCCCCTTCCCCTCCGTTGTCCTCCCAGCTGTATAGACCGCCATTGCGAGAATCCTACACTGTGGCGCATGCCAGCGAGCGCTGCTCTGTGGGGCGCGTGGAGGCTGGAGCAGTGCTGCAGCAGGCAGGACCCCTGTGCCTGCCTGCTGGGCCCGGGGCGGCTCAGGCGACCTTGAGGGGGAGGGCAGGCTGTGAGGAGGCACCCACCCCCTGCCGGCCGAGCCCCAGCCCACGCATGCTTTCCTCTGCAGTATGACGAGCACGTGATCAGCCCCAAGGAGTTCGTCCACCTGGCCGGCAAGTCCACCCTGAAGGACTGGAAGAGAGCCATCCGCATGAACGGCATCATGCTCAGGTGGGTGCGGGGCGCCCTCCCTGGGGACGGGGCTGTGGCCCTTACCTTCCGGTTCGATTTTGGTTTCATTCTGATTTTCCCAGGTTCTTTACCTGGAGCCGCTTGTGACTGTTTTCCTACTAAAAATAAACTGTGGTAGGTGTCGGCGGTGGCACAGGTGCACGGTCAGGTTGAATTGCTCTGCATTGCTTTGTATGTCGTTCTTCAGATTGGTCTTTTTGTTACTTTTTACTGAAGTACGTGTACCAAAAGGCACAAGTCCTACAGCGACAGCTCAGTGGGCTTTCACAAGTCAACCCCCTTTGAATGAGCCCCGCCCAGACCAGGAGGGGCTGTGCGGCCAGAGACGCCCAGAGCTGACCATGGCCGGCCAGGAGCACCTGATGGCCGCTGGCCGCTGTGGCTTCCTTTGCATGGGAACTGCGGGAGGCGTCGGTCCCTTTGCCTCTTGCGGCGCACCAAGGGCCTGCAGCCTGGGGAAGCAGGCAGAGCGGAGCAGGGCGGGCACAGTGTGCCCGACGCCGCAGGGCAGGCCCTGTGGAGACCCCAGGACGTCAGTGCCCGCATCCATTACGGCGAGACGTCGGTGCCCCTCACTGCCTGTGCGACGGTTGACTTTTTTTTCAATTTTTCAATATTCACTTTCTTATATTGATCTTATTGATGCATATTAATAAAGCATACAGACCATCCAAAGTGTCCATTCAGTGGTATTTGGGTTAACCTCATAGCTGTGCGTTCATCCGGGAGTTGGACACAACCTGGACATCCTGTATTTCCTTCTCAAGTCGCCCTGCAGCCGCCGCCTCCCCGATGAGCTGGCTTCTTGCTCCCCCTCCTTTTCCACCTCGTTTCCAGGAAGGAGGCGGAGCCCTGATCCCTGACAGCGAGGGTGTGCGTGACCAGCCAGGTCCCCGCCTCACTCTCCAGGCACCCCCTCCTCCCGCCTTCTCCCTCACAGTGACCGTGAACCACGGGATGGGCTCCCACCAAGGCCACTTGCTGAGGCCCCAGGAACGAGGTGCCCATGGTGCTCTGGGAGGAGCCTGGGGTCAGCCGGCTGCACACCGGCCTCCTGTCCCCTGAGGCCAGCTCTCTGGACGTGCTGCACCGCTGCTTCGGCTCGGCTCGGTGGTGCTGCATGCGGCATAGCCTTGCAGTTTAGTTCTTGCTGGTTTTTCATTTTGAAATAATTTCAAACTTAGAATTTGAAGGGATGTGCATCATGCGAAGAATTCCTGTGTACGTGTTGCCCTGAGGCGCCACGCTGTTGTGTGGCCGCGCACGATCTCCGTGCGTGCACTGTCGCCATCCCTCCACCCTCTACCTGTGCAGGTCCACGGTCACAGCTCCAGGAGTGCTGCCAGGGGATGACCTGGCTGACCCTCGCCTCCCGCCAGTGGCCTCCTGCTCCTCTGAGAGGAAGATTCTCAATCTGCACCCTGAGGTGGTGGCAGTTTGCCTGCGTACGGCCTGCTCCTACCAGGGCCTGGCCCTCTGGCCACTAGCCCTGTGCCCTGGCTGTGCATCCTTCTGCCCCCTTCCCCTCCACCCACGAGTCAGGAAGTGCCCCTGCTGCAAAGCTGGAGAAGGGCCTACCCCTGAGAGCGATTCCTGATTTTAAAGTTCCTAGTTTTAATATTTGTAGACCAGACAGTATGTCCACCTTCTTGCCTGGGCACTTTGGTGGTGACCACTGCCCTCTCGAGGCAGAGTGCGTCCAGCGTCCCTTTCCGTCGTCGCACTGGTGCTGGGGCTTGTTCCCAGGGTCTCTGCTGCAGCTCCGCCTCCACGTGCCTCACCCGGTCCCTGACTGCTCGGGTGTGGGTGGAGTGCACTGCTCCGCCCCTGGGGGCTGGCCTCCACACTCGCATCCCCTCGAGAAGCGGCTCCCTGGGTACCGGGTGTGTGGCAGCGCTGGTATCCAGGAACCATCCTGTGAGCCTGTGCAGGGGGCCGTGAGCCGGGAGTCGGTCACTGGCTACACCTTAAAGGAGCAGACACCACAGGGGCCTGGGCGGCCCAGCGCGGACCTCGTCCACAGACCCTCCCAGAGCAGGTGCTGTGCTTGCGCCCCAGGAGTCAGAGCTTGGAGCCTCTGCAGCGACTTGCCCTGGGTCCTTCCCCAGAATGTCCCCGGCATTCTAAGTCCCACAAAGTAACCTTTGGTTTTTCTAGCGCGTGGCTGGGTGGCCCAGCTCTGGGGGAATGATGAGCCATTGGAAGGACAGGGCTGGCCAGGCAGCAGCCAGGTCTCCTTGACAGCTGAGGGCACGTGAGGGCCCTGAGGTCAGCACTGCTGGAGGCCGGGAGGGCAGCGACTGCAGCAGGAGTTGTCCAGCCCTCCTTGTCATCACAGGTGCATGGTGACGTGGTGGGAGGAGAGCGGGCCTGGGCGGGTGCCCAAGGCCTCCCTGCTGGTCCTCCCCATGCCCGGGGTCTGCCCTGTGCCTGTTCTCTCTCCCCTGAGCCACTGCCCGACCGCCTCCAGGCCTGGACCCCACAAGCCCCTGCGTCAGCTGTGGGCGCCGGGCTGTGGTAGGACACCCAGAAGGGCCAGTCCCACAGGCCTTGACGGGGCCTCTCTGGGTGCCCCCTGGGCAGTGCCTTAGTTCTCCTGTCCGAGTGTTGACCGCAGTAGTCAGTTGCCGTGACAGAGCCTCTGGCCAGACCTGGGGCGTCTGCACCCCTGCAGCAGGGCCTTCGCTCCCCGAGGGCGTGAGACAGCGCCCCAAGCCACGTGTGGGGCCCCGAGCCACGTGTGGGGCCTGAGCGGCCGAGGGCGTGAGGACAGCGCCCCGAGCCACATGTGGGGCCTGAGCGGCCGAGTGGCTCTGCAGCTGCTGCCGTGACCCAGACACGCTCCTGCTAGCACGGCCTGCTGCCCAGGACGGGCGGCGGGCACAAGGGCGCACGTCGCTGGGCTGAGAAGGACGTGCGGCACGGCCGGCGCTCAGCACATGACGTGCCCTCTCCTCCCCTCCCCCACAGGAAGATCATGGACTCGGGGGAGCTGGACTTCTACCAGCACGACAAGGTCTGCTCCAACACCTGCCGCAGCACCAAGATCGACCTCTCGGGAGCCCGCGTGTCCCTGAGCAGCCCCACCGCGGCCGAGTACATCCCGCTCACCTCCGCGACGGCCGATGGTACGTGCTTGCAGGCAAAGCAGAGAGGAATAAAGAAAAAAAGGCAAAGCCCCGTGCCCACCCCTGCCCACCACCCAGCTCGAACCAGTGCATGCAGAGCTTGGTGGCCCTGGTTCTGGCCTCCTCCCTCCCCTCAGGACCCTGTCCTGAGTGGGGAGCCCCCACCCCTGGTGCACACCCTGGTGTGCCAAGTTCGTTCCTCAACTCCTCCCACAGTGTCCGAAGCCCGTGTTGATAATCTGCAGTTTCAATTCGTGGAATGATGGAATAGGTCCTGGAATTCTTTCAGGCTTTATGAATAGAGAAATTGTTAAAATTGAAGTTAGAGTTATGTTAAATCCTAAGTTCTCTGGTCGTGTTACCTGGTGATGTTTTGGTGGTATTGAATTTCTAGATGTTACTTCGGTTGTCTCCAGGTTGTCACTCCGTGGTGTTGGGGCCGGGGTTGAGCTGCTGGGTGCCCAGTGACCAGTCCCGTGCCCTGTCCTGGTCAGTGGCCAGCTGAGGGACCTTGACCTGTACTGAGAGACGGGGGAGGGATGGCAGGCCCTCCGGTCAGGCCCACTGTTTGAGCACAGTTCATCCAGTGTGGTTTGGAAGCATGTGTCCTTCACCTCCAGCGGCAGCGGCTTCTTTAGCAGCCATCCCCCGAGAACCTTGGACTGTCTGTGGTTAGTAGCCGCCCTCACACCCAGACACAAACAGCGCCACTTCATGTCCTGCCAAACTATCAACAGTATACACTGCTACAGCTGACAGAGGCGGAAAGGCTGATGATGCACACAAAAACTTGAACCACTTGCTGTGTTTGTTTTTTCAGTCAGGTCTGTATAAAGACTGTGATCAGCAGCAGTTTCAAATGGCCAAACATAAACTGTTTTATGAGAGGATCATGTTCTCTGGTTACTAGAACTGAAGAGTGAGCCATGGGTTGTCTCCCTGTCTCAGAGCCCCATCACTGCTGACTTAGAAACATAGAAACAGAGTAAATGTTAACAAATACAATGTCAATGAAGTATAACTTAAGGGTAGGAAGTAAAGATGAAGTACGAGCATGACGGAAATGGCCAGCGAGAGTCCGGGCTAGAAGGGTTCCCGGCTCGACCCCGACGTCAGGTCACAAAAGGAGGGTGGGGACCCAGTGACCAGGATGAGAATCTCAGCATGAAGTTGCTTGTTGACAGAGCTGTGTGATGGGTTCCAGGAGATTTGGTTAAGTGTCTTCTCTTTTGCTTATGTCTGGAAATGTATTTGATTAAAAAGTTTAAAAATAAACTGAAAATAGCAAAGCCAATGAGTTCTTTGGTTGTACAACATATGTACTGTGTGTCAGTTTTGTGAAAATCATTACAAAGGAGCCATGTCAACATGCAGTCTGAGAGCGCTTGGCAGGGCCGGAAGGGGGTTGGGGCAAGCTGGCCCGAGCACCTCGCGAGTGGCTCACGCGGCTCCTCTCTCACTTGCAGTGAACGGGTCTCCTGCCACCATCACCATAGAGACCTGCGAGGACCCTGGCGACTGGACCACAGCCATCGGAGGTAGGGGGCTGCTTGGGGGGCAGCGGTGCAGGGCAGGGCTGTGGCCAAGAACGTCTGCGTAGGGCGTGGGGAGTGGGGTCTGCCAGTCCGCTGCAAACTGGTGGATTCCCTGGACCACCCAGCGACCCAAGTGCCCAGACCCTGCCTGGAGGGGGCAGGGCTCCCCTGAGCAGCCCCCTCAGATGGTGGCATCCACCCTCGAGGATGCAGCTGTGATCCTGGCTGTTCAAGGCCTGTGCCCTGCTGCTGGACCCTCCTTCCTGGGAGACGCCTGACAGGAGCACTGCCCACAGCCTGGGCTCCCTCTGGTCCGGCTGGAGCACCCTGGGCTTGGGGGCATGCGTGTCTCTGGGGAGGCTGCACGGAGCATGGTCCTAGACATGCCCCCACCACGGCTGCCAGGGGCTTCCTACCCACCTCCTTGCCTCCGCAGACGACACGTTTGCCTTTTGGCGGGGGCTGAAGGAAGCTGGCCTGCTGGACGAGGTCATCCAGGAGTTCCACCAGGAGCTGGCAGAGACCATGCGGGGCCTGCAGCAGCGGGCTCACGACCCGCCCCTGCAGCTCCGAGGTGAGGCGCGTGCTGCTGGCTGGCACCCCACGGGGCTCCGCTCTCCAGGGAGTGCTCCCTGTGGACCCAGAGCTTGGCCTGCCCCTTGGAGGCTTGGACAGGCCAGACTCTTGGGGCTGGAAGGGAGCGGGGACCAGGAGCAGGGCTCCCGGCCCGCTGTGCGCACGTCGCGTCCTGGCTCCCAGGACCCCGAGGGGCGGGCCTGTCTGCGCTCCCGGCTGCCTCCCGGAGGGGTCCCCGGGCTCACGGCGTGCCCGCTCGCCCCCGCAGACGCGGTGCTCCTCAACAACATCGTGCACAACTTCGGCATGCTGGACCTGGTGAAGAAGGTGCTGGCCAGCCACAAGTGCCAGATGGACCGCTCCCGGGAGCAGTACACCCGGGACCTGGCAGGTGGGTCGGGGCTCTGGAGAGCGGCTGGACGGGGACCCGGCTCTGAGGCCGCGCGTGGCAAGTCGGTGAAGTCCAACCGCAGCAGTCCACGTGTGGCCACTGTAGGAACTGAGGGTCTAGCGCAGCGGTCAGGTGTGGCCGTTGAGGAAGTGAGGTTGCTGACTTTCTGCAGTGAACCCAAGTAATTTTGTAACAAGTTTCCAGAGGAGGGAAACGACCCCTGGCAGCACTTTCCCCGAGCTCGCCTCGGTGCGGGCTGTGTGTCTCCGTCAGCCTCTCCTGGTGTCTGGACACGGTGTGTGTGAGGCAGGCTGTCGCATTCGTTTGGTCTCCAGCACAAGCAACTTCCGGAACATTACTCCTAAAATGAGGATATTTTTAAATTAACGGGAAAGTTCTGGAAGCTCAAGGTGCTGCCTTTGACACAGCATCTCTGTCCACTTTGGCCAAATTGGACCTTATCTCATCTTGAGGGTCTTCTCTGTGGGGTCCTGCCCACTGACTGCCCCTTGGCAGCCATATGGACATCTGGGTTTCCTCATGTCCCCAGCAGTGCTGCGACGTCCCCCCCGGCAGTGCTGTGACTCCTCCCCACCCCCGGCAGCGCTGTGGCGTCCCCCCCAGGAGCACTGTGATGTCCCCCCTGGCAGTGCTGTGGCATTGCCCCCCCGGCAGCGCTGTGACGTCCCCCCCGGCAGCGCTGTGACGTCCCCCCCGGCAGCGCTGTGGCGTCCCCCCCAGGAGCACTGTGACGTCCCCCCCAGCTGCGCTGTGACGTCCCCCCCTGGCAGCGCTGTGACGTCCCCCCCGGCAGCGCTGTGACGTCCCCCCCCAGGAGCACTGTGATGTCCCCCCTGGCAGTGCTGTGGCATTGCCCCCCAGGAGCGCTGTGACGTCCCCCCCAGCAGCGCTGTGACGTCCCCCCCGGCAGCGCTGTGACGTCCCCCCCCGGCAGTGCTGTGACTCCCCCCCACCCCCGGCAGCGCTGTGGCGTCCCGTCCCCCCCAGGAGCACTGTGATGTCCCCCCTGGCAGTGCTGTGGCATTGCCCCCCCAGGAGCGCTGTGACGTCCTCCCCAGCAGCGCTGTGATGGTGTCTTTCCCCCCCCAGCCTTGGAGCAGCGCTGTGACGAGCACAGGAAACGCGCCAAGGAGCTGAAGCACAAATCGCAGCACCTGAACAACGTGCTCATGACGCTGACCCCCGTCTCCCTTCCACCGCCCACAAAGCGGCCCCGGCTGGCAAGGGCCACGTCCGGGCCGGCCGCCATCGCCTCGCAGGTGCTGACGCAGTCCACGCAGCTCGCCCTCACGCAGGGCGTGCCCGTCTCCCAGCTGGCCAGTGTGCCCCTCGGCAAGGTGGTATCCGCGCTGCCCTCCTCCCTCCTGGGCAAAGGCTCCCCGCAGACCCCCGCCGCCAGCTCCCCAGCCTCCCCGCTGCTAGGCGGCTACACGGTGCTGGCCTCCTCGGGCTCCGCCTTCCCCGGCGCTGTGGAGATCCACCCGGACGCGTCCAGCCTCACGGTCCTGAGCACGGCCGCCATGCAGGACGGCAGCACTGTGGTCAAGGTGGTGAGCCCGCTGCAGCTGCTCACGCTGCCCGGCCTGGGCCCCGCCCTGCAGAACGTGGCGCAGGTGGGCCCTGGGGGCAGCACGATTGTGACTGTGCCCACGGGGGCCGTCGAGGGCGCCGTGGCGGCCCCAGGGTCCGAGGAGCACACGGCCACCATTGAGGTGGCCGCCGTGGCAGAGGGTCACGAGCATAAGTAGCCGGTGGCTGGCGGGCAAGGCCTTTCCAGGCCGGACAGGGGTGTGCCCCGCTCCTGCCTGCCGGGGGCGCGGGCCTGGCTGGGCGTGTGGGGCCGCCGCAGGCTGCTGAACCAAAGAGAGGAAGCACCGAAACCGCGGGAAGGAGAAGGGCCGGGACAGCGCCAGCTCGTGAAGTCAGTCCTCAAGCTCAGACTCGCTCCCTCTTTTTTCTTGGGAAATATATTTTTCCATCCGTTGCTTTTTAATACCGTTTACATGTTGGGCCTTCAGCGGGAGCTGAGGGCAGTCGATGGGGAGGAGGTAGCAGCAGAGCCGGAGTGCGTCAGAGCCCTGGCGCCCGTGAGGGGCCTCCTGGAGGCGGCACCGTGTCCGCCCCAGTGCTTGCCCCGCTCAGAGGCCCAGCCGCCAGGGAAGGGGCTGCCCACGTGTGGGATTTCCTGTAGGCCTCGGTGCGCCCAGTGGCCTCGCCCCTGTGTCTGTGAGTGCTGCAGGCTGCCTGCTGGGGCCGGGACCCCGCACCTGGGTGGGTGGGCAGCAGTGGAGGGCCGGGCCTGGGCGGCACCAGGGCTCCCCATGCCCAAGTGGTGCAGAGGGCCGCCTCGTCCTCCAGCCCCAGGAGGCGCCCGGGATAGGCCAGCCGTGCCACGTCCTGTGGGTGCCACCAAGTGGTCTGTTGAGGCTTTGAGGAAGAGCAAGGTTTAGAGCCTTTTTGCCCTAAACAGTGCCCAGTGTCCAGCGTGAAGGTCAGTGCAAGGTCTGGACGGCTTTGCCCCTGCCTGTGCCGGCCAGGAGTGGGCAGTGCCCCCCTGTGGGAGGGTCCCTGCTGCAGACCCCCCTCTGAGCTTCGGTCGGGGTGGCGGCAGCAGCGCAGCTCTGGGAAGGGTGCGCGAGGGGAGACCATGGGAACGTCCCGGGGGCTGGGGAAGGGGCGCCTGCAGGCATGGGTGGCTCGAGGGCAGCCCTTGCACAGCCGCTGGGGGTCGCCAGGACCCCTCGGCCCCTCGCACCCCGCGCTGGGCCTCACTGCCGTGTTGCTCAGCCCAGGTGCCTGGGCGTCCTGCGGGGAGCGTGGCGCCGTGCAGCCCCGGCCACCGGGCCCGGGACAGGGCAGGCGGCACCCAGGCGGCTATGGGGCGAGCTGCCCCCAGACCTGTAGCCCTCACTCGGGGCCTGCTGGGAAAGACCCCGCAGAGGGCGGCCCTCTGGGGCGCGGCCGAGGTCCCCGGGAGAAAGGTGGTCTTGGAGCGCAGGTGTCCCGTGGCTGCCTGTGAGCACTGCAGGGCCCTGGGCCCTCGCGCTGCTCCCCGCCTGGGGTTGTGGTGCCTTCCAGACAGCCCTCGGGTGGGGCAGCGCCCACCAAGAGCCGAGCCGGCAGGTGGCCAGCAGCCACGCCTCGCCTGGAGGGCACGGGACTGTGTGGGGCTGCCCTCAGCAGCTGGGCGTCCACCCGTCCCGCCATGCGCCCGAAGCCCCTTCAGTGCTTTGGCAGCGCCCTTTGCCACGTCAGGCCTCGGGTTGTTACACTCCTGTTCACGGCCGCCTCCCGCGCGCCCCTGCCCGTGCCCAGCCCATCCTGCTCGCCCTGAGGGCCTGCCCACCCGCCTCCATCCCGGGCACCCAGCAGTGCAGCCCACACAGAAAACCTCGCTGCGGACGAGAGCCTGCGCCCTTGGCACTGGCGGCCTCGAGGGCCCTCCATCAGTCCAGGTCCCTCCATCTGTCCGCAGCATCTGGATTTGCTTTTCCTCTTTTAAGAGCAAGGCTGAGGCTGGCCTGTCCTGCCTCAGCCCTTAGGCCATCAAGGTCCTGGAAGGAAAGGGTCATCTCAGGGCTGTGCGGAGTGAGCTGCAAGCAGGCGCCACGCTCAGAGCCCCTCACTCACCCCGACACTCTGAGCCGGCCATCCAGGCTGGGGCCAGTCCCACGCCCCGAGGCGGCCCCAGTGGGCTCCCCCCGCCGCCGATCGCCATCCTTGCGAGGTCACACCCCACTGAGGGGGCCGCAGTCCCAGGCCCCAGCCCTTCCCGGTGCCTGTGCACCCCCACCCCGGCCCACCCTGAGGATCTGGGTCCCCCCCTTGGGGCCTGGCCGGCACCCGGAGAGGGCAGCCTCCAGCACTGGGCAGGCTCGGGCTTTCAGGTGGCAGCTGGGCAGGCGGGCGGCCTCGGGCCTGGTTCTGAGGAAACGGAGCTGCCTGTCCTCGGACGGTGAGCACTTCCATTGGAGCCGCTGCCCAGGCAAGTGGGCCGAGCAGTGCCTTGAGCTCCACTTCGTGTTTTGCGAGTATCTGCTCGGTATTTTGACGGAAAATAAACTGTTTTTCATAGTCTGTGTCTCCGTGATTTAGGGATCGTGGCTGAGTCCTTAGCCGGGCTGAAACCCTGGCCCCTGGCTGCCGGCGCCGCCCTCTGGGCCTCACACAGCCCCAGGCTCAGTCCTGACCTTGAGAAGCTGTGGTCTGGGGGTCCCCAAGCCCCATTTGGCTCCCCCAGTCAGCACTTCTCAGTAACGCTGGGGCATCACCTGCCTTTTCCCTGCTCGGGGTGCAGCCGGGTTTTCCGGAAGCCCTACACTGCGCATGGTGTCACGGCTCGGGCCGCCTGGGACGGGGCCAGCAGGTCCCTACCTGGCGTTCCCAGGATGAGCCTCCAGCATGGACGAGGCGGATGGGCAGGTGGACACGGCCGTGGGTCTGGAGCCACAGCTCTGTGGCGTGTGCAGCCAAGTGCCAGGGGAGAGGTGGCGCGGCCCCTAGGCATAGCAGGGGTGGGCCGGGAGCCCGTGAGTCCGGTGTGCAGGCACTGGGCCCCCCGGCCTCCGGCTGTGCCCCTGGTGGCCCCCCTCTAGGCCGCCTCCCCCCAGGCTGGCCTGTCACGGCTGCCTGGCTGCGGCCAGTCCCCAGCAGGCTCAGGCCCAGCCAGCATGCCTGCACCCCGGAACCCCACCCTCCTTGCTGTGTCCTGGGGGCTTCTGGGCCCACAGCCTCCAGGTCTGTGACCCTCAACCCTGGAGGAAAAACACCCCTGGGGAAGGAGCACAGGGGGTTTCCCCAGAGCCGGCTGTCGGTGGAGGTGGGCAGGCGGGGAAAGCCTCCGGGGGCCCAGGAAGGCTTCAGGGGCCCTGACTGAGGCGGGGGCGGGGGTCTCTCCACCAGCCTCTGTGCTGATTGGCCAAGCGAGCAGATCTGGCTTTCTCTGGTTGGCCAAAATACAGCCGCTGCAGAGGCTGGGCGGGTCAGTTGCTGTTTCCTGCCTGGGGCAGCAGCTGGGTGCCCCCCCCCCCCCCACACACACACACAGTGCCGAGACTCCCCGCTTCTCCCAGCCCTGCCTGCCGGGCTTCCCCATCGGAGCCAGGCGGCCTGTCTCCACGTGCTCAGCCACAAAGTAGGGAAGTGCCAGAGCCCACCACCCCCACTCAACCCACCCTGGAAGCCCACCCGGGGTCTGACTGAGCAAGGCTCCTGCTTGGGCCGCTTATATCCTTGTTGAAAGAACAACAGACCAGCGTCAGCAGTGAGCAGTGTAGTGGGCAGGCAGGAGGGCAGAGCCTCTGCAGGGGCGGGGGGCGCAGGAAGAAGCTACGATGTGGACCCTGGACAGCAGGAGGCAAGAGTGGCGGGAGCCTGGCACAGGGCAAGTGCCCTGGCCGGAGAGACGGAGGGGCTGGGGGAGGGGCGAGTGTGTCCTAGATGTCACAGAGCTGCTGGCCGCTAACTCCCAGGACGGGGGCCTCTCCAGGGCCGGACACCAGCGGGGAGAGAAAATAGAGCAAGAATTGTGTCTTGGGCATGCTCAGGGAGAGGGTGGACATCTGTGGGCAGGCCGGGTGTGCTTAGAAGGTCGTCGTTGGCAGCGTGTGTCCGGGAACGTGCACCTGGGGCCCACTGGGCAGGCAGTCCCGGCGGGCAGAAGGCTCGTGTTGGAGCCCAGAAGCCCTGTGACCCTCTGGCACGGTGCCCGGGGCCCCAGGTCCTGCTTTTCTGTGGCATAGATCATCTGCCCAGCTCCAATCTCAAGCTTTTGCAAGTGGAGCCACCCAGTGTGGACTCTGGTGCCTCCAGCTTATGGTAGCAGCGCATGCACAGGCTTTCTCATCTGCCATCCCTCCAGGGGGAGGAGCAGGGTGGACTCCATTCCCGTCCTCTTGCCCTCTTGTCCCTGCCTCTGTCCACCTCCTGAATGCCCCTCTTGCTGAAGCACTTTTTATCCTCAGGCCTTCTTGCTCAAATTTTATCCTTCAGTGATTTGCATAACACCTGGAAAACCATTTATTCGATCACTGAAAGCAAATTGAGGGGAGCAGATGTGGCTCAAGCCCACCACATGGGGGGTCCCAGGCTAGGCTCCTGGTGCCTCTTGGAGAAGACAAGCAAGATAGCGAGCTGGCGCCATGGGCAGGCACAGCGAGCTGATACCACAAGGTAACACAACAAGGAGACACAGAGGAAACACCATGAGACCCAACAAGCAGGGAGCGGAGGGGGCTCAAGCACTTGAGCGCCTCTCTCCCACACGGGAGGCCCCAGATTTGGTTCCCGGTGCCTCCTAAAGAGAAGACGAGCAGACACAGAGAAGACAGCAAGCGCAAACAACTAGGGGGGATAGGTAAATTTTAAAAAATTGTTTTTTAAGAAAGCAAATTGAAAGAGGTCCAAGGCTCCAGTGGTTAAGCTCTGCACAGCTGTCCAGCCCGGACTGAACTGGAGCAGGCCCAGCCCTGCTGCATCCCTGGGCGGCACCCTCAGAGATTCTCCTGGCACCCCTTCGCGGGAGCGGCCGCGAGTTTGCTGGGAACACTGGTGTTCCCTGAGATGCAGCGACGGAGAACACAGCAGCCAGCGTGCCATTCGTGCGGCGAGCAGGCCGAAGCACCTTGGAGGTGTAGGAGCTTGAGGGTCGGGAAGTGCCGTCAGCACGCAGTGGCACCCCGAAGAGCTTGGGGTCCCCTCTTAGAGGGCCTGCCCTTCCTCCCAGTCCTCCCCCCACTCCACGGCTCCACCTCCAACCAGGTGCTCAGGACCGAAACCACAGGTGCTCCGGCTTCCCGCCCGTGCTGTGGCCTGCAGCTGCGTGACGCACTTGCGCAGGCACTCTGCTCGCCACACAGGTACTGGCTTTTCACGTGGGCACTGGCTCGCCATGCGGGCACTCGCGTGGGCACTGGGCTCACCATGCAGGCACCCCATGTCAGCTCACTGTGTGGGCGCTTGGCTTGTCATGGGGACACTGACTCCTTGCGCAGGCACACTTTCTCTTTCCCACCAGGAGGCCCCAGGGCTCGAACCTGGGTCCTGCCGTGTGGTAGGCAGAAGCTCTGTCACCTGAGCCACATCCAGTTCTCCCAGCCCTGCCTGCTGGGTAATGCCCTTGATGTGCAAAAGTTTTAAATTTTGCTGAAGACCAATTTATCTGTTTTTTTTCCTTCCTCTTTTGTTGCTCCTGCTTTCAGTGTAAAGTCTAAGAATTCATTGCCTGCAAAAGGTCCTGAAGATATTTCCCTATGTTTTCATGTGTTTTGTAGTATTAGCTCTTATGTTTGGGTCTTTGATGCATTTTGAGTTAACTTTTGTGTATGATGAAATGCAGGGGTCTGCTTGGACTCTTTTTCTCAGTACCATTTGTGGAAGAGACTATTCTTTCCCTATTGAGTGGACTTAACAGCCTTGTAAAACTCAACTGACGGGAAGTGGATGTGGCTCTGTTGGGCTCCTGGCTACCATAAAGGAGGTCCAGGGTTCAGTTCCCAGGGCTTCCTGGTGAAGGCAAGCCTGCTCGCATGGAGAGCTGGCCTACATGGAGAGCTGGCACAGCAAGATGATGCAACAAAAAGAGACAGGGGAGAGACACAGCAGATCAGGGAGCTGAGGAGGTGCAAGAGATTGATGGCCTCTTTTCCACTCCGAAAGTTCCCAGGATCGGTTCCAGGTGCTGCCTGAAGAGAAGACAAGCAGACACAGAACAACACACAGTGAATGGACATAGAAAGCAGACAGGGAGCGCAAAACAACTGGGTGGGGGTGGGGGGTGGGGGGTGGGGGGTGGGAGGCGGGAGAGAGGAAATAAATAAATAAATCTTTAAAGAAACCCACAAAAACCCCACCTTGACTGACCATAGATGTGAGAGTTTTCTTCTGGACTCTCAATTCTGTCCCATTCATCTACAGGTCTGTCCTTGCAACACATGACTTTGATTCCTGAAATTTTTTGTCATTTTCTGCATATAAGTCCTTTACATGTTTGGTTAAATTTATTCCTAGATATCATATTCTTTCAGTTGCTATTGTAAATGAAATTGTTGTCTTAATTTCCTTTTTGGATTGCTCCTTGCTGGTTTATAGAAAGAAACACCACTCATTTTTGTGTATTGATCTGGTACCCCCAACGTAATGTTTTCGATAGTCATCCACGGTCTCACTTGTGTCAGTTGTGTGGTTTTCTTTCTGAGTAGCATTTTATTACATGAATATACCATAATTTGTCCAGTCACTTGGTGATGGACATCGGAGTTTCCAGGTTTGGGCTACTACGAATAGCTCTGCTAAGAGCGTCAGGGCCACGTCTTTGCGTGGACACATTTCCTGCCCCTGGGGTAGTTCTGTACGAGTGGATTGCTGGGCTGTAAGATCCAAGCACATTGAACTTCATCAGAAATTACCAAACTGTTTTCCAAAGTGGCTACACCATTCTGCAACCCCACTGGTGGAGGACGAGTGTCCACATCTCCCCGCGTCATCTACACTTGATATTCCTAAATCAGTCATTCTAATTGGTGTGAAATGGTGTCTTATAGGGATCGGATCCGCGTTTCCCTCCTGAGTAATGAAGCACCGCATCATGTACTCATCGGCCATTGGTATACTTTCTTGTGTTAAGCATCTGCTCAAATATTTTGCTCATTAAAAAATAAAATGCCACTGACAACAACAGAAGCGGACAAAGAAGAGCACACGGCGAATAGACACAGAAAACAGACAACTGGGGCGGGGAGAAAGGGGAGAGAAATAAATAAATAAATCTTTAAAAATAAATAAATAAAATTGAGTCGATTTTTAATTTTTATTGTATTTTCTTTTTCTTGTAAAATATATACATAGCTTAACGTTTACTATTTTAATCATTGTTTAAGTGTACAATTCGTTGGCATTAAGTACTTTGACAGTGTGGTGCAACCCTCACCACTATTTCCAGAACCTTTTTGCCGTCCAGAACAGAAGCCCTACTTGATTCAAGCAGTAACTCCCCTTTTTGGAGAAATGTCTACTCAAGCCCTTTGCCCATTTTTAACTTGGATTGTTTGTCTTTTTATTGTTGAGTTGTAAATGTTCTTTGTATGTTCTAGATAATAATTCCTTATCAGATATATAATTTGCAAATATTTTCTCCCATTCTGTGGGTTATCTTTTCACTCTTTTGATGTGTCCGTTGATACACAAAAGTTTTTAATTTTGATCAAGTCCAATTTACTGATTATTTTCTTCTGTTGCTTAGGTTTTAGGTGTCATACTTAAACTATTGCTAAATTCAAGTCATGAAGACTTTCCCCTATGCTTGCTTCTAAGAGGTTTTAGTTTTAACTCTTAAATTTAGGTCTTTGCTCCATTTTGAGTTAAGTTTTGTATATGGCACAATTTCATTCTTTTGCACGTGGCTATGCCAGTTTCCCCAGCAGCATTTGTTGAAAACACTGTCCTGTCCCCATGCAGGGGTTTGTCTCTGGACTCTCGATCCTGTTCCATTTGTCTCTATGTCTCGCCTTATGCCAGGACCACATTGCTTGCTTGCTGTAGCTTTGTAGTAAGTTTGGTTTTTTTTAAAGATTTATTTATTTATTTTATTTCTCTCCCCTCTCCCCCCACCCCAGTTGTCTGTTCTCTGTGTCTATTTGCTGCATCTTCTTTGTCTACTTCCATTGTTTTCAGCGGCTCAGGAATCTGTGTTTCTTTTTGTTGTGTCATCTTGCTGCGTCAGCTCTCCGTGTGTGCGGTGCCATTCCTGGGCAGGCTGCACTTTCTTTTGCACTGGGCGGCTCTCCTTATGGGGCGCACTCCTTGCGCATGGGGCTCCCCTACGCTGGGGACACCCCTGCGTGGCACGGCACTCCTTGCGTGCATCAGCACTGTGCATGGGCCAGCTCCACACGGTCAAGGAGGCCCGGGGTTTGAACCACGGACCTCCCATGTGGTAGACGGATGCCCTAACCGCTGGGCCAAGTCCGCTTCCCTATGTATATATTTTAATACTGCCTTTTATGTCCTAAAGAATATTTGCCTCCCCCCCCCCCCGGTTAAGGTATTCTTCCAGTCTGGATGCTTTGCAGTTTTATTCCTTTTTTCTAGTTTCCAGCTTTTATGTTTAGATGGCCATCTTGAATTATCTGCATGTGGTGTGAGATTCATTTCACGTGTATCAGTCATGCCAGCACCATCGTTTCATGTGTGTGCCTGTGTCTGGCTGCTTCACACAGCACAGTGTCCTCCAGGTTTGTCCCTGTTGTCATGCGCTTCACGACTTCATTTTCAAAGTTTTTTTTTTTTACAAATCAATTTTATTGATACATATTAATAAAGCAAACAATTCATCCAGCACAATCTTTTAAAAAGATCACCCCTTCCCTGCCTTGGTGCTGATTTCAGAAAAGCAGTTGACTCTTTCTTAAAAATTTTAATTTAATTTTTAAAGAACCTTTACATTACATAAGCGTTGCATCGGAAATCCAGGGGATTCCCACGCCCCTCCCCGCAGCGGTCCACCCCTGACGTGTTTGTCTCCTCTGTCCAGCACCCACACGCCGCGGGTCGCGCCGCCCTGGGTGCGGGCTGGTCATGGTTAATTTTCTGATGGCATCGGCCTCCACCGCCCCCCCTCCCCGGGCAGCAGGGGCACCAGGGGCGAGCCCGGCCTGCTTGGGGGAGCTCCAGCCTCGGGAGGGAGGGGTGAGGCCGGGCCGTGGAGGCAGCGGCCGCGAGTCCTGAGCCTGCCGGGCTGCAGGACACCGAGCTGGTCAGCGCGCAGCGCAGGGGGCCCTGGCGCTGGGCCGGGGCTCTAGCCCGCTCCTCCTCCGCCGTGCGACCAGCCCTGGGGGACCTGGGTGTCCTCCAGCTGCCTTCACCCACCCCTTCCGCCCCTGCCCTCCGCCCGGCACCGCCGCCCGCTGTCACCCGAGGCCGTGCTCCCCGCCGCCCCTTTGCCCTCAGTGTCCCTCGAACACACACACTGCCAGCCAGTGGGCCAGCCAGCGGGCCAGCCAGCAGCTGCCCAGTGACCGCTCAGGCCCCTGAGGGACCTGCGCCGTTTGGTCCTCGCCTCCGGCCTGGGCCCCCACTCAGGGTGCCCTGAACCCCAGCTTTCTTCTTTGACAAGGCACCTCGGGAGGTGTCTTGGTCACAGAACATTCCAGAAGCCTGAGTATTCCACAGCATGCAGGGGGGGCCGCTGGTACACAGAGCAGTAACCAGCAGACGCCGGCCCTGGGTGGTCCCTGAATTACTGGGGTCCGCCAGCAGCCACTGGGGGCCCGGATGTGGACCCTGTGGTCAAGGGTCCCCCGGCAGGGGCAGTCCCAGACGCCGGCCTTCCTGATCATGGAGGGGAGAATGTGTCACACACGTCTAATTTGCATTTTCCACTGTGAAGCTGAACATTCTCACTGTTTAGCACTGTTTCTATTCCCCTTTTTTGTGAATTACTGGTTCACGCCCTTGGCTTATTGTTCTCCAGGACTGTGGTTGTTTTCCTTAATTTGCAGGATTTTTAAAATACATATTAACGAAATTAAACTTTAGCTGTGATATGAGCTACTCTTTTTTTCACAGTTTGTGTTGATGGTGTTGGATCCATCCTCGCATGCAGAATTGTTGTATTTTTGTGTGGCTGAATTTATTAATCTTTTATTTTTTTTCAAGGCAGTGGTGTGCTGGTAAATGTTTAACAGCTAGCTCTCTGGGAAGAAAAAAAGGCCCAATTGGGCCATTGATTTCATGGTGTCTGCTCCCACCACCGCCGATGTCAAGCCCCTGGCACCGTCACCCCACCTTGCCCCAGTGTCAGGTTTCCCCTGGAAAGGACTTTCCTGCTCCAAGTTCACTTAAAAAAAGTCCACCTTGGTTTTTCACTACCTTTATGGTTGATTTTTTTTCCTCTTTCTATCTTTGCTGCATCTGCTATTTCATTTTGTTGTGTAATTTGTTGAGCCTCGCCCCCAGCTCCCATCCCAGTTTTGTTTCAAGATGCCACCCAGTTCCAACAAAGGTGCAAGAATGAAGCATCTTTCCTCAGTGGTTTAAAATGCCGTCTCTCATCATAAACGAAACTCCTGCGTGTGGCACAGCCCTGGATGCCACACTTGTTCCCTTGTTGTGCTTGTCTTCCTGGCAAACGGTTCATTTTAGCAGCTTCACAGTATTTGGCAGGACTAGTTCCACTTACTGCTCTTCCTTGTAAGAAATTTCCTGCCCATTCTATATCTATATCTATACATAAAAATATATATCTAGATAGATTTTTTTTTGAGGTACCGGACTGGGGATTGAACCCAGGACCTCGTAAGTGGGAAGCTGGTGCTCAACCACTGAGCCACAGCAGCTCCCCTGAGTTGTTTTTTTCGTTTGTTTGCTTGTTGTTTGTTTTTGTTTTTAGGAGGCACCAGAAACTGAACTTGGAACCGCCCATGTGAGAAGCAGGAGCTCAACGCTCGAGCCACATCTGCTCCCCCTTCTACGTTGTTAATGCTTTTCCATACGAAGTTTAAAATCAGCTCGTCTGCCTCCAACCTTCTTAGTATTTTAATTGTGACAGCATGAAACTCATATAACTTTAGAAAGAACTGACATGTTTGTGTAATGTTAAGTCTCTCTGTCCAAGAACACTGTATCTTGTTGTATTTTTTAGTGTTCTGTTGTGTCTCTCGGGAGTTTTTGAAGTTTTCTTTGCATATTTCTTGTTCAGCATCTTCCTGGATCTTTCCCATCTTCCTAGATCTTTTGTTGCTTCTCTTACTTAAGGGATCTTTTCCTCCTATGTCTTCTAAGTTGACGTGTATACATGGGATTACTCATCACTATCAGTGGTGGACCCAGCCAATTTCCTGGCTTGAATGGGTTGCTGCCACTGTCGTCCCCACTCCAACCCCCCACCCATTATGCTGGGGTTGAGACGTATGTGCTTTAGTGGCCAAGGGACGATATAAGTGTATGGGTTATCTATTGCTGTGTAACAAAGCACCCCAAAACGCAGTGACTTAAAACAAAGAAAACAAATTTATTATCTCACATGCTTACATCTCCCAGTCGGAAGAGGCTTAGTCTGGTTCACGCAGGGGGTCTGTCATGAGGTTGCAGACAGATGTCAGCTGGGGAGTTGGGGGGGGGGCAGCGAGACAACCGCTTGCAAAATGACTCACGCACACGCTGTCCAAGTGAGGCTGGGTGTTGGTAGGGGCCCGGCCCCTCCCCAATGGGTGTCTCCGCAGCTGCCTGCCCCTCCTCACAACATGGTGGCCGCTCCCCCAGAGCAAGTGGTCCGAGGCAGCCAGGCAGAAGAAGCTGCAGTGCCTTTTGTGGCCCAGGCTCTGGCACGGGACGCTGTCATTTCCACGGCATCCCTTTGTCACCCAGGTTGGCCCTTTGCAGTCTGAGAGGGGTGCCGATTCCGAGGGACATGGCTAATCAGGGGTGAGTGTGGCCAGCCACCGCTGTGCCTGTGATCTCTCACTGGGTGGGCTGATAGTGTGACCCCAGTTGTCTGGGGGTGGGGGGTCAGATGCGTCCTGCGCGGCTGCGAGATGCTTGGAGTTGCTCTCTGGCTCTTCCGGCTGTCCCGACTCTGTGGCTCTGCTACAGTTCAGACATCTTTGGGGGCCCTTTCCCTGGAGCAGGGCTTCTTAGTGAGAGGCCCGTAGAAAGATTTCAGGGGGTCCGTGAGCTTGAATTGAAAAAAAATCAACTTATTTAGTTTCTCTGATCTTTCACTGAAATCTAGCATTTCCTTCACTTCTGAATGTACGCAATAAATTACAGGAGTATTCATTTCATATCACATACAGTTGTTGAAAAATTGTTGACTGTTTGCCGGAAACGACCTTTGAACAGATGTTGAACCCTGTTAGGTTATCAGGTATTGAAATTAGGGGAAAGTTGTAAAACGCAATTTTGAATAATTCTAAGATTTAATTTAAAGATGTGCTGATGGTGAGTGTCATAAAACTACCTGCTGCTGCATTCCCAGAAGGGCCCTGCCCGAGAGCCTGGCACACTCGCGCTCATTTTAATGGTTTGGATCCAACCAGGGGGGCTTCCCCAGGTGGGGGGTGGGGGGGCGCTCTCCCCCGGGGGTCTCTCCCCGGGGTAGTGGGGGGTTCTCCCCGGGGGATGCTGCGCGCAGCCCCCCTCCCCAGACGGAGACCCTCCCCTCGGCCCCCGGCCTCGCCCTGGGACAGCCCCAGCCCACGGGGAGCTGGTGGGCGCCGACCCTGCGGGGCAGACGCCGCCCCGGGCCCGGTCTCCCACCCGTACCCCGGGCCCAGAAGCCCCCAGCAGCTCGGCCGGCGGGCAGGCGGGGCTCGAGCCGGGCCGGGCGGGGGCGGCCTCGGGGGCGCGGCGGGGCCGTCCCCGGGGCGGGGACCGCGGGCCGGCGGGCGCGGGGCGGGGCGGGGGGCGGTGAGGTAATTTCCGCGATCCCGCGTCAGAGGCCGAGGCGCCCCGGGGGCAGAATCGAAAGTGATCGCGGCGCGGGCGGGGCGCGGGTGAGCGGGGCGGGCGGGGGGCGGCGGGCGCGGGCGGGGGGCGGCGCGGGCGGGCGGCGCGGGAGGGGGCGTGCTCGGGGCCGGGGGGCCGGGGGAGCCCGGGACCCCGAGGGGCGCGGACCGGCGCTGCGCGCACAAGTGCTGACTCAGCGCCTGGGGCCCCCCGGGCCCCCCAGAACTCCCCACCGGGAGCCGCTGGAGATCCTGGGACCCCTCCTCACGAGACCCTTTTGTCTGACCCTTCTGGGCTCCAGGTGTCTCTTTCTGAACATCCTGCTCCTCTGGGGGCCTCGGCCAGGTGGTCTAGAGGCAGGCGGGGGAGTCCGGGGGGGGGGGGGGGGGGGCGGCGCCCGCGGGACCAGGGCTGACACTCCAGGCTGCTGCCCCCAAAGTTCTCACCAGAACTTCTCTTGAGACCCGACCAGTTTGCGGGGAGCCGGTGCGCCTGGCGGGGGCAGCCTCTCCTTCCGGCCCCCCGCGCCCCCTCGGGCTCAGAGGGAGGCTGTCCCACCTGCTCTGCCTGGTCCCCCCTGCCCGAGGGAGGAGGAAACCAGCCCGGCCAGGGCGCTGTGGGCACACCTGTGCTGCCAAGAGCGGGCAGTCGTTTCACAGAAAGGGGGGTGCCGTGTCTTCATCAGATCAGGCACCGGAGGGGCTTTGCCTGTGCAGGACCCAGGGCAGGGGCTGCCCGGGAACCCCGAGTCGACGGCTTCTGTGGTCTCTCTGGCCCAGCTCCCTCCCACGCAGGCAAGTGTGAGGGTCCCTGGGGGTCAAGGTCGGTGGGGCCCTGCCTCCCTCCAGAAGCCAAAGCCGAGGTCTCACAGCCCCCTCCCCCAGCCCCGCGCCCGCCGCCCCTCCAGCGGGGACGCGGGCGAACGCGTCCCTCCTGGCTCCGCGCCTGACCTTGCTCTCCTCCCGCACAGCCCTGATCACCGGCCAGCCGAGCCCAGGAGCCTCGGACACCGCCGCGCAGCGCGGGGCCAGGGTCGGAGATGGTGGCCCCAGGGCCCGGCTCACCGCCGGCCAGCCCCGCCAGGGCGCCGCCGCTGGCCGCACTGTGCGCCCAGGTGGACCTGCGCCTGGGCTGTGCCCTGTGCACGCAGCGCCTCAACGAGAGCACCTACCTCCTGCGCAGCGTGAGCCACAGCTGCCCGCGCGAGATCCTGCTGGCTCGCTCCAAGCGCGCGGGCAAGCCCAGGGTCTGGCGCCGGGTGGGCCGGCGGCCCAGCTTCCCGCGCCCCGCGCGCTACGCGGTCTGCCGCTACTACCGCCCCGGCCTGGGCTGCTGGCGCCACCGCAACCGCTGCACCTTCGCCCGCAGCCCCGAGGAGGCGCTGGTCTGGACCTTCGAGCGCGAGCACGGCGCGCGCCGCCTGTGGCTGAGGGCCGCCCTGCAGGACGGCGGGGCCCGGGGAGAGCCGCCCTGCCCGGCCGATGCCATCCGGGCCGAGTTCAGCGGCCACTTCCAGCTGCTCTGTGCCCGATGCTTCCGGCGCTGTCCTCCCCGTATTTGCCCCGTGGACCCTGAGGGGCGCTGCCTGGAGCATGGGGCCTGCCCTGCGCTCCTGGCGCATGTGAGCACCGAGGGCCGCCGCAAGCGGCAGTTTGTGGAGGTGCGGCCACAGCCCCAGGCCGGCCAGGCGCTGGGCTACTGCATGTTTGTGGGGCGAGGGCAGCCATGCCGGCACGGGGCGCACCGCTGCCAGTATGCACACAGCGACGTGGAGCTGGCCGTGTGGGAGGCCGAGCGGCTGGAAGGGCTGCAGCGCCGGGACCTGCTCGCGCCTCCTGTCCCTGGGGCGGATGCACGCCTGGCCCCCGGCAGCCAGGGTGCCGCTGTCCAGCTGTACTGCCACGCCTGCCTGGTCACCTGCCACTCCCAGGAGGCCTTCGAGAACCACTGTGCTTCCCTGGAGCATGCGCAGATGGTGGCCTTCGACCAGGCTGCGCCGTGGGAGCACCGCAGCCCACCCACCGGGCAGTCCAAGTTTGAGCTCTGCCCGAGGTGAGGACAGCGGGGGCGGAGGTTTTGGGGGACAGAGCCGGTGTTGCCGGGACTAGGAGGTTCAAGGTTCACGGGGTCGCAGGGCCTCCCTGCCGCCCTGTCCCACCTGCACGAGGGGCTGAGACAGGGTGGGCGCGACCCGCTGAGGCCGCTCACGCGGACGTGGACGGGACCCAGGAGGTCCCTGCTCTGCCCGCTCCCCAGCCCTGGCGGGTGGCCTCAGCCTTGGAGACGAGCACATCGTGGCGGCACCGCCAGGCCCCTGCTGACCCCTCCCGTCCCCAGGCCGGACCTCTGCGAGTACGGGGACGTGTGCACCAAGGCGCATTCAGTGCAGGAGCTGCAGGAGTGGGAGCAGCGGAGGCAGGCGGCGGAGCTGCGGGAGCAGGCGGCCTGGCAGGAGGGGCTCGTGTCCTACCAGGAGCGGCTGCTGGCCGAGTACCGGGGCAGCGGCAGTGAGGTCCATGTGGTGCGTGCGCGGGCGGGGCAAGGGGCGCGGGGCCGTGGGACCACGGGGCGTGGGGTGCAGGGTGCAGGGCTGCGGGGCGTTGGGAACGGGGCGCGGGGCGTGGGACCACGGGGCGTGGGGTGCAGGGCTGCGGGGCGTTGGGAACGGGGCGCGGGGCGTGGGACTGCGGGGCGCAGGGTGCAAGGTGCAGGGCCACCCTGCTGAAGGCCAGGCCTCCCCTGCAGCTGGCCGAGACGGTGGACGGTGTGTCCGTGACTTGTGACCAGCCCCTGCTGCACCAGGCCAAGGAGAAGGCTCAGCACTGCTGGACGTTCACCGTCCACTCCAAGGTGAGGGGCTGGCTGCAGCCTGGGCCACCGAGTCGAGTGGGGGCATCCGCACGCCCGGGGCACGCCCCTCACCCCTCCGTCCAGTCTCCTCACCAGCAGAACGGGTGGTGGTGACACCCGACCCCGGGGGGTCCTGAGGGTGGGGTGGCCCTGCAGCGCTGAAGCGGGGGCCTCTGACCCCGCCTTGCGGTGAACCCCGAGGCTCGGAGGCTGGCGGACCTGCTTGGGGCCCCTCAGCTGGGAGCAGCGGGGCGGGGGCCCCCAGGGCCACCTCACTGTGCCCCCCGCCTCCCCAGGACCCCCTCCTGCACGTGGCCCTGCTCAAGCAGGAGCCCGGGGCGGACTTCTGGCTGGCGGCCCCCCGCCTGCCGCAGGGCCGCCTCTACGCCCAGGGGCAGCGCTTCCGCGTGCACGGCCCCCCGGCCGAGTTCCGGGTGGGGGTGTGCGTGCAGGGCGCCTCCTTCGGCACCTTCGACCAGTGGGTGGTCTTCGACTTCGGCCGCCGGCCGGCGCTGCTGCGGAAGCTGAGGCTGCAACTGGGCGAGGCGCTCGGCCTGGAGTCCCGGGGGGCCCCAGCGCCGGGACAGCCCGAGGAGGAACCGGCACGTGGTGCCCGGCGTGGAGCGGACGGCCGAGCAGGCCGCCCTGATGGCCAAGTACAAGGCGCCCGCACTGGCCCTGGAGTTCCGCGCCGGTGGCCCGGCGCCCGGGCCCGTCTCCCGCGCCAACTACCGGCAGCACCTGCACCAGTTCCTCTACGAGGAGGAGGCGGCTCGTCAGCGGCTGGTGTCCCAGTGAGTGGGGGTCCCGGGCAGGGAGCCTGGGCGGCCCCGGGGGCCCGTGAACCGACGCTCCGTCCCGCACAGGCTGAACCTGCGGGCCCAGGTGTCCCTCCAGCCGTCGCTGACGACGCCCGCCCTGGGCATGCTGCTGCCGCCGCAGGGAGCCCTGTACGCCGAGGTGCCCATCCCCCCCGCGCTGAGGCCGGACGCCGACCAGGGCTTCCTGCTGGGCCGCGAGGTCCGCTCGGCCCTGGTGGCCCCGGTGCCCGCGCCCGACCGCACGGTGTTCGAGGTGCAGCTGGAGCCCCGGGCGCGCGCAGAGCGGGCGCTGTGGCTGCTGCTGCCCGCCCGCTGCTGCGAGGCCCTGGGGCTCCGGCCTGGGGCCAGCGCCGTCCTGGAGGTGCAGTTCCAGGTCGACCCGCTGGCCTTCCGCCTCTGGCACCAGGCAGTGGACGCGCTGCCCGAGGTGCGCCTGGTGGTGCCCGACCTGCCCGCCTGCGCCCTGCCGTGCCCGCGGCCGCCCCCGCCCTCGCTGTGTGGCAACCGCAAGCAGAAGCTGGCCGTCTCGCTCATCGCGGGTGGCCACCCGGGGGGCCCGCGGCCCGTCCCCCCGCTGCTCATCTACGGCCCCTTCGGCACTGGCAAGACCTACACAATGGCCATGGCCGCCCTGGAGGTCGCCCGGCAGCCCCATGCCAAGGTGCTCATCTGCACACACACCAACAGGTGCGCCCGCCGTGTGGGGAGGGGCATGGTGCGCAGGGCCCGGGGGTGGGCCCGGGCGGAGCTTCGGGGTCTGGGGTCCGTTCCCAGTTCCGAGGCCTGGGCAGGCAGTGCGCCCACGGGGGCTGGCCCCCCACCCTTGGGACCCCCACCAAGGCCCACGGGCCCTTGAGCCCCGGGGCCCTGGCTGAGAGGGGCACGTGGGGGCCGGGCCTGCCGTTGGGTGAGGTTTGCGGGCGCACGACGGGGGTCCTGGACAAGAACGTCGTGGTCGGGCTGCGCTTGGCCCGTGCCAGTATCCTGGGGGCAGGCTCGTTTTCCGCTTTTTATAGAAACACAGATTTTCCCTCCACTATAAGGTTCCGCCTTGGCCACTGTGGTTTCCTTAGTTCCCCAAGTTGCGCCCGCAGCTCAGCCCGGGGCTTTCCCGCTTCTGCGTGGGGAGCTGACCGCTGCCAGTGGACTTCCAGGCTGGGCCGGGAGCCCAAGGCCAGGGGGCATGTCTCCGCAGAGGTGCTGGGCCGGCGTCTGAGGGGCTGGCTGGGGTGCAGGCAGGCGGGGGCGTGGGCAGGGCAGGGGCGCGGGTGCTGCTTGGAATCCGTCCCAAGAGCTGGGGACAGCGGGCTTCACGCTCAGCGCCTCCGTCACCAAGCGCCGCAGACGGCGGCTTAAGCAACAGGTTATTCTCTTGCTGCTCCGGAGGCCAGAACCCTACAAGCAGTCGGTCCCCGCCGGGGACCCCTGGGCCCTTCCAGCTTCTGGGGCTGGGCGTGTCTGCAGCCTCGGCCTTGGCCTTCACTCGGCCCCTCTCCTCTCCATCCGCTACTTTTGGACGGAAACAGCCATTGCATCCGGGCGCCGGCCTCTGGGCCACACTCCTTCCCCAGTGGCACCCACAGAGACCCTACTTCACAGATGGCCACGCCCACAGGCGCCGGGGGACTTGAGCTGTTTGGGCCATTGGGGAGCTGTGCTCGGTGCCTCTCCAGCCTGGCCCGTGTCCACGTCCTCCAGCTGTGGCCCCGGCTGTGCCTGCACCGGCCTCTCCGCTGGCAGCGCCCTCGGCTGTTGCTGAAACCCCCTGGCGCCGGCACGAGTCTGCGCCTCACCGCCCACTCCGGGCCCCCGGGCGCACACAGGAGCCCACCGTGTGTCCCTTTCCTCCCCTAGCGCCGCCGACATCTACATCCAGGAGTACTTCCACGGCCACGTCAGCAGCGGCCACCCCGAGGCCACGCCGCTCCGGGCGATGTACACCGACCGCCCGCCCAGCCAGACGGACCCGATCACGCGGCGGTACTGCTGCCTGACGGGCGACGGCCGCGCCTTCCGCCTGCCCACGCGGGCCGAGCTGGAGAGGCACCGGCTGGTCGTCACCACCACCAACCAGGCCCGCGAGCTCGGGGTGCCGGCCGGCTTCTTCTCGCACATCTTCATCGACGAGGCGGCGCAGATGCTGGAGTGTGAGGCGCTCACGCCGCTGCGCTACGCCACGCCCCGCACCCGCGTGGTGCTGGCGGGCGACCACATGCAGGTCACGCCCCGGCTCTTCAGCGTGGCCCCGGGCCAGGCCGCCGGCCACACGCTGCTGGGCCGCCTCTTCCGGCACTACCAGCAGGAGGCACACGACAACGCGCGGCGCTGCCGCGTTGTCTTCCACGAGAACTACCGCTCCACCCAGGCCATCGTGGCCTTCATCTCCCGGCACTTCTACGTGGCCAAGGGCAGCCCCATCCACGCCTGCGGCGAGGTCCCGCGCCACCCCCAGCACTATCCGCTCATGTTCTGCCACGTGGCGGGCAGCCCCGAGCGCGACCTGTCCAAGGCCTCCTGGGTCAACAGGGCTGAGGTCCTGCAGGTGGCGGAGAAGGTGCAGGAGGCCTGCAGCACCTGGCCCTGCAGCTGGGGCCGCTGCGAGCAGAGGCTCATCTGCGCTGTCTCCCACGGAGCCCAGGTGAGCCCCTTCGCGCCCGGGGCCGGGGGGGTCTGCCCGCCGGGCCTCGGTTTCCCCAGCCCGCGAGAGGGGTCGCCCCCGAGGGCAGAGGTGGCGCACTGGACAGCTGGCGCCCGGGGCCCGGAGGTGGGGCGCCTGCTCCTCGTGGGCGTGGGAGGAGGGCGGCCGGGCCGGGGGAGCTGCCCACCACCCTGCGTCCCCAGGTGAGCGCGCTCAGGCAGGAGCTGAGGCGGAGGGGCCTGGGAGAGGTGACGGTGGGCGGCTTCGAGACGCTGCCAGGTGAGTGTGACGCGGCCCCCGGTGGCCAACGGGGCGGGGCGAGCCCGCAGGGGCTGGCGATGCTGCCGAGGTGGGGGCGGTACCGGTGGCCCCCCCTGCCGGGCCTGACCGTGTCCCCGCGCAGGGCGGGCGTTCCGGGTCGTGGTGCTGAGCACCGTGCACGACAGTGACAGCCTGCGCGGCCCCGCGGCGCCGAGCCTGGAGTTCTTCACGGATGCGCGCGTGCTCAACACCGTCATGACCCGCGCCCAGTCCCGCGTGGTGGCCGTGGGCGACGCTGTGGCCCTCTGCTCGTTCGGGGCCTGCAGCAAGCTCTGGAGGAGCTTCGTGCGCGAGTGTGTGCAGCACCGCAGCGTCTGCCCAGAGGGCCTCTCGCTGGAGCAGATCGAGCAGGGCGTGGCCCGGAGGCAGCGCTGGCCCCGCCTGGGCAGCAGCGGGCGGCCTGTGGCCCCCAGAGCAGAGGGGGCCGAGGCGGCGGGGGCCACGGGCGCCACGGGCGCCGGGTACGCCGCCCCCAAGACGGCCGCAGCAGGGGCTCTGGCCGCGGCTCGCACGGTGGCGGGCAGTACGGCCAGGGAGGAAGCGGTCCCGTCAGGGGCCTCTAGCCACTACCAGCAGGTGACGCCGCCACGGGCCAGGCGGAGGCAGGGGGATGTGTCCGCCGAGGCCGCGGAGGACCTGGGGCTCGAGGTCCCGGAAGATTCTGAGTCTGACTTCTGGCCTTCGGAGGGCGAGCTCGAGGTGGACGACCCCATCCTCCGGGAGCTCCTGGACGAGAGCCGGAACGTGGCGGTGACCGTCGGGGAGGACGGGCTGCTGGACACGGTCGCCGGGCCGGCATCCCCACAGCAGGCCCGCCAGTATGTGAACCTGCCCACTGCCGAGCTGCGGAGGCTGCTCCGCGCGGACCCCGAGCAGTACCCGCCGCTGCGCCTTCGTGCAGGAGACCTTCGAGCGGGCGACGGCAGACGCTCTGGACGCGCTGGCTCCCTGCTCCATCCAGGTGCGCGGCCGCCTGCACTGCGGCATGGCCTTCACCGGGGACGAGGTGCTGGTGCAGCTGCTTGGCAGCGCCGAGGGCGACGAGGGTGGCTCGGGGCGGCCGCGGGGGCCGCGTGCTTGGCGTGCTCAAGAGGCGCCGGCGGGAGCTCGCCTTCGTGTGCAGGATGGACGAGTGGGGACCCCCGCATCATGGTTCCCCTCGACGGCTCCGTGACCAAGATCTTCGTGGCGGAGCTCAGGGACCCGCACCGGGTGCCCGTGCACCAGCTCCAGCACGGCCAGCTGCGGCGTGTGGGCTACGAGAGGCTGGCGGGCGAGAGCTGGCGCAGCCGGCTCTTCTGGGTCCGCGTCGTCCTGTGGCGTGAGCGCTTCTACTACCCGCTGGGCATCGTCCTGGAGGTGCTGCCTGAGGCATCCACCTGGGAGCGTGGCCTCCGCCTCCTGGACCTGGAGTACGGCCTGAGCGAGCTCCGGCCGGACCCGGCCGCAGTCGCCAAGGCGCTGCAGCGGCAGCGCGCTGAGCTTGGCCGGGCGCCCAGCCGGCGGGAGGACTGCCGCGGCCTCCTGACCTTCACCGTGGACCCCCAGGGCGCCTGCAACCTCGACGACGCCCTCAGCGTGAGGGCCCTGGGCCCCAAGTACGAGGTGGCCGTGCACATCACCGACGTGGCCACCCTCGTGCCCAGGGACGGGCCGCTGGACTTGGAAGCCCGCCGGCGGGGCACCGCCTTCTATGCGCCCGGGCGGGAGCCGGCGCCCATGCTGCCCGCCGGCCTGTGCCGCGACGCCCTGAGCCTCCTGCCGCAGCAGGACCGCCTCGCCATCTCCCTCTTCCTAACCATCGAGGGGGCCAGTGGCCGGCTGCAGGGCCTGCGCGTGGCGCCCTCCGTGGTGCGCTCCGACCGCCAGCTCTCCTACGAGGAGGCCGAGCAGATCATCAGGCAGCACCCGGGCGCCGGCCTGGCGCTGCCTGCCCACCTGGACTCGGTGGACGCCTGTGTCGTGGCCGCCTGCTACTTCTCCCGGGAGCTGCGCCGGCGCCGCCTGCGCGGGACAGCCTGTATGAGCAGCCGGACGAGGACAGTGTGCTGGGCTTCCGCGCAGCCCACATCATGGTGCAGGAGTACATGATCCAGTTCAACAGCTTCGCGGCCGAGCTCCTGGCAGGCGGCACGGACACGGGCTCCACCACGCCCCTGCGGTGGCAGCCCGCTCCCGGCAGCCGCGAGCTGGAGGCCCTGTGCGAGAAGCACAGCGGGCTCGTGGCCCTGTCGCTGCACCTGAGCCACCACCTGCGCCCCCACCTGTGCGGCCCCGACCCCCCTGACGCACAGCTCTGCGTCCTGGCCCCCCTCTGGAGGCAGGTCCGGCTGGCCGCGGGACACCCGGGACCTGGAGCAGATGGTGGACCTGCTGACCACCGACGACATGCATCCCCCGCTGGCGCTCGCCGGCCTCGACTTCCGCAGGGCTCTGGGCCGCTCAGTCATCGGCCGCTCCGGCCGCGGGGAGCGGCAGCCCGCCACCCACTACTCGCTGCAGGTGGACTGGTATACGTGGGCGTCCTCGCCCCTCCGCCGCTACCTGGACGTGGTGCTGCAGCGGCAGCTCCTGCAGGCCCTGGGCCTGGGCGGCGCCGTCTACGCTGCCAAGGACATCGACGGGCTCTGCCGGGAGTTCGGGCACCAGCACGCACGCGCCCAGAGCTACCAGCAGGAGGCGGGGCGCGAGTGCTGCACCTGGCGGCGCAGCTCCGAGCTCAGCCGCGCGCCAAGCTGGGCTTCGTGCTGGGCGTGGAGGAGGGCGCCCGCTGCTTCCGCGTGCTCTTCCCCGCCAACCGCGAGTCGCTGCCCAGCCCGTGCCCCGTCCACTTCCGCGGCCTGCAGCTGGACAAGCACCCGTGTCCCCTGGAGGGCCAGCCGGGCCTGCAGCTCCTGTGGCGACGCCGCGTCTACTCGGTGCAGGCGGACCGGCCGTGCATCCCGCCGCCCGGCGCCCTGCTGGACCGGCACGCCCTGCCCGTCGACCCGGCCCTGTGGCGGCGGCTGCTGGCGCTGGTGGAGGCGCGGCGGTGGCCCGAGGCCGCCTCCCTGGTGCGGGAGCAGGGCCTCCTGGAGCCGCGGCGCAGGGAGCTGGGGCGGCTGTCACGGAGCCGCTGCGGCCACTTCATGGAGGTGACCCTGAAGCTGAGCGCAGGGGACACGCTGCAGGTGCAGCTGGGCGGCTCCCTGCAGCGCGGCCTCCTGGCGCCGGTCCCCCAGCTGTGGACCGTGGTGCCCGGGCTCAGCCTCTGCCTGGACCACGCCGAGTGGCCGGGCAGCTGCTTCTCAGGCCACATGCCCCGGCCGGCCCAGGCCCGCTACGGCAGCCTGCACGAGTACTGCCGCGTGTGGGAGCCGTTCTGCGCCCTGGAGTCGGCCACCGGCGCCGTGGCTGAGAACGACTCGGTCACCCTGCAGCACGTGGCCGTCGCCTGGGCCGCCGGGCGCTCACCGCAGGAGCAGCTGCAGGGTGCCTTCCCGCCTGGAGCCCGCCTTCCTGCAGGACAACGGCATTGACCTCGACTTCACCCACTGCTACCTCTGCATCCGGCTCGAGGGGCTGCCCGTCCCGCCGGACACCGGCCCCAGCGACCTCGGCCCACACCTGAGCATCGACCCCGACACCTTCACCTGGGTGGCCCATGGGGTGACAGAGGCGCCGGAGGAGGAGGAGGTGCAGGCCAGCCGGCCGGCGGCCCCCAGACAGCTGCACTTCACCGTCCACCACACGGCCATGGAGAAGGTTCCGGAAGAGGTGCTGAGGCCCGGCTCCAGCTTCACCGTCGAGGTGTTGCCCAAGCTACTTCCCGACCTGTGAGTGGCGTCCCGGGCAGGAAGGTGGAGGTGGGGGCTGGGCGAGAAGTCGCCGGGTCTGCCCCTCCCTAGGAGAGCCCCGCTGACTGGGCGCCCCCCCAGACGTAAGGAAGAAGCCCTGCGTCGGCTGAAGCAGGCGTCCCCACTGGTCATCAGCATCGCCCTGGGCCAGCCCCTCCTGCCCCCCAGCCACCCTCCCCACCAGCACCTCCCCCACAGAGGTAAGTGTGCGCCGGGTGGCCGTGGGGTGGGACCTGCGGGGCGCCCGCAGCGCCCCTCCTGCATCCTCCTGCACCCTCTTTGCTCAGGGCCCCCGAGCCGGCTGCTGGCGCGGGAGACGTACAACATCCCCAGGAGGTGCCACCAGCTGAACCCCAGCCAGAACCGGGCCATCAGGGAGGCCCTGCGCGGGCAGTTCACCGTCATCCAGGGCCCGCCAGGTGGGCCCCGGGGAAGCGGGGGGCGGGGGGCGCCCCGCGCGCGCTCCGCTCACCCCGCTTTCCGGCTCAGGCACGGGGAAGACGGTCGTGGCCCTGCACCTCGTGTTCTGGTTCCATCAGTGCAACCGGGAGCCGGCGAGCAGCGGCAAGACGCAGCCCGGGGGGCGCTGCAGCCTGTACTGCGGCCCCTCCAACAAGTCTGTGGACGTGCTGGCAGGTCTCCAGGGCAGCTGGGGGGCTCTGCCTGGGGGGCCGGCACGGGACAGCCCCTCACGCCCCCCGCTGCCCCCAGGAATGCTTCTGAGTTGGCAGGAGGAGCTGCGGCCCCTCCGCGTGTACAGTGAGCAGGCTGAGGCCACGGACTTCCCAGTGCCCAGCGTGGGCAGCACGGCCCCGCCCAGGAAGTCGCCCCGGGAAGGCAGGCCGGACTGCAGGCTCAGGTGCGACCTCGGTGTGCCTGCCGTCCACCACCCAGCCCACACTGGGGCGGGGGGCCCGGCAAGGGAGGGGCCTTGACAGGGCCTGTCCCCTAGGGCCATCTCCCTACACCACCGGATACGGCAGCCTTCCAACCCATACTCAACGGACATCAGGGAGTTCGACAGGCGCGTGCGGAGAGGGGAAACCTTCTCCAGGGAAGAGCTCACCCTGTGAGTGGCCGGGTGGGGGTGGCGGGAGGCGGTCTGCTGGCAGGAGGGTGTCCGGCCCCTGTGACCAGGTGGTGTCCCCGGCCCAGGTACAGGAGGGCCCTCGGGAGGGCGCGGAGGTTCGAGCTGGAGCGGCACGCAGTCATCCTGTGCACGTGCTCCTGCGCGGCCCAGGCCAGCCTCAGCCACCTGGACGTCCGGCAGGTCCTTGTCGACGAGGCGGGCATGGCCACGGAGCCCGAGACCCTCATCCCCCTGGTGCACTTCCCGCAGACCGAGAAGGTGGGCGGGGCGGGGGTGGCCCCCCAGGAGGTGCGTGGACACAAGGGTCCTGGCGGCTGGGGCAGCGGGGCAGGGCTCCCGCCCAGCGGTGTTGGGGTGCACCTGCCTGCCCCCAGGTGGTTCTGCTGGGGGATCACAAGCAGCTGCGGCCGGTGGTCAAGAGCGAGCACCTGCAGAACCTGGGTCTGGAGCGGTCCCTCTTTGAGAGGTACCAGCACGATGCCCTCCTGCTGGACACGCAGTACCGCATGGTGAGCCCCCGCCTGCCCCTGCCCACAGCCCCGTGGTCAGCCAGAGCCCGGCCGCCCCTGGCTCACGCCCTTTCCTGCAGCACGAGGGCATCTGCGCCTTTCCCTCCACGGAGTTCTACAAGGGCAAGCTGAAGACCTGGCAGGACCTGAGGCGGCCGCCCAGTGTGCTGGGCCACGCGGACAGGGACAGCTGCCCTGTCCTCTTCGGCCACATGCAGGGCCACGAGCAGAGCCTCCTGGTGTCCACCGACGAAGGGAACGAGAACTCCAAGGCCAACCTGGAGGAGGCTGCGGAGGTGGTGAGTGCTCCACCCGGGGGAAGGGAGGACCCTCGAAGAGCGGGGAGGGGGCTCTCCGGCCCGCCTCACCTGTGCGGCTGGCCCCAGGTTCGCATTGCCAAGCAGCTGACCCTGGGCAGGACGGTGGAGCCCAAGGATGTCGCCATCCTCACACCCTACAACGCACAGGTGGCCGAGATTACCAAGGGGCTTGAACGGGCGGGGGTCACCGGAGTGACGGTGACATCCATCACCAAGAGCCAGGGTGAGGCGGCCCTCGCGGTGGGCGGGGCCCGGACGGACCTCCCGGGTGGGCGGGGCCCGGGCGGGCCTGACGGGCGGGGCCTGGGCGGGGCCTGGGCGGGGCTCCCAGGCGGGCGGGGCGCCTCCGGGAGAGCAGGGCTCCCGGGTGGGCGGGGCCTGGGCGGGCGGCCTCCGAGTGGGTGTGCCTTCCGGGTGGGGCGCCCAGGGTGGGCGGGCCCCCGACGTGCCTGGTGGGCGGGGCTCCCCTGATGGGCGGGGCTCCCCGGGTGGGCGGGGCCCTGGAGGGCCTGATGGGCGGGACCCGGGCGGGCCGCCTCGGAGTGAGCAGGGCCCTCGGGCGGGCGCGGCTCCCCGGCGGGCGCGGCTCCCCGGTGGGCGGGGCTCCCCGGTGGGCGGGGCCCGGGCGGGCCGCCTCGGAGTGAGCAGGGCCCTCGGGCGGGCGCGGTCTGGGCGGGGCTCCCCGGGGGCGGGGCTCCCCTGACAGGCGGGGCTCCCCAGTGGGCGGGGCCCTGGCGGGCCTGATGGGCGGGGCCCGGGCGGGCCGCCACGGAGTGAGCAGGGCCCTCGGGCGGGCGCGGTCTGGGCGGGGCTCCCCGGGGGGCGGGGGTTCCCGGGTGGGCGGGGCTCCCCGGGAGGGCGGGACCCTGGCGGGCCTGATGGGCGGGGCCTGGGTGGGCCACCTCGGAGTGAGCAGGGCCCTCGGGTGGGCGAGGTCTGGGCGGGGCTCCCCAGGGGGCGGGGGTTCCCGGGTGGGCGGGGCTCCCCGGGAGGGCGGGACCCTGGCGGGCCTGATGGGCGGGGCCTGGGTGGGCCACCTCGGAGTGAGCAGGGCCCTCGGGTGGGCGAGGTCTGGGCGGGGCTCCCCAGGGGGCGGGGGTTCCCGGGTGGGCGGGGCTCCCCGGGAGGGCGGGACCCTGGCGGGCCTGATGGGCGGGGCCTGGGCGGGCCACCTCGGAGCGAGCAGGGCCCTCGGGTGGGTGAGGTCTGGGCGGGGCTCCCCGGGGGCGGGGCTCCCGGGGGCGGGGCTCCCGGGGGCGGGGCTCCCCGGGGGCGGGGCTCCCGGGGGCGGGGCTCCCCGGGGGCGGGGCTCCCGGGGGCGGGGCTCCCCGGGGGCGGGGCGGCTCACGGCCGCGCCCCCCAGGCAGCGAGTGGCGCTACGTGCTGGTGAGCACCGTCCGCACGCGCCGCGAGAGCGACGTGGACCAGCGGCCCACCAAGGGCTGGCTCAAGAAGTTCCTGGGCTTCGTCACGGACCCCAACCAAGTGAACGTGGCCCTGACCCGCGCCCAGGAGGGGCTCTGCCTCGTCGGTGAGGGCGGCGCGCCGGGGGCGGGGCGGGGCGGGGGCCCGCGGCCGCCCTGACGCTCCCCGTCCGCAGGCGACCACCTCCTCCTGCGCTGCTGCCCGCTCTGGCGGCGGCTCCTGGAGTTCTGCGAGGCCCAGCGCAGCCTCGTGCCCGCCCGCCTGGTGCGGGTCCGAGGGAGGCCGGCGCCGGCGCCCTGAGCGCGCCCCCACGCCCGGTGCTCTCGGGGTGCCCGAGGAGAAGACCAGCACCCCTCCTGCGCCCTCGGCCGGGCCCCTCGGCGGGCCCCCTGTGCCTTCGGCTTGGCCACCAGCTCCCGCCTGGACCCCCTCTGGGGTCAGGCCACTCCCGCCCCCCGCCCCCCGCCCCCCGCGTGAACCCGGAGGCGTTGGAAGGGCAGCGGGCGTCCGGCGGCTCCTTCCTGCTGCCTTTCCCGAGACATGTGGCGACAGGGAAGCATCTCCGGGTGGACGAGAGCCCAGATCTGGGGTCAGAAGGGAAAGCCCGCTGAGGCCGCTCCCTCCCTGGGTGCCACCCAGACCCCCACCCCGGGTGCTCTCGCTGGAGTTGGCTGTTACTTTCTTTGTGAATATACCAAAAGCTGGTGGCTTTTCTCACTGGAGCTGGGACCTGACCCCCAACTCAGGGCCAAGGGACCTCCTAGGAGAGAGGCCTCTCTCTCCGCCACCCTGCCCCATCCCTGCCCCTTCCGACTCTGGGACCCACAGCCAGCGGCCGTCAGGGGCTGCCCCGGCAGGCCCCGCCCCCAATTGCACACACCAGCCAGTCTGCCCCAGCCCCCCAAATGTGAAGGGCCTAGTGCAGCAGGGGCCCCAGGATGGCTGCTCTGCCTCCCGGGCCTGTGCCGGGGGAAAACCCGCCCAGGGTGTCTTCACCCCGGGGTGCAGGCCCTCGTCCTGCCCCTTCCCCACAGACCTCCCACCTTGACATCTGCCCCGCCCCTGCCCACCACACCCTCCCAGTCTCCCCCTGAGCAGCCCTCCCCTCCACTGCCTCAGGGAGGCTGCATGCAATGCTCTTTACAGGAGTTGGCTCTGGGTGTGTGTCTGCCCCTGTGCACAGAAATGCTGCTGAGTTCTGTTTTTTACAAATCAAATTTCTACATTCCAGTTTTCATATCTCTTCTTAGATTCTTTGCATTGTATGACTGAGCACAAATTTTATTAAGACAATTTTGAAAGCTTTTCCTGCTTCTGAGTGTTTTGAGGTCTGGCTGGGTGGCAAAAAGGGGTGGCGTCCTTGCTTTGGGGATGGGAAGTGGCCATCGAGGCTGTCAAGAGCCTCCCAAAGGCCCAACGTGGAGTGGGACTGTGGGGAGGGGGCGGCGTCACCCCACTTTACAGCTGGGGACACAGCCAAACAAGCTGAGGGCCATCTGAGCGAAGATGGACAGAAGCCAGGACTGGATGGCTTGGTGGGGGCGGGCCTGCTGCCTGGCCCGGGCGCTGTTTCCATGGACTGGGAGCGTTCCCAGCCCACTGGACTCTGCTCCTGGGCCGCTGACCAGCAGTGAGGCTGCGGCCCTCGACAGGACCCTGCCTGGTCCTGGGTCTGTGGGACCCCTCCAGGGAGCCCGTCTGCTCCTGCGCAGCCATGCAGGCTCAGCTTCTGCATCTTGCTGGAAGCGCCTGAACAGAGGCCGAGCTGGCGCCCAGTGGCTGGGCCCTGGAGTCAGTCAGGGAGGCTTCCTGGAGGAAGGGGTGTTAGAACCCCTAGGCCGTGGCGGCAAGACAGGTGCGGACTTGATGGCCCCGGAGGCGCTGCTTTAAAGTCCAGGTGAGTCTGCAGCACTGGAGGCAGCCAGAGGCAGGAAGTGCACTCGGAAATCGGCAGGTTTGGAGTTGTATATATGTTACTACAGTAAAATTAAAAAATAAAAGCATTGGCCGTGATGCGCTGGAGGTGGGGGTGGTGCGGGTGCTGCCCCAGGTGCCCGTGCGAGGCGGATCCTGGTCCACAACCTGAGGGTGCCACGAAGCTGCGGCCACTCCACCAGAGGGGCCAGGAGCCAAGAGACCCCAAACCCATGTGCCAGTTGCCAGGCTCCCAGGTACCTGCCGGACCCCCACCCCGAGGCCGCGCAAACGCCACTCCTCGGTCCCTGGCCTGACCTTGCTCTGCCCGCAGTCCAGCCCTCAGGCCTCGTGTGCCCCCTGCCCGACCCCCCGGTCATTTCTGAGGTACACGACAGGGGCCCTGGATATCCCCACAGGAGGGCAGGGAGGCTTGAGCCCAGAGGCCATCTGGGCAGGGCCCAGGACCTGTGAGGACACCGTCCAGAAGTGGGTGGTGGGCAGGGCTTGCTGACCTTGTGGGGGCTGTGACCTCCCTCTCACCAAAACACCCCCCTGGGGTCAGCAGGGAAGGGATTCCCCGCCCCTGGCCACCTGCCAGAAGCCACACTCTGGACTCACAGGTGGGACCCGGCCATCTTTACCCTGTGCCTGGGCACTGGCCTGGCTTCTTGTCATCGTGGCCCACTCCAGGTGGGCCCGTTTGCAATGTCAGTCCCGTGCATAGCCGAGTGCCTGTGCAGGCAGTGCGGGCACCGATGGCCTGGCTCTCCGTGCTTCCCCTCTGCTGCTCTGCCCACGTGGTGCCAGGGCTCAGGGCGCTGTCCCTCCTGGACCTGGAGGTGGCTGAGCAGTGGGCCCGGGTGCTCCCCTGTCCACTTTTTCATGGAGGAGTGGGGCCATGCGGGAACGTGCTGCTGGCTGCGCTGGGTGGCCAGGTCGCATGCTGCAGGGCAGACGCCGATGCCTAGGGTCCTGCCACGACGGGCTGCACCACCCGGGCAGGTGAGGAGGACCACTGGGCTGGAGGGACGGCTGTCCAGACAGGAGCCCAGGCAGGTGGCTCCCTGCTGGGACCCTCACCTGCCTTTGGGCCTGGGGTCTACCTTCAATTTCTCTTGGGGAAAAGACACATCTTTGTTGTCATTTTAGGTGGAAAATGTCCTCTGGGCCTTGGAGCACCCTGGTCCCCAGGGAGCTGGGGGTATGTGGGCAGAAACCACTTGCTGCGGACTCAGGCAGCAGCCCTCACCCCAGGGGTGTTGACGAGGGGCCGGGGGCTGGCCTTGGAGAGGCTGCGCCTCGGGGCTCCTACTGCAAAAGGAGCCACGGGGGGCCTGGGCTCCGGGGGGCTTGGACCAGGGCAGAAACTGCTGCGGCTGCTGCACCTGGAGGGGCGAATCAGCCAGTCTGCTTAATTGTGTGCGGGGGTTTATACTCCTCTTTATTAGTGGATAAATATTAGAAAACCATCTCTCAGAAGGTGCGGTTGGGGGCTGGCTGGGCTTGCCCAGCGGACAGGGGGTGCTCGCCTTCGGGGGGCCGCGGCTTGGTCTGCAGGGTGAGGCTGTCCCGCCAGGGCTCGTACACCAGCGTGTAGCTCTCGGCTCTCTTGATGGTGAACTTGTAGGCGCGGTGGGGCAGCAGGTTGCGCACGTCGAAGGAGCAGGCGGCCACGGGGATGATGCCCCGCTGCAAGCACTCCTGCTGTGTCCGGGGCTCCAGCAGCTTGAAGCGCAGCTCGAACTGCTCGGGCGCGGCCGGCTGGATGGTGACGAACCAGCGCAGGCTGACCCAGTCCTGGTGGGCCACCGACTCCTTGCGGTCGAACAGGACGGGCATCTTGGTGCTCAGCATGAGCCGGATGTGCGGGATCTTGGTGGCACCGATGTCGGACACCAGGCGGTGCTTGACGTGCAGGCGCCCCGGCACCATCATGGCCAGGAAGCAGTCCATGACGCCCGCCAGGTCCGCCAGCCGCTGCTCCACGAGCCCCCAGCCGGCCAGGAAGGGCCGCGGGTCGGGCGACTCCAGCAGGGCGTCCAGCTGGGCGCGTCCGCTGTCCAGCTGCTCCAGCAGGTCGCCGAGCAGCAGCAGCTGGATCTTGGTCTGGGCCGTGCCCACCTTCTTCATGCGCTGGAACTTCCAGGGGTCGATGAGCTGGAACAGTGTGTGGGGCAGCACCAGCGGGTGCTGGTCGCCCAGGGCCAGGTGCTTCGGGAGGACCTCGAGGTAGTAGGAGCACTTCTTGAGCAGCTCCATGCGGGCGTGGTGGCGCTTGAGCAGGTGGGCGCTCAGGTCGGAGGTCAGGAACTCGCGCAGCGCGTTGCGGCGCTCCGTGTAGGTCCTCCACGCCTTGGGCTCCAGCAGCTGCTGCTCCTCAGCCTCCTCGGCGTCCTCCTGGTCCAGGAAGGACTGGGGACTGTCCAGCTTCATCTTGTCCAGACCCAGGCCCGTCACCTGGAAGTTCATCGTCTGGGAGCTGGCGGAGGAAGGGTGGGTGTGAGCTGGAGTGTTTTGGGGGGGTTGAGGGAGGGGGGAGCACATCTCTCAGGGAAGAGGCTCCTGGCGGGCCAGTGGGTCTTATAAAAGTGGACGTCGAGGGGCAAAATCCCCCTGGAGCGGCCGACCGTGGTGGTGGGTTGGGTGAGGCCGGGGCGGGGGGGCCCTGGGGCCAGTGGCCTGGGCAGGAAGCCTGGCTGGGGCCTCACTCCTCATCTGGGAAATGGGGCGGTAGTGCCCCTTTGGCCTGGCCCTGCCTGAGCAGCACTGGATACCCTGCGGGGACATCTGGAACCCCTAGCTGGCTCCTCCAGTCCTTGCAGCGGGTGCAGACACGGCCAGTTAGAGCCGGGCCAGGGCCTCGGCTGCGGGGCAGGAGCAGTGCTCGTGCCACAGTGCTCGTGCGACAGTGCTCAGCTGCGCCCTGGGCTCCGTGGGCCCAGATAAACGAGCCCACGAGGCAGGCGACGCCAGCCGTCCCCATCGCAGAGACCTGGGCTCCCGGGCTCGGTGCGGCTGGAGCGGCGGCCTTGAAGCTAGAGTCCCCGGGGAAAGGCCAGCTGCCCCCGTGCCTCAGGGACCCCCCGGGCGGTGGCGCAGACCTTGGCGCTGCACCTGCGCCTCCCCAGGGAGCTCCAGGTCACAGCAGCCCTAGGGTTGGGTAAATGGGGAACCAGGGGCCGAGCGGCTGGCCCAGAACCACAGCGCTCGAGAGCAGCCGTGGGCCCGAGTTTGTCCTCCTCCTGGAAGGCCGCCTCTTGACCCGACTGGGCCCCCGGCTGGCCGTGAGCCCCTGGGAAGGGGTCGTCCTGCACCCCAGCCCCACCTGCCCATCCTAGCCCCCAGGCCTGGGCCCTGAGCTCCGCCTCCCCGCGCCCCCCGCCTCCCCGGCGCGCCCACTTGCCCTGCCTCCCCGAGCGCAGTGGGACCTTGCCGGGACTGCATCCAGAGCGTCGGGACCCTCCCTCCCACCACGGGCGTCCTGCCAGTTGCCATGGGTACCGCGCGTCTTTGTGACGCCCCTCCCCGCGCCAGGCCGTGGGGGTGGGGCCGAGAGCGCTGGCGAGCGGGGCGCGGGGAGACCCCGCCCCGGGGGCGGTGCGGGGGGAGGCGGGCTTCCCACTCGGCCTGCGGGGCTGCGGCCTTCTGCGCGGGTGCGCAGCGGCCCCTGGGCGTCGCCCCCGCCCCCCCCCCGCCCCCTCCCGAGCTGGACCCGGCCGTCCGGGTTACCCAGAGGGGCGCTCCTGCCGCTGCCCAGCCCCCACCACACCCCCGCCCGCCACCCAGAGGCGCTCCTTGTGCCCGACCTTGGGGGAGAGGTCCGAGGTGGGGGCCCCCTTTCCAGAGCAGGGTGTCTGTTCTGGAGCTGCCCTTTCCCACTCCCCGCCCCCGGGATCTGTAGTCAGGGCCTGGCGCAGGGGCGCCCTGCCCTCCTGGTGACCCCACTTCTGCCTGCCCCTAGCAGCATACCTGGGCAGGGGTCCCGTGGACACTGGGGCTGGGAGGGAGGCAGGGGGCGGCCATTTTGCCCCCCGCCCCTCCTCTGGGTCCTGCGTGGTCATCGTCTGAGGGTGGAGGGGCTGGGAAAGGAGGGGGCCCGGCCCTGCCCCCACCCACATCCTCCCTGGATGCCCTGGTCATCTGCCTCCTTCACCCCACCCCACCCCCTCTTTTTGTTGACTTCTGGTTCCCAGCTGATGTGTCATTGAACTTTTAATTTTGAGATAACTGTAGATTCTACGCAGTTGTGAAAACTAAGATACGAGAACACATCTGGTAAAGCTGCTGCGGCTCTCGACAGGATGTTTACCGGACGCAGTCAACTTCAGGACAGCCCAGCGTCCTTCCTGTCGCCACAGCCCTTCCCCCCCCCCCCCCCCCCCGACACCCCCAGCCGCAGCGGGGTCTCCTCTCTGCTTCTGTCCTTTGAAGAACGGGGCGTCAGTGGAGCCGCACGGTCCGCAGCCTTCGGGCCCGGCATTCTCAGCGTGACCCTTGGCCCCCGTCCGGCCAGTTGCGTGTTAAGTTGGTTCCTTTTGATTCTTGAGCAGCATCTTGGCCCAGATGGACGCGTCCAGCTGTGCCTGGCTCTGCTGCCCCCTGGCGGACGGTGCTCCCAGGGGCCCAGAGCCCCGCTCTGGGGTGGTCCCAGCCCCGGGGGGAGGAGGTGCACCCGGCCAGAACCTCAGCTGTGCCCTGCAGACACAGGACCCCAGGGGCAGCGCACGGCTGCCTGAGGCCCAGAAGCCCCCTCCTCACCCCACAGACCTGGTCTGAACCCCAGCTCTGCTGGTGGGAGCTCAGTGCTGAAACAAACAGGGAAACCGAGGCGCAGAGAGTTCAGCACCTCCCCCAAGGCCCAGGCCAGCGAGCGAGAGCAGCAGAGAGCAGCACGGGCTGGGGGGGGCAGGGGCTGGAGGGGCCAGGGGCTGGAGGAGGCCGGGGCTGGAGGGGGCAGGGGCTGGAGGGGGCCAGGGCTGGGGGTGGGGCAGGGGCTGGAGGGGCCAGGGCTGGGGGGGGCAGGGGATGGAGGGGGCAGGGGCTGGAGGGGGCCAGGGCTGGGGGTGGGGCAGGGGCTGGAGGGGCCAGGGCTGGGGGGGGCAGGGGCTGGAGGGGGCAGGGGCTGGAGGGGGCTGGGGCTAGAGGGGCCAGGGGCTGGAGGGGGCCGGGGCTGGAGGGGGGCCAGAGGCTGGAGGGGGCAGGGGCTGGAGGGGGCAGGGGCTAGAGGGCACTGGAAGCTGGAGGGGGCCAGGGCTGGGGGTGGGGCAGGGGCTGGGGGGGGCAGGGGCTGGAGGGGGGCCGGGGTGGAGAGGGCAGGGGGAGCAATGGGCCTCAGGAAGGAGAACGGGGGAGCAGCGGCCGCTGGCCGGGCCCTCCGCTAGCGGGGAGGGAACATGAGGGTTCTGGCCAAGACAGGAAGGCAACGAGGGCCGTGCTGCCGGGCCCAGGAGGGGCCAGGGGCTGCAGTGCGAGGCTTCTGTCCCGGGCACCCGAGGAGGGGGCCCAGCCGCCCTGAGCCCTCTCCCCTTCGGGGACCTGGGCCCACAGGCAGAGCTTCCTGAGACCCTCCCCTGGTTAAGGGGGGGGGGGCGGCTAGGTCATCTCTGTGGGAGGCCACTGCCCAGGCCTCTATTAGCACGGCCCTGCGCTGACCGCGGCAAGGGAGGGGCCGGCCTTTTCCTCTTTCCTGAATAAGGGCAAACGGCCGTCCGTTGGAACCGTCCGGGGTCGGGGCGCGTGGCTGCTCCGCTGAGCACTGCTCCCTGGCCCTCTCTGGGTTGACCAGAGGCCTGGGGCAGCGCCTGGGGGGCGGGGCGGGGGTCCCCATCAGCTCACTGGCCAGGCCTGCCTCGGGCTTCTGCAGAGCTGGGGGACGAGCGTCTGGGAGGACCCTGCCCCCGCCCCAAGATCGGGACACGCCCCCCCAGGTGGAAACGAGTTGCGCATGCGCCTGGCTCCCGGGGCGGGGCGGGACCACCGCCGCCCGCAGTCCGTGGGAGGAGCGGGGGTGGCCGGGGGCAACCCTGCGGGCTGGTGGGTGTGAACTCAGACCCCTCCCAGCCCTCCTCGCTCTGAGCTGGACCTTTTACGTTCTCTTTCTGAGCACGCCCGGGACAGGACAGGTCTCGGTCCCCGGGTGGATCCAGCCCGGCCGGCCAGGCTGCTCACCTCCTAGCTGCTCACCTTCCTGGCCTCTCACTCCCAGGCCGCTCACTCACCTGGCCACTCACCTCCCTGCCCTCACCTCCCTGCATCTTCAAACCAAGACAGGCCTGACTGGTGCACCCAACAGCACCAGCTGAGCTGCCCCACCCTCAGGACCCCGCAGGCCCCCACTTTACAAAGTGCTCCCCTGCGGACAGGGGCCCTGCAGGGCCAGTGCCTGTTAGAGAGGACGCGGGCGGGCCCTGGGCAGGGCGGGGTGTGTGGCTGCGGTTGCTCGACCGGACCTTGCAATCACAGGCATGAGTGTTAGAGCTGGGCTGTGGGCGACGGCTTCCAGCTCCATAAAGACCCCCGGGAGCAGAGGGGCTGGGGGAGAGGAAGGGGCATGGGGGCTGCCTGGGCCTCAGGGCCCCTCGGCTGGGCGGCAGGCAGAGCTGGCTTCGGCGTGGGGGGGCCCAGACGCTGGCGGGGTGCAGTGAGGTGGGGGCGTGGGCCTCAGCCTGGGGACTCGGCTGCTGCCCCCTCCCTGCACCCTGACCCAGCGGGGGGAACGGTAACCTGCAAGGGCTCCCCGCCACACACGGGAGCCGACTCCACGACGTTGGGATTTTGCGAAGACAGAGCTTTGTTGGAGGCGGCCATCCAGGGGATGGTGGCCAGGCTCAAATCTGCTCCTGGACTTGAGTGCGGAGGGAGATTTTACAGGGGTGGGAGGTGGGCTTGGGGGGTTTGACTGCGCAGCACAGTTGAGGAACCTGCCCTGGGGTCTCAGGCATCACCTCAGGGTGCCAGCCCCAGTTTCCGCTCACGCCCAGGTGACGTTGGCAAAACAAGCTTGAAAGGAGAAGCAGCTGCCACTGGTGGGCTCAAGAGCGGCTGACAGGTTTGGGGGGGCCTCAGTACCCCCGCCTGGGGTCAGGCGTCTCAACTGCCTCCCGGCGGCGGCCACCTGGCACCTGCTGGCTATCGAATGGCCAGAACCTGTGCCGTTGTCAGCTGGGCGTGGACCGAGCACTTCCTGTCTGTGGGCAGTGGGCAGTGGCCACCCGCGTCAGCTTTGGGTCATAGAAGAGCCCGGCCTGGAACCTGACCTAGTTACCGGAAGGTGCACAGGAGCGAGCGGAGTTTAGGCTGCTGAAGACTGGACCAACATGTAAATAACCTGGTGGCTTTTTCAGAGTCAGATCACTGCCAGGCCGCAGTGGCCGGCCCCACCCATGGACCCCCCACTTCTCTCTGAGTCGGTGGCCCCTGCCCAGGGCTCAGGTCAAGGGCAGCTGGGCAAGGGCTGCCCTTGTTGTCGCCCCTGCCTCTCCTGCTGCCACACAGCACCTGGCAGGCCAGAGCCGCCCCCTCCCCCCGGCCCAGCCCCACCGCCCCTGGCGAGGCCCCACCCCCGGATTCCCCCCCCCCAGCTCAGCGGAAGTGGGGGAGAGGAGGATTCTGCCTGGGAAGACACCACCAGTGCAAGCAAGTGATTAGAGGCCGGTGTGAGCGAGGAGAGGGGCTGGGGGGCGGTCTGAGCAGGGCCCTGGAGGCTGAGCAGGGCCCCGGGGGCTGTGCAGGAAATGGGCGCGGGGGTGGAGGGATACCCCGGGCAGGCCAGGGGCTGCTCAGGCCTAGTCTGCATGCGGGATCCCGGGAAGCCCCCCTTCAATCCCATCCCCGTGCTGCTGGGACCCTGAGCCCCACGTTGGCAGTGATGTCCCCTGAAGGCTTTGGGGACACAGGGCAGAGGCACGCTGATGCCCGTCTGGGCTCACGGTCCCCTGGCGGGATCCGCCACTGGCGGAACCGGTTTCGCATTCCCGAGCCTGGGGCGGGGCTGGTTCGCAGGGGCTGGTCCGAGCTTGTGGGATGGCAGTGGGGCCTGTCCCCCTTCCCTCCCCTCCCCCCCAGCTCCCTCACTGTCCCCAGCAGCGCCCCAGCTGCCTCTCTCAGCCTTCGCTGGGGTGGGGGGGACAGCACGCCCCTGTTCTGATTTCAAGAGCAAGCGAACCAACTCTGCTGTTATTTCCCTTTTCAGTAAAACAAAAGCCCATGTAGGCAAAGCTCCCTGTGTGGCACTTAGGGGTTTTCGCCCCCCACAGACTTGGAGACGCCCCTTCCTGTGCCTTCAGCCCAGGCCCCCTGGGGGGCAGTTATGGGCACTTCCCTGGGGTGGACACCCAAAGGCCGCAGGCTCGGCAGAGGGGGGTCAGGGGTGGCTCCCCTGGGGAGAGGGGCTTGGGGCTCAGTCTCAGGGGACACCAGGAGCCCACTGCAGGGGCAAGGGGTGCACGGAGGCGTATGCAGGTGGGGAAACTGTGCACGCAAAGGCTAGTGGGTAAGATGCAGGGGAGGGGTGGGGAGAGCCTGGGGGCGTGGGGGCTGGGCAGGTGGGGAGGTGGAGGCGGGGAGAAGGGAGGGAGGAGGGGAGCTGGCATTTAGGAGGTGGCACGTGGGCAGGGGGCCCTGGAGGTGTGGGGGCTCCAGGGAGGGAGGGCCCTTTCCTCTGGCCGAGTGTGCCCCCTTGCTCCTGCCTCCCAGGAAGCCCCAACGTCCTGGCCCTCCTCCTCTGGGAAGCCTTCTGGCTGGCCCACACCCCTGATCTCCCTGCCCCCCCGGTTCCCACCCCCACCCCGGCCTGCTCAGGGCCAGGCAGGGGCTCAGCAGCAGTTCTGGGCTCCCAGATCCACCCCCTGACGGATGGTCACTGGGCCCCAGAGTAGGAGAGAGGCCAGCAGCGCAGGCCCCGACCCTCAGTGCCCAGGCTGCACCCGGCCCCCTGCTCCGCCCGTTCCTCTGCCACCTGCCACAGCCCACCGCGGCCTCTCTGGCTCCACCCGCCCTGGCTGCTCGGCTGCTTTCTAGGCCTGGGGTCCTGGCCCTGGCAGCATCTACCAGGCGGGGGGCGGTTCGCAGGGCCCTGCGCCCGGCTCCAACTCCCTCTCGGAGGTGCATGGGGTGGGCGCTTTGGGTGCAGGAGAACCTTCTGGAAGCGGGTTCCAACATGAGCTTGGAGCAGACACTCTTGACGACTTGCTGTGCAGGTCCCAGCTCCTCCTCCTGGAGGCTCTGGGCAGTTTGGGAAGGGGGTCTCAGCCCTGCCCCTTGCCCGCTGCCTCATCCCCTCTGGCTGCACCCTGGGGGACATGGGCAGCTCCCACCTATTCTGGCCACCTGAGGAAGGCCTATCTGCATGGGCACCCTGTCTGCACGGGGGCCATGGGTCCCCTCTGCCCTCCTGGACCAGGCCCAGGGCCCCAGCGGCGGGAGGGCAGCTGGCGGGCTGCCCAGGCCCTGGGGAGGGGTCCGCAGGTGCACAGGGAGGCTCAGGGGGGCCGGGCCCACAGCCCGTCACGAGGAAGTGGGGAGGCGGGGCCGGCCGGGCGGGGGGACCTGGCAGGCACAGCCCCACCTGCCCTCTCCCAGCACCCAGGTGCCACGGGCCCTGCAGGGCAGCTGCTCTGTGACGCAGCGGCCAGGCCAAGCTACTGGTCCGGAGCTGTGCCTGCCGTGGCATCCCAAGCCCTGGCTCCCGTCCGTGGGCCTCTGGGACTTTGGGCATGGACGTGCGGGCGCTGAGCTTCAGGGCAGGGGCCCTCGTGGCCACGTGGCCAGGAAGGAGGGGACTGGTGGGGGCCACCCGGCTGGACGCAGGGGGCAGGGCCTGGGAGGGCTCCGTGCGTGCCCCACAGCTCCTGGCTGAGAAGGAGATGGTCGAGTGCGAGCCGTGAGCGGGGAGCCACCCTGTCCTGTGGTGCTGCCGGGTGCGTGCGTGGCTCAGGGAGGGGGCAGCGAGTGGACTGCTGGCCGCGGCACATCTGGGGATGGAGCGGGAGGCACAGGGGGCCTCTTGCGGTCAGGACAGGGCATTTGGGGAGCGAAGTTTCCAGTTTCCAAACAACCAAAACTGGCCGCTGCTGGCCACGTCCCTGCAGGTGCGCACGGCCAGGCGGACTCCGGGCGACAGCGGGGGCCCACCGAGGGGCTTGGACCTGAGGGGCTACCTCTGCCCGAGTGTGCGGCGGGGGCCCGGGGTCTGCGGAGTGAGGAGGGGCCTGTTGCTCTTCTGTGCTCTGGCCTCTCCCCGTCGTTCACTGTGTTGGTTGAGCGCTGCCGCCACCTGCGACGGCGAACTGAGAACCTGAGGGGAGGCCACAGGAGCTGAGGGAAGACGCATAGAGACAAAGACAAGGTCAGAGGGGCCAGGTGGGCCAGGGCCAGCTGATGGCAAAGCCAAAGCCCCGAGCAGGCACGCAAGCTTTATTAAAAGCAGGTAACGAGGCCATTGTTCTCAGACAGGGCCTTCAGGCTGGAGCTCTGAGGAGCGTTTTCTTTGAGTTTCTTATCAGTACATCAGCTCCTTTCAGCGCCTTGCAGGTACAGAGCGTTGACCACACCTTCACCTCTCTGCACAGCGATCCTCCCTAGCAACGCGACTTGAGCCCCGCACAGTACTTCCGGGACCCCTATAGAGCACCTACTGTGTGTCAGAGCCTCACGGTGAACAGGGCAGCGGCGAATGCTCCGGAGAGGGTGCCCCTGCTGGAGGGAGGCGAGCAATAAGCGGGTAACCCGTAAGCGGGGCTGGTTTGGAAAGCGGGGCCATGGCAGGGCTGCGCAGGGGAGAGGGGCGTGAAGGGCTGCCCAGGGCTGCCAGGTGGCAGGACAGCTGGTGCAAAGGCCCCGAGGCAGGCAGGCGCCCGAGTGCTGCAGGGGCTGGAGGGAGGAGAGGAAGGTGGGGAGGTACAGGGCGCACTGCAGCGGCCAGCTGGACGTCTGGCATGTATGCATGCGTATGGATGGACGTGTGTGAATGTAGAATTTTGTGTCCCACATTTTTCATACAATGAACTTGATCGCCATAAGCGGTTTCTGGTGTCATGAAATGCTCTTCAGAGTGGAGTTTTTGACACCACCACAGGAGCCCTGGATACCCGTGTCCACCGCCAGGCACCTGCTGCTGAAGCTTTTTGCCGCCGTCAACAGTGAGGGTGATGCAGTGCCCAGGATCCTAGCACGTGAGCGCCATTCCCAGAAGGGAAACTGGGGGGCAAAGGCCAGAGCTGCTTTTTGGTTCTTGATACATAATCACCTCTGGAGGGCTGAGGCCGGCCCACCATTCCAGTTCCAGGTCCATCCTAGTGCCCTCTACCCCGCGGTCCCCCGAGCCCAGCAGATGGACGGGGCAGTGGCCCAGGGCTCGGCCACCTCCACCCTTCCCTGCCACTGGTGGACCCTGCCCTCACCGCCTCACCTGAGCTGATGACATTGCTGTGCAGGTGGCCGAGGCTGCGCTACCTGGAATCAGAATTACATCCACGAGGGCTTGGCCGCCAGGAACGCACTCATGGGGCAGGACAACATCTGCCAAGTGGGGGACCTCGGCCAGCCGGGCCCATCGAGGGAGGGGCCCAGGCGCGGCGAGGGCAGCGCTTCCTCCACGTGCCGAGCTGGGGCATCCAGCTGTGAGCGGAGACGGTCCTTGCCCTCTGAGCCAGACTGAGCAGGGAACTGAAGCCAGGGCCACTCACGCCCAGAGTGAGAGAGGACTGCGGGAGCCCAAGCAGGCCCCCAAAATCGGGGGGGGGGGTTGTTCCTGGGAAGCTGCTGGGAGGAAGGGCCCCCCCCCCCGAGTTGTCTGCTCTCTGTGTCCATTTGCTGTGTGTTCTGTGACCGCTTTTATCCTTATCAGTGGCACCGGGAATCTGTGTCTCTTTTTGTTGTGTCCTCTTGCTGTGTCAGCGCTCCGTGTGTGCAGCGCCATTCTTGGGCAGGCTGTGCTTTCTTTCGTGCTGGGCGGCTCTCCTTACGGGGCGCACTCCTTGTGCGTGGGGCTCCCCTACGTGGGGGACACCCCTGCATGGCAGGACACTCCTTGCCCGCATCAGCACTGCGCATGGGCCAGCTCCATGCGGGTCAAGGAGGCCCGGGGCTTGAACCGTGGACCTCCCATGTGGTACCTCCCATGTGGTAGACGGACACCCTATCCGTTGAGCCTTGTCTGCTTCCCGGAAGGGCCCTTTTGAAACTAAGAGGGAAAGAAATGAACTTGGAGCAAGTCCGGTAATGGGGACAACATGGTGGAGAGACCTGAGAAGGCTGGCCAGGCACAGTGGACCCCCGGCAGCACTGCCCCTGTACATGGGCGGCTCAGAGGACGCCCTCCCAACCCTCCTCCAGCACTGAGCTTAGCTGCGAACATCGACCTTCACAAGGACTCAGCCACAACACTGCTTGGGCTGACGCCTGGTCTCAGTGCTTTCGAGGCCCCCTACCCAGTGTGAGGCCCACAGCAGCCCCCACCAGGGGTGGGGTGGGGGAGCGGGGGAGGGGCCCGTCTTGGGGATGACAGAGGTGCTGTCCCCCAGTGGGCTCCAGGGTACCTTGGCACCTCTGCACCATCGCCGAGCACCCACCTCCCTGCCCTCTGGAAGCTCCCAGTCCAGAGGGCGTGGGGGGACTGGAGGCCACTGGAGGCCGTCATGGGTGGCTGTGAGCCTGAGGGAGGGGACTACGACCCCCCCATGGGAACGAGAGCTGTCAGTAGACACTCCTCTGCGGTGGACAGCAGCTGCTTCCCTGCTGCTGCCAGGGGCTCTACGTGCCCCAGCTGGACACTGGGCAGACGGCAGGCTCAGGTTCTCAGGAGCACCCCCACCTGGATCCACCCGAGATGGGAAAGGTGCCCCCAGGCCGGCCTCTGAACTGACGACCTGGTTTGGTGGCCAGGGGGCCCGGGCACCTGCTGGCAGCCGCAGGGGCTGCTCCGATGTGGCCCAGACGGGCCAAGGGCAGGCGGAACCAGCCGAGGCCCAGCAGATCACACGTGGCTATTTAGGGTGCAGAGTGCAGGTGGGAGGCAGGGAGGACGGACGGCTGGGGAGGGGGCTCCCGAGCCCTGCCCGCTGCTAGGACCCTGCCCCTCACTAACCTCCCCAGAGAGCCCTCCCACCTCTGACCCCCTGCCCTCCTAAAGCACTGGGCTGCACCCTGAGAAACCCCCACTGGGGGCACGTGAACTTTCCTTTGGGGCTTCTGTGGCCTCCCCTGGGAAGGCTATCAGTGCCACCCCCGCAGGGACCTGCCCTGCAGCCTCCTGTGCACTGACCTTCAGGCTGGACTTCACCTGCAGCCAGGCCACTGCCCCACATCACTGGCCACCCCTCGGATCGGACTGCTGGGTTTTGGGGCGAGACCCTCACAGGAAGGGGCCACCAGGATGTGCAACTGCCAGGCCAGGGGTGGGGGGGTGGGGAGGCCTGCAGTCCCCGGCTACCTCCCTCGGACCTGGATGAGGCCCATCAAGGGGGCCCCATAGCCAAGGGCCGCCAGACCGACAGCCAAACCCACAGCGAGGGGCCGACCGCGTGGGGTGTGTCTCCTCAGCACGGCCCCAGGAACCCCTACCTGAGCCGCGGGCCCCGCCCAGCCCCTGGACTGCTCTCCCGAGGGCCCACCACCCGTGAGGAGCTGGACCCAGGAGCTCCCAGCTGGAGCAGCTCAGCCCGTGAGCGGCCGCCATCGGAAGGGACCAAGGAGACCCTGGCTGGGGACCAGAGCCGCCCCACCCCCACGCTCAGCCAGGAGGCTGCGCCCTCGGGTGACAAGGCACGCTCTGTCGCGGCTGTTCAAGTTTATTTTGCAGTTGGTGCACAGTGAGCGGTGGCAGATAGCAGGGAGCTTGTGTGACTTAGTAGAGTATGGTTCTCTCGACTTCCTTTTCGGTGTTCTGCTTTTCTGACGTGGAAAGAGCCCAGCTGCTTCTGTTTACTGCAGCGTGCCCGCGGGCGGGGCGGGGCAGGTGTGAGCCTGGCGCCTCCGGAAGTGGGGTGGCCTGGCCCTCAGGAAGGCGGCCCGGGGCTGGCGCTGCTGGGCTGGCTGCCAGGCGGAGGCCTCTGCAGGTCACGGGTGGTCAGGCCGCAGGAAGCCTGGGGGGGTTCTGGGCTGGGGGAGACAGGGTCAGAAGGTCAGAGGCTGCCTGGGCCTGGCCCCACCTGCACCACCCCCACTGCCTGCGGACTCACTGCTCTGTGGACTCCAACACCGGGGCCATGAACGGGAGAGTGGACTTCCCGAAGAAGAAGCTTGCCCACCAGTGACCCGGGTCAGCCTTGGGGAGACCTGAGAGAAGCAAAGGGGGTTACGGGTGGGCCCTTCTGGAGGCGAGCCTGTTTGGACACCTGCCCCAGGCTCCAGGCCAGGGAGCTGTGCGCAGCAGTGGGCGGAGGGGGGCACTCACCAGGGGGCTGGGGGATGGCGTCCCCGGGGCTCTCGGCACTTCCGCAGGAGCTGCTGCTGGACGAGGAGCCCAGGCGGCCTGCAGAGGAGAGAGCGCTCAGCACACCAGGGCAGTGTGTGGGTACCAGGGGAGTGTGTGGGTACCGGGGCAGTCCAGGGGTACCGAGGCAGTGCGTGGGTACTGGGGCAGTGCACGGGTACCAGGAGCAGTCCAGGGGTACCGAGGCAGTGCGTGGGTACCGGGGCAGTGCATGGGTACCGGGGCAGTCCAGGGGTACCAAGGCAGTGTGTGGGTACCGGGGCAGTCCAGGGGTACCGAGGCAGTGCGTGGGTACCGGGGCAGTGCACGGGTACCAGGGGCAGTCTGGGTGTACCAGGGCAGTGCTCGGGTGCTGGGGCAGTCCAGGGTACCAGGGGCGGTCCGGGGGTACCGGGACAGTACGCGGGCACCCGGGGTAGTCCGGGGGTACCGGGGCCGTCTGGGGGTACCTGGGCAGTACGGGGGTACCAGGGGCAGTCTGGGGTACTAGAGGCCGTCCGGGGGTACCAGGAGCAGTGCGCGGGTACTGGGGGCAGTCTGGGGGTAGCTGGGCCGTCTGGGGGTACCGGGGTAGTGCGCAGGTAGCAGGGGCAGTCTGGGAGTAGCAGGGGCAGTCTGGGAGTAGCAGGGGCAGTCTGGGGTTATCAGGGGCAGTCCGGGAGTACAGGGGTAGTGCGCGGGTACTGGGGCAGTCCGGGGGTCCCAGGGCAGTCCGCGGTCCTTAGCAACGCTGGGAGCCGACAGGTGGGCGCGCCAGGGGCAGGGGGGTCAGGGCCTACTTACGCCGGTAGTAGTCGTGGGTGGCCACGAGCGAGCCGCTGGAGGGGATGGCTGCCATGCTGCTGCTGGGGGGCTGGTGGAAACCTGCGCACGCGTGGGGAGAGGGGCCCCTTCGTCACCCAGACGCCCCCCAGGAAAGGGCGCTCCCCACGCGCTCCGCACGGCCTGGGCGGCTGTTTGCGGGCTCCGGGGCGGGGACGCCCCAGCCGGCCCGCGGCGGAACAAAGGCGCTTTGTGCGCGAAGTCGCACGGCCGCGGGTGCCCCTGCCAGCCCCCGCCCGGGCCCCAGCGCCCGCCCTGCGCCGGCCGAGGCAGGTCCAGCCGGGGCGCCGGGCCCACGCGGGACCCCCACTCCTCCCCTCCCCGCCGCCCACTCGGCTCCGGCCCCCGCCCCGCCCGGCTCTCACCTCGGCAGCGACCCCTCGAGGGGCTCGGTGCGACAAGGGAGGAGGGGGCGCTAGGCCACGGGGCCCATTTGCACAGTAAACCCCGCGACCGCGGAGCAGGGACGCGTGAACTGCGCACGCGCGGGCGCGCCCGTTCACGTACGCGGCGCCGCTGAGGCCCCGCCCCGAACCCAGGCCCCGCCCCGAACCCAGGCCCCGCCCCGGCCGAAGGCCCCGCCCCGAACCCAGGCCCCGCCCCGAACCCAGGCCCCGCCCCGGCCGAAGGCCGTCCCGGCTGCTCTGGACGCGCGCGGCTGGGGCAGCGCGCCCGGCCGGTTCCTGGCCCGGGGTTTGAGTCGCTAAGGCCACCCGGGTCCTAGCGCAGCGCGCGCCCCTCCCTCCCGGGCCCCCCAGCCCGCTCTCGGCTCCCGAATGGTGGGGGTGGGGGCGGTCCCTGCTACGGCAACCCGGGTCCCGACCGGACGTGCCCGTTGCGGCCTCCCCTGCTGTGCCCCCCCAGCCCTGACCCCCAGCCCTGCCCCCCCAGCCCTGCCCCCCCTGCCCCCAGCCCTCCCCCTCCCAGCCCTGACCCCCCAGCCCTGACCCCCAGCCCTGCCCCCCCAGCCCTGCCCCCCTGCCCCCAGCCCTCCCCCTCCCAGCCCTGACCCCCAGCCCTGCCCCCCCAGCCCTGCCCCCCCTGCCCCCAGCCCTCCCCCTCCCAGCCCTGACCCCCCAGCCCTGCCCCCCCCAGCCCTCCCCTCCCAGCCCTGCCCCCCCAGCCCTGCCCCTGGGTGCGCCCCGCCTCGGCTGCCGCTGCTCCCGCAGCCTCCGCGCACAGCTCCCCGCACCCCTGCCCTCCGTGGCCGCCTCCGTCTCTCCTGGAGCCCCCGCCGCGGGGAGAGACTGTCCGGAGACTCGGGGCCGCGCATCCCGCCGGGCGGTCCTTGGGATTCCCAAAGAGCCCCGCGCCACGCAGGGCTTCGGCTGGACGCGCACGAGCCGGACGCGCGAAGCTCCCGCGGCCGCAGGGCGGAGCGGGGCCCGTGGCTCCACGCCCCGCGCGTTCCCGCCGCGCCGCCTTCGGCCGAGGCTCAGTGCCCCTGGGCCTCCAGATCAGGCCCGAGCCGCCCCTCCGTCCGGGGCTGCGCCGGAGACCCTCGCCCCGCCGCCCCGGGCCGGCTCCGCGCGCTGGAAGCCGCAGTCCAGTCCCGAGCGCGCCCGCCGCCCGCACCCCCGCGCCTGGTGAGGCCCGCGCACCCCCGCGCCGCGCTGATCCGGGTGTCGCGCCGGTGCTCCCCTCAGCCCCCCGCGCTCCGGGCCCAGCCCTGGACCCAGCGCCTCTGCGGGAGCGCCTGGCGCGGGGGCAGAGCCCCCAGGCCCCCACCCCGACCCCGAAGCCGGGGGTCTGCCCCGCTCACCCCCGTCGGAGACCGCCCGGGCCTGCGGGCAGCCCTCCGAGATTTGAAGCGTGACCAGACCTGGGGTGCGCAGAGGGGCGCACCTGCCCCCGGGCTGTGCCTGGTGCTGTGGGGGAAACTGAGGCCACCTGAATTGGCTGCGCCTCCATGGGCGCTTGGTGGGACACGAGAAGAGACGAGGATTCAGGGGACAGGGGGAGGGTCTCGTGCCCCGGGAGGGCGGGAAGGTGTGGTCTGACTCCCCGAAGCCCTGTTTCTCTAGAGCCCTTGAAACTAGGTTTGCTGTTTTGAAAGCAAATGTTCTACCGTTGTCTAGAGTATGCAGACCTAACACGTGAGACAACTGTAGTAGACCTGGGAAAGTATTGATTCAAAATAGTTTGTGAACAATTAAGTACATGTACTGTAAACCCTAGAGTCACCACTTACAAAACTATTCAGGGAGCTATACTATGTAATACATAAAGTATAAATTAAAATGAAATACTAAAAACGTTTAACCCAAAAGGCAGGAAAGGGGAAACAGGACTAAAAGCAGAGGGAACAGAAACAAAAAGGCAGACATAAATTAATCAGCTCAATAATTACATTAAATATAAGTGTTTTAAATATACCAATTAAAAGAAAGGATATCAGAATGGAGGAAAAACATGTCCCAATTATACACTGTTTACAAGAAACTCATTTCGATGTAATGATATAGATAAGTAAAAAGATGGAAAGATACACCATTAATGAAAACACTAGTCAGAAGGGAGCTGGACTGTATCAATGCCAGATTTCAGAGCAAAGAAATTTACCAGGGACATTCCTAGTGATAAGAGGGTCGATTTACCAAGAAGCCATAATCCAAACCTTAAGGTGAATGCACCTTAACAGCCCTTCAAATCCCATGGAGCAAAAACTGACCACCAAAAGGAGAAATAAACAAATCTACATTTACAGTTGGAGACATCAGCACTCCTCTCTCAGTGGATGGAGAGGATTACAGAAGACTGGACCATCTCTTCAACCCACTGGGTCCACTTGAAATTTATACCATACTCCACTCAACAACAGCAGAATATATGTTCTTTATAAGGACACGTGGAACATTCACCAAAATAGGCCATATCCTGGGTCATTAAAAGGCCTTAACACATTTAAAAGACTTGATATTGTACACAATATGTTCTCTGACCATAATGGAATTAAATTGGAAGTGAATTACAGAAAGATAGAACTCTCTGAACACGTGGAATTAACAGCACACTCCCAAATAATCTGTGGATCAAAGAGGATGTCTCAAAGGAATTAGAAAGTATTTTAACTGAATGAAAATGAAAACAAGATATATCAAAATTTGTGGGATGCAGCTAGAACAGTACTTAGGGAAAATTTAAAGTGCTAAATGATTACGTTAGAAATAATACAGGTCTCAAATCAGCCATCTAAGCCTCTGCCTTAAGAGACTAGAA